>NW_026652289.1:45252774-45352642 GCF_009828535.3 Hylobates moloch | reverse complement strand
CCCGCCTCAGCCTCCCAAAGTGCCGGGATTACAGGCGTGAGCCACCGTGCCCGACCAAATTTTTTTTAATTAAGTAAATTTTCCTAAATAGTGATTCTGTTCTGATTTTCAGATTTGTTGGCCTGGAGTTGTAGTATGCTGCTTCCTCATTCCCATGTTGTGTGTGCTTTCCCTTTTTGTTCTCATTAGTTTTTCCAGAATTAGTCTGTTTCATTGATCTTTTCAAATAACCAACTCTGAGATTTGTATCTTAATTTACTGTTTTACTATTTCATGATTCTTTTGGTTTTGTTCTTAATTTTTTCCTTTATTATTTTCTCACCTTCCAAAGTTACATGCCATTTTAACTTTTTCTTCTTAATAAAAGACACAGTTACTAACATTGTAAGGTACGACTTTTCCTCTGAATACATCTTTATCTGTATCCCTTAAATTTATATTTAGTGTTCTAAGTTATAAATCATAATTTCAGATTTGACTTTATTTTTTACTGGAGTTTTTTGAAGTTATACTTTTAAATTTCCAGGTAGTTTATTTTGTTGTTTCTAGCATTTCTTACAAACTTCTAGTTTTATTGCCTTGTCAAAGAGAGTATGGCCTGTACAATTTGTTCATTTCGGAGATCATGGATGTTTTCTTGAGACCTAATAAATTTTTAGTTTTAATACATATCCCCAGGAAACTGAAGAAGAAAGTATATTCTCTGAAGGGAACAAAATCCAATCAGATATATTCATTTGACCTTATAAAGTATAATATTATGGACCTTTAATTTTAATTTACTTGATTCATTAAGACTAAGAAAGATATGTTAGTCTTCTATTGTTGTATTTCTGTCTGTTTCTTTTGTTTCTAACAGTTTTTTCTTTGTTTCTTTTTGATGTTATTTGGCAAATGTTCTTTTTATATTTAAGGGAAAAAATATTTTCCTTTAAAGACTTGTATACCTTTGTGAATTTTACCTGATTTTGTTGTAATAGTTTCTGTAGAAATACATAGTTCAGTAAAATATTTGTGTCTGTTTTTAAGTCAACAGAAATCTTTCAGAAGTCCTTTGTATCTTAACAAGATACTTCAGAAGTTCTTGATCTCCCTAAGTAGGCTAATGTCCTTGCAGGCTGCAAGAGTGGTAGGGGGGGCTGGGGCGTATTAGGCTTTGGGGTTGAGTGTGCCAATGTTTCTGGTTCGTGCTTTGGGGCAGCCCTCATGCTTAGGGATGTTTAGGGGATGCCTGCCCTTCATCTGGTCATATTCTGCCTCAGTAGGGCCCACACAAAGGCAACCTACAAGGCACTTTTCTTCTGTGGGGAGTAGCCTTCTGAGAAGGCAGCAGAATGTAGCTTTATGTGCCTGGCTATTGGGGTAAAAGCTAATCTCAGAGACTCATTCCACCGGAAAAGATTTTAGTTTTTTTTTTTTTTTTCTGTAGCGTCAGAGTCCTGCCATGTTGCCCAGGCTGGTCCTGACTCCTGGGCTCAAATGATCCTCCTGCCTTGGCTGTCCACAGTGCCAGGATCGCAGGTGCAAGCCACCACACACAGCCCCCACCAGAAAAGGTTTTTCCAGAGCTGTTGGAACAGGCTATTCACATGGCAAAGTCTGTATCAAACACAGAACCGGCTTTTCCCAAATGTGTAGTAGTGGTGAATCCCAGCCCTCAGCTCAAGAGTAAAAGAAACAGGACCTTCTATATTTTTCCTTCATTCAGGTGAGTGTTGATTTTTGAGCCCCTGTTCCACCAGGCTCATGCAATTTGACTTAGTCAGCTCCAGGACTCCCCTTTCTCCAGAGGAGAGTCCTTTACAGTTCTGGGGAGCTTACATATTCCAACATGTTAAGGGGAGGGGATCCACGTCTGCTGAGATATCCCCATTTCCTACCCCGCTGGATACCTCATGCCTCCATCCCATGCTTGGGACGTAGGAATTAGCTGTTCTGTGCCATAGGAATCTCCATGAAGCTGTACTTGGGCCTGACTGCCTGGGCCCTCCCTGTAGGCATGCCCTGTCTGGCGCCACAAAGACTTCATTTAACTTGAAGGGACTGCTAGATAAGCCAGATGTGTGTTTGCACGGGGGTCAAAACCACTGAGTGGAAATAATTCTGTGGCTGCCACCAGCATTGCCGAGAGCCACAATTCTTCTACCCTCTACTTCCCAACAGTGGCCTCACTGCGCCTGCCAGAGTTGTTACCATCTCTGTGCCCTTTCTCTTATTGCACAGTAGGTTACACAGTCTTGTGCTTCTCCATCTTGCCATGTCATCTCTTCACTCTACTGCTGCTCTGACCAGCCCATACCTACCCTGTTCCCCGTACCCTCCAGGATCTCCTCTGTTTTCGTATTCCTCTAATGCAGAGCTGCCAGAGGCTTCTTCCTGAAGCATGGGCAGATCAGGTCCTAGGACACTGCAGGCTCTTCCCCTGCCTGCCCAGGCCTTGCTGTGTGCACCCTCTGTATTCTTCTTGCTTATGCTGTTCCACTCCCTGGAATCCTTTCCTGCTTCAACCCCATTCCTCTTTTAGGCCCCAAAGACCCCAGCCCTCCAGATGAAACTGAACCACTACCAGGGATGGGGTACTTGTGCCTCTTCCATCGTCCTTTTCATACTTACAGCTGTTAAATCATTCATGTTTTCATTTAGCAAATATTTATCGTGCACCCTTATGCCCAGGCCCTGGGAACACCACGGCAAGACTATTACTTTCCCCAGATCTGCTCTGTTCCAGTGGAGGGGTGAGCTGCTCCATTGCAGGCGTTCATGGAACTCAGCTGATGGGGGATTTCTGAGGCTCCCCCGCAAGGCAGAGCTCTCATAGGCGGCCGAGGACAGGGGCCAGTGTGCACCCCACTTCTCCAGACCTGGGATGACCTGGAACATTCTGAAGACCTCATGAACACCAGGCTTCGGGATCGCTGACCCCAGGAGGAGCCCACGGTGGCTCTAAGTGTGCCTCCTTCGCTGTTCCTGCGTCACCAGCCCACTCAGGTCCTCTGACTTTTGTGTAGTAGCATTTTTCTAAGGACAATCTGCAGAGTAGCTGCTTCAGAGCTATTTGTGTTGCCGGCCCATCCCAGAAAAACCTCCTAGATGAGGACCCTTGCATTCTGGGCCTGGAAATCTTCATTTAGAAAGCTCCTTTTACTAGACAGAATAATGGTCCCCAAAGATGTCCACATCCTAATCCCTGGAACCTGTGGCTATGTTACCGTAGTTGGCAAAAGGGCCCTTCAGATGGTGAGATGATCCTGGATTACCTGGGTGGGCCCAGTCTAATCACACAAGTTCTCAGCAGCAGAGAACCTTTCCTTGGGTCAGAAAGAGATGTAATGATGGAAGAAGGGTCAGATACGATGCTGCTGGCACTGAAGGTGGAGGAAGGGGCCACAAGCCAAGGAACAGGGGCGACCTCTAGAAACCAGAAAGGGCAAGGAAATGGCTTCTCCCCGGAGCCTTTAGAAGAGAACACAGCCCTGTCAACACCTTTATTTTAGCCCAGTGACCCATGTCGGACTTCTGACCTACAGAACTGTAAGATAAGAAATTTGTCTTTAAAGCAGCTACTTTTGTGGTGATTTGTTATGGCAGCAATAGAAAACCAATGCACTCTCACGTGCTTTTACACACCCTATGGTCTGAGAGCCTCTGCCCCATAAATCCACTCAACTACGTGGGTTTCACATGCCATGTGGCCTTTAACCAATAACCTCATTCTGGCTGCTGTTACCACCTGCTTGATTCCCTAGTTCAAATTCTGAAGACAGAGAATGGACGAACAGATGAATACACAGGTCCGACTGGCCCAGCTCATTGCTTTTCACTCCAGGACGATCCATAGGATTGGCTGTGCTAGGAGCACATGCCAGTCCTCCTTTGGCCGGAAGGCCAGACTCCCAAGACAAGGTACACGGCTGTATAGGAGAGAGAGGTCAGAGAAGACCTGGCGGAAAATGCTGTGGGGTTGAGACCTAAGGATGGGCATGGGTTTGCCAGGACATGAGGGGTGCAAGGAGAATTCCAGGCACTTATGCTTAAGAGAGCAGGCCCTTTGGGGGCAGACAGGAAGCAGCATGGTATTGCTGGACTAAAACCTGTGGCAGGGGCAGGGGCTGCCCAGGGGAGGCAGCGGCTGCCCAGGGGAGGCAGCCAAGTCTCTGAGGGTTTTGTCTGCCGGGGTGAGGGGCTACCCTTACTGTGTGGGCTGGAAAGCCAGGGAGAGGTGAAGACTGGCAGTGCTTTGGAGGCCGACTGGAGAGCTCTGAAGCTGGGCAATAGGAGACACTTGTCCCTACTTCCTTGGCTCTGAATTCCCTGAAGCCAAAGTCTGGATTGACTTCAAGGCTTGGCTGGAAAAAGCAGGAAAAGGGAAAAAGGAAAAAGGAAGGAGAGAAGGTTCCAGAGGAGGAAGGGAAGTGTTGATGCACATAAGACACAATTGGGCCAGGAACTTTTATTGTGAGAACATTCTTTTGAAAGGATCCTTTTTTCAAAGGCCTCCTGTGTTTGGCAGCCCTTAGAAAACAAATTCTGAGAATTATTTCAGCCTGATTAAGCTTGCTGGCATCTCAAATACTGAAATTATAAATATGTAATTACGAACAATGCCAAACTGCAAAATATGCACAAGAAAAGTCCCACAAAGTTCTGATTTTGCTACTTTGTCAATTCCAAATTCTTTCCCTAGGAAGTTTGATGCTGAGCCTGGCCTGTCTGTGGTGGGGAAGGAGGCCTGGGCCACAGCCACTGGACCTGTCTCTGGGATCTGGACCTGATGCCCAGCGAGTAGCCCGCAGGTTGCATCCCCCACTGGAACACCCCTGGGAACCCGGGTGGGAGCGGTGGGTACAGGGACCAGTGCAGTTAGGGCTTAGGCCCATCAGGCCCAGGCCAGTGCAGTGAGGCACATTCATTCATACACAGGAGTTGGATTTGCATTCTGAAAAGGTAGCACACATGACAGATCCATGGGCAACCTGGCAGTGGCCATGCCACAGAGGGAGGCCCAGGGTGCAGCTGCTGAAAGGGACTCACACCCCTCCCAGCTATGCCAACTGAGGCCCCTCAGGCTGCTGTGTGCCAGAGTTAGTTAAGAAGACACTGGAAGGCCGGGTGTGGTGGCTCATCCCTGTAATCCCAGCATTTGGGAGGCCAAGGTGGGCGGGTCACGAGGTCAAGAGATCGAGACCATCCTGCCAACATGGTGAAACCCCATCTCTACTAAAAATACAAAAATTAGCTGGGTGTGGTGGCGCATGCTGTAGTCCCAGCTACTCGGGAGGCTGAGGCAGGAGAATTGCTGGAACCCAGGAGGCAGAGGTTGCAGTGAGCCGAGATCACTCCACCACACTCCAGCCTGCTGACAGAGCAAGACTCTGTCTCAAAAAAAAAAAAATTAAAAAAAAAAAGACACTGGAAGTAGGAAAATTTCTGTTCATATATCAGGACTTTCTTCGGAAACGAAGTGGATTCCTTTTGTTCTGTGGAAACCCAGGATTAACATCACCAGAGTGAGGGTGATGAGGTTAGTGGGGATGCTTGCAGTCTGAGAAATGAATGGACTGCTTTCCATCGGTCCCTTCCCCTTTCCTGATTTTAAAAATTTAATTTTAAGGAGAAAATACTTCAGCATGAGACCAGTTCCTGAGGAAAATAACACTATTCCTCCATCCTTAGTATTCACTTAAACAAATGTTTAGCTAAAATTTTATTAAAAACTTTAAGCCCACCCAGACACGGAAGGCTTTGCTTTTACAGTAGCTAAGGTATGTTTTCATTACCCCATGAGTGATGCTAATGCATTGTAAATAGTTCTTTATTAGGAGTTTATGTAGTGCTTGGTGCCTAAATTTCATTTAAATATTTAAAATAACTCCTGAATATAAGCAATTTATTCTGATTACTGATAAAATAACATTCACATTCAAACCTACAAATCTGAGAAATCACTATTCCATATGCACAGAAGGCCACAGTCAGTAGTCTAATAGTGCTGCTTACCAGAGTAGTGTAAACTTCTTTCAGAATCAGGGAACAATTCTAGATCACCCATGGTGAGAAATAAGTGCTCTTCTCTTAGGCCAGTGACACTTCCGATGGGTCTTGACATCCCACCTATGGGCTGGTGTGTGAAACTCTCATCTCTACTTCCCTCCCCAGTTTTAAGAGTCACGGTGTCACATGAAAGCTCCAGCATCGGCCAGGCACGGTGGCTCACGAGGTCAGGAGTTCAAGACCAGCCTGGCCAACATGGTGAAACCCTGTCTCTACTAAATATACAAAAATTAGCTGGGCGTGGTGGTGCGTGCCTGTAATCCCAGCTACTCAGGAGGCTGAGGCAGAGAATTGCTTGAACCTGGGAGGTGGAGGTTGCAGTAAGCCAAGATTGTGCCACTGCATTCTAGCCTGGATGACAGAGTGAGACTCCGTCTCGAAAGAAAAAAAAAAAAAAAAAAAGCCGGGTGCGGTGGCTCACGCCTGTAATCCCAGCACTTTGGGAGTCTGAGGCAGGAGGATCACGAGGTCAGAAGATGGAGACCATCCTGGCTAACATGGTGAAACCTCGTCTCTACTGAAAAATACAAAAAGTTAGCTGGACATGGTCGTGGGTGCCTGTAGTCCCAGCTACTCCGGAGGCTGAGGCAGGAGAATGGCGTGAACCCAGGAGGTGGAGCTTGCAGTGAGCCGAGATGGCGCCACTGCACCCCAGCCTGGGCGACAGAGCAAGACTCCATCTCAAAAAAGAAAAAAAAAAAAATGCTGCAGCATCCCACACAAGGCCCTGCTGCTCTTCCGGGGTGTTATGTGGCCCATCTAGCAGCACCCTGTTAGTGTGCTTTTCAATAGGTCTTAGACTCACCCACTTTATTCAAGCCTGCTGTGGCGGGTGCTTTGGTCAAACTTGAGCCTAACCGTCCCACTGGCCAGGGTCCTGCTCGTCACTGTCGTCCTCAGAATCAGCAGACACCCTCTTGATTCTCTGGAGCGCAGCCTTGATGCTCCTCTCAAGGTCACTGGTGCGTCTGCTGCCGGTTGGTTTGCTGCTGGGGTTTGGGCCAAGATCAGGATGAACTTTCTTCAGTTTGACCCCTTGCCTTATGGCAGCCAGAATGTGCTCATTGATTGAGGCGTGGGGAGGGCGTACCGCCGGCACTTCTACCTTCCGGAGAGGAGCTCTGCCATGCCTTAAGGAGGCCAACACTTCATCCATAGATCCTGAAATTGAATAAGCAGAGCTAGTACTATCAATAAAACACATTCCCTTCCCAGGACATTATTGCTATGAAATTGTTAAATCTCACATCAGTTAACACCATGATTTAAACAAATAATCACTTCATTAAGCAAATGCCTTGATTACCTGCTAAGATAAGCTCCCTGGTTGAATCCAGGATAGCTGAATAGCTCATGTTTTAGCTTAACCACTTACTTTCTGCTAACTTCTTCAAATCCATAACAACTGACAGGAACAGGCATGCACTTTTGTTAGAATGACTGTTTTTCAAGACAAATGTGATCTGTCCCTCCCATCCTGAAGAGTGTTACGGAGGCCTGGGGTGGAATAGTCTCACCCACTGTGCATGACCTGGATACCTCTGAAGCTGTATCTCCTTCATTACCCTGTCCAGCTAAAAGAAATCTTTTTAAAAAAAAAATTTATCCTGCTCAATTTAACTTCAGTCTTGGATATTAGACAGTGATGACTCATTCTATGACAATGAAGTGAGTAGGTTTCTACACATGAAAAGGCTTAAAATAAAACTTTAACCGGCAACTCAATGAACCGCCACCGGAGGGGTGGCGCTGGCTCATTTTTCTGTACATAATGTGTTTAATTCCACCTACATTACCCTGAGGTGGCTTACATACTTTATTTTTGAGGATGTGAAATGCTGTCAAAACACAATTAGATCAGAGCTTCAAGGCGTTGGTGAGGAGAAGCTATTTTTCACTCTGGCACCTGGAGACCCCTGAGAGGGTAAAATCTTTTATCGCCTGCTAGAGACAGGCCTGACTGTGGCCACCAATTTAGAGATCTTCCAGGTAAGCCTTCAAGATTAATAATCAATTCTAGTTCAGGATTGAAAGGCCACACTGTGGCTAACAAAAGGCTATTTTGCTTTGGATTTAAACCTATACCTTATTACAATTTCTTTCTGAGGGTAATGAGACAGGTTTCACAATCAAGGGCATTCTCTGGTGCAAATTCACACTTTCTTATTCTTTCCTGTGAATTAGCAGCGTTTGTGAGTTGAACAGAACTTCCCAAAACCATGTGCATTAAATCTGGGCTGGGAATGTGGCACCCCACAAAGATCTGCCCATTTCCAAAGTCCGATCTATACATAGCCATGCGAACTCTTTACTTTTCATTCACAGGACAGTTGTTGCAAACCCCATGGAAACAGGCCATTGGGTCTCCACCTAATATTTGAACATTTTCATTCATACCTGGTTCTAGGTACAGTGAAGCTCTGAACTCAGAATAGCCAGATTGCTCAATTAACCAGAATCACACTTTGGAACTGTTATATCATTCATAACACCTATTACAGTAACCTTGCACAGTTTAGGTGGAGGTGCTTAAGCATACTTTTAAAAACAAATTTACATAAATTTTGCTAGGATTCATCTAAAGTGCACACACACACACCCCAAAGCAGTAGGCTCCAAGTCTAGGCAGATTTAGGCCATTCTCAACACTTAATGTCTAAAGCCATAATTCGAATTCTGAGTGAGAACTATAGCCCTATTAAAGAAACTGTCAAGAGTATTCAGTGTACTGCACTTGCCAAGACAAGTGGCCCACTTTTTCTTCCTGTCCCCTTACACTTTAGAAAGATTTCCAATAGTAAGGGTCCTCAGTGTGCTAGTCAGTCTGCAAGAACAGCCTTCTACATTCTGGCTAATATGCCTCTACAGTAATTTCCAACCAGTATTCTGCTTAAAATACAACAACTGGATTCTATAAAGGACTCAGAGATGCAAGAGTAAGCATAATTTAAAACAGTATTGAAAAGTATTCCAATGGCAGAAATCAAATACCTACTGAAGTCTTAAGAAACTTCAAATAGGTTGATATTTTAACAACCTCAGAAATCCCAAGTCATGCGATCATTAAATGTATAGAGATGGTTTCTTCAAACTGAATTAACATTTATGAAACCAGATTTAGGCTATACTATACTAGCTTTCCAATAAAATAATAATGATACTCAAGACAGCAAATACTGGAATATTTTAAGGCTACAGAGAATTATAAAAATGATTTCCATTTGAAGATGATGGCTTCTGAAGCTAGAATGCTTCAACAGCTTAACAGCTCATGGGGAGCAGGGACAGAATTCCAGTGGATTACCTGGACATGAAAAACTTTCCAAGGAGTCACGTGGTCGCTCAGCAGGTGATTCGCACACTAGAGGACGTGGCTGGTCATCTTTCACTGGAGCCCAGAAGCCTAAGTTCTGATGAGTTGCAGCTTGAGAGGATGAGGACAGAGCAGGGAGAGGAGGGGGTGGGGGCGGTGGCGGTGGGGGAGGCGGTGGCGGTGGTGGTGGAGGAGGAGGTGGTGGTGGCAGTGACAATTCCTCATTGGATTTGGAATGTGTTTGATCACCAACTGGAACAAAAATCTGGACAGGGATATTTCCATGACAGTTTTGACACTTGGGGCTTTTCACATTATCAGCTTCCGACAGGGGAACACCTCTAGTTTTCCTAGAGGACTGGTGAATTACTGACACTGCGTGGGAAGCTGGCAAGCACGTCTGCTGGGAAAGGTCACCTGGCAGGTTTGGAGCCACAGGTTCTGGGCCAGAGGTGTTTCGGACAGATTGAGCCAGGCGTTTCTGAAAATGAAAAACTATGGTGAGCAATCTGCCACAAATGCAAACCATCAAAATGCTGAAACTTTCTAGAAATCTATAAACACATGCGTTTCTATGCATGGATGGTCTAATTCACAAAGTGACTCCTTGTTTGTACAGCCATCCTTGCTACCTAACCCATTTTTCATGGATTAAAAAAAAGATAAGCATTTATATCCTTTGATCAAGTATTACCTTCTCTGTAATAAAATGAAGATATGAAAGTATACGTAAGAGGAAAATAGTCATCAATTTTTAGTATGGAAAATTAGAAATGCTAAAATACGAATAATAGGATATTCACTGAAAAAATTATGACAAATCTTCAAAATATTAAATAGCCGGCGACAGAGCGAGACTCCGTCTCAAAAAAAAAAAGCCATAAAAAGTGATAAATAGTACAACGCCTGAAACATTTGAAAAAATCAGATAATAGTGTTCAATGAAAACCAGATATAAAATAATATGTATTATGATTAAAAATAAGAAAAGTTCTATGAAAAATGCCAGCACAGTCAACATCCAAGTGGCAGCTAAACTCCAGGGGTCATCCAACTGATCTCCATCCAACTGATCAGATCATCCCTGATGCTGGGGTTTCCTGAACCACCCAAGGATACCCTCTGTGGCATCCCGGCTGTAGCATGTCACTGTGACTCTGGACTGTTAAGTTCTGCCTTTTTTTTTTTGTAGAGACGGGGTCTTGCTTTGTTGCCCAGGCTGATCTCAAACTCCTGGGTTCAAGCAATCTGCCTGCCTCAGCTTCCCAAAGTGCTGGGATTACAGGCGTGAGCCACGGCGCCTGGCCGAGTTCTGCCTTATATTGCACAGACAGTCTGTCCACCCACGATAAATTAAATCCTTTACCTCGTACAGCCCTTCAGATATTCAAAAAACTTCCTTGATCACAACAAATATCATGTATCACATGGTTTTATTTCTAGTTTTCTCCCTCTCCTACTTCCTCCCTTCCAAATGTGCTCAAATTGGCTATGTCCCCTTTAAGGGTGGCACTTCTTGGTAAACACAGAACTCCCTTATTCTACACAGGATGCCCATGAGCTTTCATCACACAGGTGGCTCATTAAACTGAAGGAAACTGAATTCTTAAATTCTTTTACCCAAAATTTAAGCCACACAGACTTTCCTGTCACCCCATGCAAGTGCATACCTCCATATGGGCTTTTTTGGACTAGAAAACCAGTAATTTATCCCTTTGGGGTGAACTTGTTAGCGTTTAACTAATTGTTCCAGTTTCGCTGGGAGCTTAGGAGGCCTGATTCTGTCATTTTAAATCTGCCTACCCCTCCCATTTTCATATCACATACACATGAAAAAGTAATCTTCTGTATTGCCAAATAATTCCTTGATCTGAGTGAGGGCTGAGGAGATGGGCTGGTTGCCCTTGGATCCCTTCCTCCACACTGACTTCATTCTGTTCATCGAAACTCTCTTGGTGATGGCGACCAGCCAGTTCCTCTCCACCTCAGTGGCTCTGCGTTCATCTGGTATTCATGCAGCTCCTTCAATTCATGCTTCCCGCTGCAGTTCACACCCAGGCCCCGATCCAGGACAATCACATCAGAATTTCTATGGGAGGGGCTGGGCCTTAGTACTTAGAAGAAGCTCTCCAGGGGATCTGGATGTTTTGCCCAGGCTGAGAAGCCCTGTGTGGCTCTGGAGTAAGACCCGGCTTCAATTCCTGCTGTTTAACCTTGAACTAAGTTGTGTAACCAACCATTCTGAACCTTGGTTACTCATTTGTAAAGTGGCGATGAAACTATCTCACAAGGCTGTTACAAGAACTAAGTCAGGGTGAATTTCACATGCCTAGCATGGTGCCTGGTATACAGAAGGCATCTGATACCTATTCCAGAATCTTTTCTGGGATAAAGTGGGTTGTTTCCTTTTTGGGGGCTACAATAAACTTGGGTCTTTGTGAAGGGGCTGGGGAATGAAAGCAGGTCTATGTATTATAGTCAGTAAATTCAATGATATTCTTAAATAAGCCCCTATTTACTTTTTTTTTTTTTTGAGACAGAAGAGTCTCACTCTGTTGTTCAGGCTGGAGTACAGTGGCGCAAGTTCAGCTCACTGCAACCTCTGCCTCCCAGGCTCAAGTGATTCTTGTGCCTTAGCCTCCCAAGTAGCTGGGACTACAGGCATGCGCCACCATGCCCAGCTAATTTTTGTATTTTTAGTAGAGACAGGGTTTCACCATGTTGCCCAGCCTGGTCTCAAACTCATGACCTCAAGCAATCCGCCCACCTCAGCTTCCCAAAGTGCTGGGATTACAGGCGGGAGCCACCGTGACTGACTCCCTATTTACATTGTTTTTAAAAACCTATTTACCGGCCAGGCATGGTGGCTCACGCCTGTAATCCCAGCACTTTGGGAGGCCGAGGCGGGTGGATCACGAGGTCAGGAGATCGAGACCACGGTGAAACCCCGTCTCTACTAAAAAAATACAAAAAATTAGCCGGGCGTGGTGGCGGGTGCCTGTAGTCCCAGCTACTCGGAGAGGCCGAGGCAGGAGAATGGCGTGAACCTGGGAGGTGAAGCTTGCAGTGAGCCAAGATTGCGCCACTGCACTCCAGCCTGGGCGACAGAGCGAGACTCCGTCTCAAAAAAAAAAAAAAAAAACAAAAAAACAAAAAAACACAAAACCTATTACCTTTAATGTTTGAGGTGATGGATATGCTAATTACCCTGATTTGATCATTACATATTATATACCTGTATCAGAATATCACACTATACCTCATGTGTGTGTCAATTAAAAAGAAATGATTGTGTCAATTAAAAATAAAAGCAAAAAATTATTTTTTGAATCTTCATAGCAGCTTTTTTTAATTAAAGGAATTTATCTCTAATAATAAAGTCAACAAATAGAAAAAAAAATTACAGACTCAGGATCATTTTGTGGAGGAAATACAAATGTAGGCCTAGAACACAGGGCATAAAAAATAACATTCTCATAAGTATATACTTCAAAAAAAAAGAAAAAAGAAAGTTGTAGATATAAAAAAAAAAAAAACACTAAATTTTACTTTTAACAGGGCACTTTCACTACACTTATATCACAATGCTGCCTGGATAACATTTTAAAGAATTGTTTATTACAAATGAGGGGAAATGCCAGCTAAAGTCAAGGGAGTTGAACAGTTTTCAGTTTTCCCTGCCAATCTAAACCACCAGTGCCAGTTAGGACTACTCAGTGAGGAGTGCAGAGCAGGAACCCAAGCGTGTTGTGATGTCAAAAACAGCAGTTATTTTATATCATGGGTTTTGAATCACTGATATTCTATTTTTTTGTTTTTTATTGATATACCAGAAATAATGGTATTTTTTAAATGTTTCATGTTCTGAATGACCTGTTGTCAATACTTTATACTTTCATCTTTTTTAGGGTGGTCTTCATTTATTTCCCCAGAAGTGTAGATGAGGTGATTGTTTATAGAACTTACATCTTTAAATGATCTCAATCGTTGGAGTGTTTTTTGACGTTCTCGGTTGATCCATTCTTTTTTCTTTTGCTCCTCTTCTTTTATCTTGTCTCTTTTCTATATTTAAACAAATGTATATTTGTAAATTGCTCAACATTACAAAAAATGTCTTGGCATACAATAAAAATGTCTCGGCAAAGAAAGAGGCTGTACCCCAACATTACCACCCCAAGGCTGTGCCCAGGCTGCAGGCCTGGAGGCTAATGGCTGACAGCTGCAGGTCCAGGGCAGCGCAACTCCAGTTTCCACAAGTCTAGGCCTGCATGTCACGCTACACAAACATAGAACATTTTCCTTCGGAGGAGACTCACCATCTGAATACTGTGATGCTGACGAGAGTATCTTATGCTTTCTTCAGCCTGTTGCAATCTGAGCCGATGATTTTCTTTGCACTGATCCTGGTGGAATAATACAAATCACCTACATGGTTTTTAATATTACCCTGGTATAGCATAAAAGGTTAAAAGAAAAAAGCACTGCATTTGGGCTGTAGTGTAAGGCATTCATTAATATTAGTTCTGGAGCGACCCAATGGTACTGTCTCCTCCACAGTCTATGAAGAGGGTTGCCTGGCTGCTTATGGAAATAATTTGTTCCCAGCAGAGTGCTTTAAGAGATGAAAAACAATCCGCCAACCATGAGAGGACATATAGGCAGCCCCCATTCTTAAATGGGATGTGTCCTAACAATGTTTTAATGTGATTGTTTTAAACACATTTCCCCATAACATTATAAATACTCATCACATTTCCAAGCACACCTACAGAAGCAGAGCGACCTACAAATACCTGAAAAATTCTGTTTCACCTGTGCTTAACCACGCACTCTACCAATATATAATATGCTATATGCACATAAAATCCTTCATCTATGTAAAAAATAATACAGTAATACAGATAATACTAACATTTACTGAGTAGGTTTTAGCCTCAATGCCAAGTACTTTTCATGCCTTATGGTACTTTATCCTCACATGAAATTTGTATTATTACCACTATCATCTTTTTTTTTTTTTTTTTTTGACACTGAGTCTCACTCTGTTGCCCAGGCTGGAGTGCAGTGGCGCCATCTCGGCTCACTGCAACCTTCACCTCCCAGGTTCAAGCGATTGTCCTGCCTCAGCCTCCCGAGTAGCTGAGATTTACGGGTGCCGCACCGGCCTATCATCCTCTTTTAACAGATGAGAAAAGTGTGAGCTCAAAAGAGACTTAAGTAATTTGCCTAAGGTCACATGGCTACCTAAGTGGCCAAGCTGTGATTTGAATCCAAGTTGATAGCTCACCTCAACTACCATTCTATTAACTGAGTGCCTTCCAAATTCCAACATTTCCAGAATCAGTGGAAAGAGCTCCTCTAAATGGGGTAGGGGGAGTGATTATATCTTGAGAGTGAAGGTTAATGCTCCAAGTCTGGATAAGAGAAGGCACAGGAGCATTTTATATATATACACATATAACACTGCCAAGGAGGTGGAGGCATCTGTTCATCCACAGCACCATGGGAGTGCCAAAGGAGACTCCTCCTGGGGCTCATGCGTTTTCTGAAATATGGAGCAAAGGGCAAATGCCTGTATATCTTCAAATCCCCTGAATAACAGTTCCTAAATCCAGAAGTACAATTCTTAAACACAAACATGCAAAGAATATACTCTTCTAACAAAGTTTTTTTATTTTTTATTGGAGACAGGGTCTTGTTATATCACCCCAGCTGAAGTGCAGTGGTACAATCATAGCTCACTGAAGCCTCGACCTCCTGGCTTCAAGCGATCCTCCGGCCTCAGCCTCTTGAGTAGCTGGGACTATAGGTGCGCACCATAGAGATGAGGTCTCACTCTGTTGTCCCTGGTCTTGAACTTCTGGCCTTAAGTGATTCTCCCACCTCAGCCTCCCAAAGTGCTGGGATTACAGGCATAAGCCATGGCACCTAGCCAAGTTTTTTTTAAGTATTTGTATTTATATGGAAGAGTAATGAACATTTTCATAAGCTACGAAAGTCACAATTTTCATGTTAATTCTAATAAGGAAAGTATAGTATAGTAGGCTGGGCACAGTGGCTCACGCCTGTAATCCCAGAACTTTGGGAGGCTGAGGCAGGTGGATTGTTTGAGGTCAGGAATTCAAGACCACTCTGACCAACATGGTGAAACCCTGTCTCTACTAAAAATACAAAATTTAGCCGGGTGTGGCCAGGCACTGTGGCTCATGCCTGTAATCCCAGCACTTTGGGAGGCCGAGGTGGGTGGATCGCCTGAGGTCAGGAATTCAAGACCAGCCTGGCCAACATGGTGAAACCCCGTCTCTACTAAAAACACAAAAATTAGCCGGGCGTGGTGGTGCGCACCTGTAATCCCAGCTACTCAGGGGGCTGAGGCAGGAGAATCGCTTGAACCCTGGAGACGGAGGTTGCAGTGAGCTGAGATTGTGCCACTGCACTCCAGCCTGGCGACACAGCGAGACTCCATCTCAAAAAAAAAAAAAAAAATTAGCTGGGTGTGGTGGCAGGCGCCTATAATCCCAGCTACACAGGAGGCTGAAGCAGGAGACTCACTTGAACCTGGGAGGTGGAGGTTGCAGTGAGCCGAGATCACGCCACTGCACTCCAGACTGGGAGACAGAGCGAGACTCCATTTCAAAAAAAAAAACCAAAAAAAGGAGAAAAGTATAGTAAATATGAGTAAATACATATAAAAGTCTATGAAAATGATATATATGAGCTTCCTTTTCTGTCAGAAAAAATTACATTTCTTAGAGTTTTTATGTATTCGTGGATTTTTAAAAATTAAGAAAAAAATCACCAAATATAAGGTCTGAGGTGAGCTGAATATTGTTATCTGTAATTGTTTTGTGTACTCAATAATTTACAGTAAAATATATTTAGAATTGTTATAGTTGGTTATTAGAAATAGAGTTTCTACCTATTATGGTTTTTAAAGTACCTGTGGTCCAGGGGCGGTGGCTGACACCTGTAATCCCAGCACTTTGGGAGGCCAAGGTGGGTGGATCACTTGAGGTCAGGAGTTCAAGACCAGCCTAGCCAACATGGCAAAACCCCATCTCTACACAATATACAAAAGTTAGCTGGGCGTGGTGGCGCATGCCTGTAAACCTAGCTACTTGGCAGGCTAAGGCACGAGAATCGCTTGAACCTAGGAGGCAGAAGTTGCAGTGAGCCAACATCATGCCTCTGCACTCTAGCCTGGGTGACAGAGCAAGACTGTCTCAAAAAAATAAAAATAAAGTGCCTGTGTATGCAATGGGCATTCAACAAATAGTTGTTGAATGAATAAATTAAAACCTTGAGATTTGCTAAATGCTTAAATCCCAATAGAAAAAAAAATATTTTTAAGAAAAATATTTAAAAGCATTTTAACTATAGCCATGGATAAGTACATAAGCACACAAAAAAGTAATCACTGTATTGGTAAAAACCTTATTTCAATACCTCTTTATCCTTCATACAAGAATAAATCTCTGGAAAAGAAAAGAAAAGAAAGTCGCTCTGAGTGTACCTACCTTTCTACTCCGGAGAGAGGCTCTTTTGGCACAGATCCTGCCCCGTTTAGACTCCAGCTGCTGGCACTGCCTTCTGAGTTCTTTCACTTCCAAATTCTTATCATCCTGCAGCCCCACCACACAGTCAATGACTTTAAGTTCCTCTGGATTTTCACATGGATCGTAATAGACAACTTCATCCTGTTTTTCTAAAAATGTATTAATGATTGTTTAAAACATATTTTATTATTTTAAAAAATGCATTGAATTTTTTTAAATGTAAGGAAAATAAAGATCACTTGTAATCCCACCACTGAGAAGCACGATTAACATATATAAAAAATATATGTGTATATGTAATATACATGCACACGTGTATATATACATGACTATATACATGTATGTAAGTAGCATGTGTGTGTATATACATGTAGTGTATGCATGTATATATACGTGTATATATAGACATACGTATATACACACACACACACACACACACACACACACACACACACATACATACTACTTACATAGCTACACATACCAATGGAGTTCTAAAAGAACATTTTCCATGGGATGGAAATACATTTTTAGGCCAGGCACAGTGGCTCACACCTGTAATCCCAGCACTTTGGGAGGCCAAGGCAGGCGGAACACCTGAGGTCAGGAGTTCAAGACCAGCGTGGCCAACACGACAAAACCCCGTCTCTACTAAAAATACAAAAAGTAGGCACAGTGGTGCATGCCTATAATCCGAGCTACCTGGCAGGCTGAGGCAGGAGAACAGCATGAACCTGGGAGGCAGAGGTTGCAGTGAGCCAAGATCTTGCCACTGCACTCCAGCCTGGGCAACAGAGCAAGACTCCATCTCCAAAAACAAAAAAAAATGAAAAAAGATAAATTTTAATGGCAGCATAGTATTCTCTAATTTAAGCAGTCCATGTTGTTAGGCTGTTCCAATGTTCCATTATTATTCATTTCACTGTGATGAACATCCCTGTATAAATCTTTGTGTACACTTTTTATCACTTCCTTAGCAGACAAATATTTAAGGATCTTGATACCCACTGACAAACTGCCCTCCAGAAATGCAACTTATATTCTACCAGCAATATATTATTAAGATATCTTAGTCATATATAATCTTGATTACATATTGATTTTTTTAAAGTCATGCTTACTGTAACAAATTCAAACCCTCCCGAAGTACATCAAATAAACAATGAAATTACATTGCTCCTTCCCCAAACCTTCTGAGTCATTCTCGGAGGAAAAACAGTACGAACAATTTGGCATGCATCCTTCCAGATTAACTTCTTTTTTTAATGTAATTTTTTCCCTAAATATGTAAAATGCTTATAACCTGAAACTACTGAAAAAAATTCTGAATACTCAGGATTAAACTAAAAGTTCAGGATCTATGTGAAGAAATTTATTAAACTTGGAGGAACTTTAGGAAAAAAGATTTAAATAAATGGAGAGACACATACCATGTTCTTGGGTAGGAAGATTCAAAATTGCAAAGACCACTATTCTCCCCAAAGTAATCTCTAATTTTAAGCAAAATCACAATCAAAATTCCAACGAGTTTTTGTTTTGAACTTGATTCTAAATTTCATCTGGAAGAATAAAGGAGTGAAAATAGTCAGAAAACTTGTGGAGAAGTAATGGAGGAGGTACTTGCCTTACCAGACCCTAAAATGTGCTTCCAAGGTACAGTCATGGGAACAGTATGGAGCCAGCAGCAGAAGCCACTCACAAACCAATGGAGAACAACACAGAAACAGACCAAAGTCAATCTAATGTTTAACTTGAGAAATGTTAAACATTTAGGGAAAACTTTTTTAAAATCAATGATTGGGACTGCTTAATAATTTGAGGGAAAGGTTCAATTCCTACCACAATCAAAATAAATTCCACCTGGACTAAAGAATTAAATGTTTTAAAAAGCAACATCATAAACACAGGAAAAGAAAACATAAGTATATATTGACATAATTTTGGGATAGGAGAATATTGCCAGACATAATACTAAAAGCAGAAACCATAGGGGAAAAAAATTGATAAACGCAACTTCATAAAAATTAAATATTTCTGCAAGGCAAGAAAACGCAAATGACAAGGAGAGATTATTTGCAACATATGACAGACAATAGAGGATATTATTCTTAATGTGGAAAGGAAATATTCCAAAGAAAAATGGACAAAGACTATGAATAGGCATTTCATAAAATAAGTACAAATGGCTCGTAAACATACAAAATTTTGTTCAATATTCACTCATAATTAAATAAATGAAAATTGGAAGACTGCCATTTTCTCTGTCAAGTAAGCAAAAATGCAAAAGAATGGCATGAGTCTGGGAAACATACACACTCATATTCTGCTGATGGGAGCATCTTTTTTCTTTTCTTTTTTTTTTTTTTGAGACAAAGTCTTACTCTGTCACCCAGGCTGGAGTGCAGTGGCACCATCTCGGCTCACTGCAATCTCCACCTCCCAGGTTCAAGCGATTCTCCTGCCTCAGCCTCCCAGGTAGCTGGGATTACAGGCGCCCACCACCATGCCCAGCTAATTTTTGTATTTTTAGTAGAGACACGGTTTCACTGCATTGGCCAAGCTGGTCTTGAACTCCTGACCTCAAGTGATCTGCCCCCCTCAGCCTCCCAAAGTGCTGAAATTACAGGCGTGAGCCACCACACCCAGCCTGGGAGCATCATTTTAAATGTACAACCTATCTAGAGGGTCATTATGTAGTATGAAATTTAGAAATCAGAAAATATGGAGGTGAGGAAAAATGTATCTCAGATGATTACTGTATTGTTATGTATCAAAATGTAAAATATACATTGCCCTTGACCCAGTAATTCCATCCTTAGAAATTTATTCCAAGGAAATAATCTGTCCTATACTCAAAGACATGTGTAAAGTTCACTACACTACTGTTCAAAACACCTGAAATTTGGAAATCACGGTATATCCATATAATGGAATACTATGCAGCCATTAAAATTTTGATACTTTTATTATTCACTGAAATAGAAAGACAGTTATTATGTATTAAATGAAAAAGAGACTATTATGCATTATATGCCTATGTCAAAATATCTCCTGTAACCCATAAATACATATATCTACTATGCACCCATAAAAATTAAAAATTTTTTGAAAAGATGTTACTGAACTGTTTATGTAGTTTTGGTTAAAAATTTCTATTTTTATATATCAGCATATTTTAAAATCTACAAAGTTGTACAGCAAATTGTTACCACTAAGTAGCTCTCTTTTCTTTTTTTCCTTTTTGAGATGGAGTCTCGCTCTGTCGTCCAGGCTGGAGTGGAGTGGCACGATCTTGGCTCACTGAAACTTCCGCCTCCCAGATTCAAGCCATTCTCCTGCCTCAGCCTCCCAAGCAGCTGGGATTACAGGCACATGCCACCACACCAGACTTTGTGTTTTTAATAGAGACAAGGTTTAGTATTTTTGTATTTTTAGTAGAGATGGGGTTTCACCATGTTGGCCAGACTGGTCTGGAACTCCTAATCTCAAGTGATCCGCCCACCTCGACCTCCCAAAGTGCTGGGATTATAGGTGTGAGCCCCTGTGCCCAGCCAACCACTAAGCATCTCTAGATAATGGGACTGGAGTAGTAATCATTTTTCTTTCTTTGTTTTGCTATGTGTTAACAATGAATATATTATTTGAATAATAAACCACTGAAGGAAAACTAGGAAATTTTCAGATGTTATAATTTACAAAAATTGATAATATAGTCTGTATTTCCTTAAATTTATAATTTAAACATTGCAATCTATATACTTAAATATAAATTTTACCTTTTATAAGTCTTTTAAGAGAGTCCAACTGTGTAGTAAGCAGTATTTCTTCGTTTTTTAACATCTCAAATTTAACTTCATATAGTTCTAATTGAATTTCATAAAATTGAATTTCTAATTCATCTACAACATTTGTATTTTTTTCTTGTTCTGGAAGATCTTCCATCTTATTTTCATAGAAAAAAGAAAAATAAGTTAAAATAAATTAGTATATTAAAAACAAACTTTAGAAGCATTCTAGCTACTTTCTATTCCTTGTTCAGTACTAAATATAATAAAGCAAATAGGAAAGAAACACTTTTTCATTTCATCTAGTGATGCAAATACTTTATCTCATCCTTGAAACAGAGGAAAACATTTAGGTTCTGAGAAACATAAATGGCAATGAGGTACTATTATGTATTGCATATTGGTGTCCCCCCAAAAATTCACATGTTGACACTCTAATTCCCAATGTGATGTTATTTGGAGGTGGGTCCTTTGGAATTAATTAAGTTCAGATTATGTCAAAAGGATAGCACCCCCATCATGGAATTAGTGCCCTTATTAGAAGAGAAAGAGGGATCACTTTCTTTCTAAACACACAGAGGCCGGGCGCGGTGGCTCACACCTGTAATCCCAGCACTCTGGGAGGCCAAGGCGGGCAGATCACGAGGTCAGGAGATAGAGACCATCCTGGCTAACACGGTGAAACCCCGTCTCTACTAAAAATACAAAAAAAATTAGCCGGGTGAGGTGGTGGGCGCCTGTAGTCCCAGCTACGCGGGAGGCTGAGGCAGGAGAATGGCGTGAACCCCAGGGGGCGAAGCCTGCAGTGAGCCGAGATCGCGCCACTGCACTCCAGCCTGGGTGAAAGAGCGAGACTCCTTCTCAAAAAAAGAAAAACATACACACAGAAGGAAGGCTACATGAGCACTCAGTTAAGAAGGCAGCTGTCTACCAGACAGGAAGAGGATCCTCACCAGACAGTGAATCTGCAGGCACCTTGACCTTGGACTTCCCAGCCTCCAAAACTGTGAGAAATACATGTCCGTTGTTTAAGCCACCCAATCTGTGATATTTAATCTTGTTATAGAAGCCTGAGCCAACTAAGACAGGTGTTTACAGTGTTTTCTGCTTTAAAGTCATAAGATTATAGGAAAAAATTTAAGTGACTATGCAGTAAAGTATCTCTCTGATTATTTTAAAGGTGTACTGAAAACATTGCTGGATTGATTTTCAAGTACAGTACCCATTTCAATATTGAGTTCGGTGTTACTATAAAGTGAATCCTACAATATGGTATTTTGAAACATCTTAACCAAAGGAAAACTTTATGTCTAACTTTCCATAGAAGATAGTGTTGGAATAAGTGAAGAAAAGAAGCTCTTTAATGATGCCTAGAAAGAAAAATGCTATCTAAAAATAAAAGTGTGCTTTACCACATGGTCTCACTTATAAGTGGGAGCTAAGTAATGTGTATACACAGTGTGGAATAATAGACACTGGAGACTCAGAAGAGTAAGAGGGTGGGAGGGGATGAGAAATATTTAATAGGTACAATTACATTATACAGGTGATGATTACACTAAAAGCCCAAACTTCACCACTACACAATATATCCATGGAACAAAACTGCACTTGTATCCTTTATTTATACAAAATGTTTTAAAAATAAAAGTGTATTTTTAAAACAAAATTCCATTTATCTTTGTCTTACCTTTCCCTGAATTTCAGCTCTTTTGTGATTTAAACACAACTCTTTTGCTCTCATGAGTTGCAGAGTCTCTCGAGCTAGCATTAGCTTAAGTTTTTCCAACCTGGGAATTGCTGTGGCCCAGGCAGCCTGACCAAATCTCTTCGCATCCTGTTCCATTTCTTTCTGCATTCCTGTTGGATTATAAAAATAAAATATAATTATACCTCATTAAAAAGGGAAACATTTATCATGAGCTAATCCTTTTTTTATTGCCTCCATACTACCTGCAGAACATCCTTTTTAAAAGAAGTTTTATTAACTTTTTTATTATTATAAAAATAATACATGTTCCTTGATATAAAATTTCAGGTATTCCATTTTTAAAAAGACAATAAGTCATGATCTCACCTAGTTGAGGCAACTGCTTCTTATATTTTGGCACGCTTGCTTCCATATTATTTCTATGTCTAGCTAGACAGACAGGCTCATATGGATAGTGTGACCAAAAAACCAGGATCATCATTCTGCTTTATATCTTGTTGATTCTGCACAATATATCAGAAACTCTTGCCACTCATAAAAAAAAATCAAGAATCATGCTTAACAGCTACGTAGTTTTCTGTTTTATTAATGTACCATAACTTAACAAACTGACAGACATTAAGTTGTTTCCTATTTGGTGTTTTTATCAACAATTATTTAAGACTAAAAAAAAGTCCTTCATCCAGCCCACAAGCCCCTGCATGGTCTGACCCCTGCCTGTCTGGCCAGCATTTTCCCTCATACCACATTGTCTTGCACTCTCTGCGATCCAGCCCCGCAGGTTTTCTTTAAGCTCCTATTTGCCAACTTCCCTCAAGCCAGGGGACCTTTGGCAGTGCTATTCCTTCTGCCTGGAACACTCCTCACTTTTTGTTTTCTCTCAACTTCCATTTACCCTTCAGATATTGGGGCAAGCGCCACTTCTCAGAGGCCTTCAGTGACCACCACCCTGATCAAGCCCAATTTCTCTCTCACAGACCCTCAGAGCCCATGTCTCTCTTCTTTGTGCCATTTATTGTCACTGCCATTTTCCATGTGCTTCAATGAATAGATAATTAAGATTTCTTTCCCTTCACCAGACTGTACAATGTCTCTTAACGCTTGACACTGAATTCTCAGCACCTAGAAAACATAGTGCCTAGTGCGTAAGAGGGACTCAAATGGTATTTGAATAACATGACAATCAATTACATGTATCTTCGTATAGCATTTTTTAAATTATCACCTGCTAATGCTTTTACTGTCTCCTTAAAATAATTCACTGTGATATCTTGAATAGAGACGACAGCTTCTTCAGCCTGTCTGGTCCATTCTTCAGCTTCTTTCTCCAGGGCAACTACCCTTCTAGGACCTAGGTCATCCTCATCCAAAGACTTCTACAGACAGAAGGGAAAATTGTCTTAGTAAGAGCTAATAGTTATGTAAAGCCATTAGGAAATTGAAAGGAAGTTGGTCACATGGATTAATTTAACTACACTACTACTCAGTCAATTAAATTTTCATTCATTCAGCAGTCCCTTACTGCGTATGAATAAGGCTTTAAGCTGAGCACCACCTGGAAGACAAAAGGACACTCTGGGGCATAAAGGGGAAAAAACCCACTTTCACTTCACATGCCTAGAATAACTTTTTCTAGAGAGGAATGTTGTCAACTTATGCTTCTATTAATAATAATACACAATTGTTTAAATGAGTGATCTGTGTTGTCAAGCACTCAGCACAGGGCCTGGAACACAGCACTTAAGTGTTAGTTGTTATCGTTTCTTTTAGGGATATGTAATATAATCACCTAAAAGATAGTAACTGTATATTCATGCTTATAATATGTACTGGTATTGGACTGAATGTTTGGGTCCCCCCAAAATGCATATGTTGAAGCCTAAATCCCCAGTGTGATGATATTTGAAGATGAGGCCTTTGGGAGGTAATTAGGTCATGAGGGTGGAACCCTCAAGAATGGGATTAATGCCCTTATAAAAAGGAGACACAGGATCTCTCTTTCTCTGCTCTTCACCATGTGAAGACACAGCAAGACAGTCATCTACAAATTAAGAAACTGGCCCTCACAAGACACTGGATCTGTGAGCACCTTGATCTCAGACTACCCAGCCTCTAGAACTGTGAAAAAAAGTTTTGTTGTTTATAAGCCACTAATCTATGGTACTTTGTTATAACAGCCTGAACTAAGACATATACTGCTATGTCATCCAAGGATGCAATTTTTCTTCTACGAAGCATAATATGTACAAGTTAGCCGACAAGGAATTACAAATCAAAACCATAACGAGATACCACATCACACCCACTAGGATGGCTGTAACCAAAGAGACACACAGTAACAAGTGCTGGTGATAATGTGGACAAACCGGAACGCTCATTTACTGCTTTTGGGAATATAAAATATGCACCCACTTTGGAAAACTGTCTGGCAGTCTTTCAAAAGGTTAAATGTTGAGTAATCATAGGACCCAGCAATCCTACTCCTCAGTACGTACACAAGAGCAATGAAAACGTATGTCTACACAGAAACTTATGCACAAACATTCATAGCAGAATTATTCATAATAGCCAAAAGGTGGAAACAACCCAAATGTCCATCAGCTGATAAATAAAATGTGATATATCCATACAATGAATATTACTCAGCAATAAAAAGAAATGAAATCCTGATATTTGCTCCAACATGGATTAGCCTTGAAAACATTGTGCTGAGTGAAAGGATCACATATTGAATAATGCTGTTGCTATGTCCAGAGTAGGGAAATCCAGAGACAGAAAGTAGATTGGTGGTTGCCCAGGGTTGGGAGTGACTAATGGATACAGGGTTTCTTTTGGGGGTGAAAATGTCCTGAAATTATATAGTAATGATCACAGTACAACTTTGAACATACTAAAAATCACTGAATTATACATTTTATATATATATACATATATAATCTGTGAATGGTATCTTAAAACACCTTTTATGAAAAACAAGCCGGGTGCGGTGGCTCACGCCTGTAATCCCAGCACTCTGGGAGGCCGAGATGGGCGGATCACGAGGTCAGGAGATCGAGACCATCCTGGCTAACACGGTGAAACCCCATCTCTACTAAAAATACAAAAAAATTAGCCGGGCATGGTGGGGCACCTGTAGTCCCAGCTACTCGGGAGGCTTAGGCAGGAGAATGGCATGAACCCAGGAGGCAGAGCTTGCAGTGAGCCAAGAGCCAAGATCGCACCACTGCACTCTAGCCTGGGCGAGAGAGCAAGACTCCAAAAAAAAAAAAAAAAAAAGAAGAAAGGAAAAATGTATGCAAGAAGTAGACTTTCCAAATAATAGACTTTCAAAATAATGAACAGAACAACTTTATCCACAGGTTAGAGTGGCATGAGTCTCATCTAAATGTGATACTATTTTTATAATACAATCATCTAGCAGGGGTCATGAGATTATATGTGGAAAGACGGCCCAGTGCAGGGTGCAGAAACCAAGAGACCTCTTAGGTATCTTCTGATTCCTGTTGTTGAGACCCAAGGCAAGCTATTTAACTCCTCTGGACTCTAGATTCATTTGTAACACTGGAATAAGAATGCCTTTTCTGAATGGTGTCACAGGGTTGTTTGATGGCTCAATGAAGCAAGAGCGATAACAGCATTTACTAAAATTTAAGTTACTAAATTACAATCTAGGGTCCTGCTATTTAAATTTTCATCTTATTTTAAGAAATCTGCATAAGTCTTTAGAGGAAAACAAGCTGAAGCAAATAAACATCACATCAAAAACAATTCACCAGGCTGGGCTCAGTGGCTCACGCATGTAATCCCAAGCACTTTGGGAGGCTGAGACGGGTGGCTCGCTTGAGGTCAGGAGTTCAAGACCAGCCTGGCCAACATGGTGAAACCCCGTCTCTACTAAAAATACAAAAAAAGTTAGCTGGGCGTGGTGGTGCACACCTCTAATCCCAGCTACTCAGGATGCTGAGACAGAAGAGTCGCTTGAACCTGGAGGAGGTTGCAGTGAGCCAAGATCATGCCACTGCACTCCAGCCTGGCTGACAAAGGGAGACCCTGTCTCAAAAAAAAAAAAAAAAAAAAAAAATTCATCGCCAGAAAAAACATTTAACTCTTTCAAATCTGTAGGAATCTTAAGCTATTAAGATGACCAATGTAAATGTCTTCATTTTCTATCAATTTTAAATATAAACTCAATATTTACACATAAGGATGAACTAGGAATAGTGGCTTATGCCTGTAATGCTGCACTTTGGGAGGCCAAGGTGGGCAGACAGCTTGAGCTCAGGAGTTCGAAACCAGCCTGAGCAACACGGCAAAACCTCATCTCTATCAATAAATAAGTAAATAAACAAACATAAGGGTAAACCCAAACAAAGTACAAACAGAGACTGAACATTAAGTGTAAATAATGAAATAATTTATGACAAATAGTAAATCTGATAAAGTAAAAATTAAAAAAAAAACATACCAAAATATCAAGCTTACATAAAGTTGCAACTTCTCGCATAGCCCTAAATGGCTGCAATAAGTACTGGAAGAACATGGTTGCCACGGTAACCAGTTCCTGGTACGCTTCATCTTCCTCTTGGTAAACGTTCATTAATGCTACCATGGTGTTGGCTTTTCCGTGTCCTTGAATAACCTAGAAAGCAAATGTGTATAAAGCTCGAGTCGGGACAGTATATTTAATACATACCCAACAAACAAAACTAAACAAAAGAAACCTTCATGTTCTCAACTTTTAATATATCAATTTTAAATATTGATTAAATATGAAAATGTTATCATCCTCCATCAAAAATGCCCAATAAAACAAGAATGGTTAAGAAAAGTATGATATATCCATGGCAGAATATTATTACTGTAGTCATTCAGCACTGTGCTTCTGAAGATTGTTTAATAATATGGAGACTTTTGTTCAGGCATGGTGGCTCACACCTGTAATCCCAGCTACTGGGGAGGCTGAGGCAGAGAATCGCTTGAACCTGGGAGGCAGTGGTTCCAGCCTGGGCAACAAGAACGAAACTCCATTTCAAAAAAAAAAAGGAGACTTTTATAATATTAAATGGAGAGGCAGAGTGCAAAACAATCTCAACTATGTGCTAAGTATGCAGCGAAAGGGACCCAAAAGAAGGTTTGAGGTTGTGGATATTTTTTCACTTCACTTTTCTGACTTAAAGGTTTTGTGAGGCCGTATTCCTTTTTAAAAGCTCATAAGGGCCAGGTGTGGTGGCTCACACCTGTAATCCCAGCACTTTGGGAGGCTGAGGCGGGCGGCTCACGAGGTCAGCAGATGGAGACTATCCTGGCTAACACGGTGAAACTCTGTCTGTACTAAAAATACGAAAGATTAGCCGGGCATGGTGGCCGGCGCCTGCCGTCCCAGCTACTCGAGAGGCTGAGCGTTGCAGTGAGCCAAAGATGGCGCCACTGCACTCCAGCCTGGGCGACAGTGCAAGACTCCATCTCGAAAAAAATAAAAATAAAATAAAAAAAAAGACCTCATAAAACATTACAGAGCTGTCTCCAAGTACTTCAGCATGTTAATTCTCTTAATGCCCCAGGTTAATATTCCCATGAAGCCCTTAGCAGTCAACTCATTTACAGAGCCTCAACTGTGGTTCCAGTCTCTGCTGGTTACTGCTTCTGCTGCAGGGCAGAAAATAAACTGAACAGTGTATAATCTAGGTGGACTCACTTGGTAGGAAATTATTTTAATCCCAGAAGAAGAGAAATAAAATCAAATAATATAGATTTTTTTCAACCAATACATTCTTAAATTCTCCTATTTGCATCCTTCTGCTTAAGGATAAAGTGATCTACTTTCAGCTATAGTTTTTTATCCAGGTCATAATATTATGGGTTGTTTTTTTTTTAAGTGAAAGCCTCACTGAACAAAATTAAAACACACGCGCAAAAGTAAACTTAAGGCAAGTGATACATTTCAGCCTTATTTCTTAAACTACTCAGAAAAAATCCAGAGTTAAACATTCAGCTTCATTTTATATATCCTAGCAATACTAGCAATTGGTTTAATTCTAGAATCAATTGCTTTTCTATTCTAAATATTAAAATTATATATTTGAACATGTTTTGAATTTAAGCTTCCCCTCCCAACCCCTCATTTTTAAGTTCCAGATAAATATGTGAACTACACTAATGTGAACGGCTAGCTCAACAGTATGAACTACATTCATGCTATAGTACCCCAGAGTGAACTTAAATTTGGGAAAACTATAATTTTTCTGATAGTATTTACCACAGTAAAATACATCATATACATGTTCGATTTTAAGGAGAAACCACCTATCTCTGTGAGAAACCGAGTGTGTAAAAAACAAGTCTGATACAAAATGATATCATTTTTGAAACTCCCCTGTGGGTTCCTCATATCCTAAGGTGAAAATGATGAAGTTGAAGATCAAACGCTGACTGGCCTGATACTCCCCTGTGGTTTCCTCATATTCTAAAGTGAAATCAACACGAGAAGTGGGTGTGTAGATATTTACACATAAAACCCACAGTACAAAAATGACCCCACTAACGAGCTCCTTTTATAAAACCATTTTAATTTAGAAAGCTTATTCTATATTTAGCTTAGGCTGAATTCTTCTCTTCACTTCCCCTTCCTCAGAAGAATGCACAGAAAAAAATCATTCAGGTTAATAACAGCAGTGAGCCGAGACTCCAGCCTGGCTCTCCTTAGTAAACTGTGGGTGTGGATTTAGAAGGCATATTTTCTCCTAAACCCTTCTGTGAACTTGTACTTCCCCCTCCCCTTAGGTTCAGTAAGTTTACCACTCATATAATTACTCTCTCTCAAACTACCTCTTTCAAGCTTAAAAGGGCACTAATGCGGTTATTCCAAACTGATGAATAAAGTTCACCTTCTGCCGGCTTTCCATTTGACCAAGCATATATTACTTAAAACAAAACACCCTATCTCCTAAAAGCCATTTCTTCCTCTAAACCATTTTATCCCATTTGCGACGTCCCCTCATACACAGGAATTGCTTACATTTAGTCCGTGTTATTTTTTCCTACATGGATGGGTTGTTTTCAGTTTTGCTTGCAATATTTCTGGCATTTCCTGTTACAACATCGTGCTCTGCCAGCATCTTCAGGGCAAAGGTTGGGGGCCTAGCCCAGCTCCCAGCTGCAAGTACACTAGGCTCTAACTTCGCTTGTCCTCTCTGCAGACCCTCCCGCAGCTCCTGCCGGTTTCCCGTAGCGGTCACGCGCAGGTGAGGGCACCGGGGAGCCCGCGGCCTTCTCGGCCCACCGGCTCCTCCCCGTCAGCCGTCAGCCAGGGCTCTCGGCGCCGGGGGAGCCTCCCACACGGTCCCAGGCCACCGAAGCGCGGACGAACGCCGGCGACCCGGCCTCGCTTACCTGGCGCAGCCGCGCGTCCGCCTCGACCCACCGCCCGCGCATGGCCCGCTCCCGGAACTCGCGCGGGCTCTCGCAGTCGGCCGCGCCGCCCTCAGCCGGGAAGAGTGCGTCGCGCACAGTCGCGCCGCCGCAGCCGTCGGCCGCCGCGCCCAGATAGCGCTCCAGCTGCCAGCACAGCTCCTGCAGCGCCGCCTCGCCGGGGCCCGCGCGCGTCGGCCACAGCAGCGCCCACAACCCGAGCCCCAGACCCCAGGCCCCGCCGCCGCCCACGTCCAGCTCCGGCGGCAGCCGCGGGAAGCAGCGCTCCAGAGGCGGCCACAGCGCCGCCAGCTGCCGGTGAGCGCCGCGGAGCCCCGCGGCCGAGAGCAGGCCGGCCCAGCTGGGCGGGGACACGGCGGCCTCGGGCTTGGGCTCGGGCTCGGGCCCCAACCGGTCCCCCTCGCGCCGCCGCCGCTGCTGCGCGGTGCGGTCGTGACAAGTCACAGCGAACTTGCCCTCCGCTCCGTTCCAAGCCACCAGGAAGCGCAGCCGGTGTCTCTCGGGCTCGGCGAAGAGGCCCTCCCGGACCGGCACCCAGCCCTCCAGGCTGTCAGGCTGCTCGTCCTCCATGGCTGTCGGCGGCAGCGGCCCTAGGGCTAGGCGGACGCGGGCCTGGCCTCCTCGCACCGCCTGTCACGGGACAGTCCAAGCCAAAGCATTTTTCGCTGGAATCGAAACCGCGTCAGTGCCCCAGCAGCGCCCTGGCCCCCGGCACTTCTGATTGGCTGGCTGCCGGAGGTGGGGCTTACAAGAGGCATTCGGGTTGGTTGGGTGATAGACGAGAGGGGCAGCGACAACCAATGAAAAGGTGAGAAGGGCTCCCTCAGGAGTCAATCATCTCGCAACCTGTTCAGGAGTCCGGAAATACAACTCTTGCCTCACCTTTTCCACCCAATACATACGGACGTTGGAAAAATATCTGTTGAATCGGCGAGTTATTGTATTAGTCTCCCACACTAAACCATGAACTTCTTGAGAACAGGGACCAAGCTGATTTTCTTATCATCAGGGCCCTATTGAGTACATGGTTCCCGCCCTCAAGAATGTCACAAATGTGCTGGGGAGATGAAACATAAACTCAGTAGTCATTTATTGAGGGCCTCTAAGTGCCAAGTACTGGGCAAGAAGCCACAAATTTATTTTTGTCAATTCAACAAACTTTTATTGAGTGTCGGCTGTGCATCAGTATTGAGGGGGTGGAGTAAGGGGGAATTCAGGGCACTGCAGCTCCCAACCAGGGTGTTTAAATACGATCTGTGTTCTAACTCTTCACTTTAGAGTTAAGGAAACGGAGGCCCAGACAAACTTAAGATACACCGACACTCGGGCTCGACATGACCACCTGGCTACTGAAGGCCTGTTTAAGGAGATAATCGGGAAATCCAGTTTATGTGTCAGGGTGGAGCTAGATCTGTTCATGCAACAAGGACCAAGAAGGCCCTAGTCTCTGCCTAGGAAATGTGCAGTGTAGACTGAGAAATACAGTCCATGTCAGCTCCCATCCTGGGCGTGCACTGAGACAGGTGGTGGGAAAGGGGGGAGGAAAGGAGGGAGATGCCAGGAAGTTGCGATCAGGAGCCCTTTGCCAAAGCAAGGCCTTTGAGGTGTTGATTCGGGAACAAGTGAAAGTGTTTGTGAAGGTTTTGAGCTGGGAAAAACTGCAATCAGAATTTGTACTTGCTGTTATCCCCAAGGGTAAACAATAAGCAAACGAAAAAATCAGGGCAAAGCTAAAGCTCTAGTTAGGGCATCTCTCTGCCTTGAAAATGACCTCAAGAAATCTAGGAACCTCTGCGGAATGCAACTTGAAGGTCGAAAGGTGCCTTTGTCTGAAGGTCTCTCCCCTTTTATGCCTGCTGCCGGTGTGAGGGTTGGGGATTGGGCCCTGGGACTCAGTCACTCAGTCTTCTTGGAGAGATAACCTTTTAGCTGAAGTGATTGATTTTCCCCTATTTTTAATATACTATTTTAACTAATACGATTTACTTATGATTTTTAACAGTCTGTTTTAAATATCTTTCTTGTATATTCCTCACATCTTTTTACGATCTGCTTTATACTGTGTTATCATTTCTATTAGTTTTCTAATCTATTTGGTTTTTCAAGAGAAAACTGTCAATCTTTCTAATTATAAAAGTGTCGTGGGTGGCTGGGTGCAGTGGCTCACACCTGTAATCCTAGCACTTTTGGAGGCCGAAGTGGGCGGATCACTTGAAGTCAGGAGTTCAAGACCAGCCTGGCCAACATGGCCAAACCCCATCTCTACTAAAAATACAAAAAAAAAAATAAAAAAGAAAAGAAAAGTTAGCCAGGCATGGTGGTACATGCCCTGTAATCCCAACTACTCAGGAGGCTGAGGCATGAGAATTGCTTGAATCCAGGAGGCAGAGGTTACAGTGAGCCAAGATTGCACCACAGCATTCCAGCCTGGGCAAAACAGTGAGACTCTGTCTCAAAAAAAAAAAAAAAAAAGAAAAAAAAATTATGCTCTCTCTCTATATTAATATATGTCTTAGTCCAGTCAGGCTGCTCTAACAGAATACCATTGAGTGGGTGGCTTATAAACAACAAACATTTATTTCTCATGGTTCTGGAGGCTGGAAAGTCCAAGATTAAAGCACCAGCAGATTCAGTGTCTGGTAAGGAAGGGCCTGCTTCTTGGTTCATAGATACCTGTATTCTTACTGCATCTTCATATGGCAGAGCTTTCTGGGACCCCCAGTGTAATGGCACTAATTTTATTCATGAGGGCTTGCCTTCATGACCTAATCACCTCCCAAAGGCCACATTTCCAAATACCATCACATTGGGGATTTGGTTTCAACATGGGAATTTTAGGGGAATATAAACTGTCTATAGCATATGTATATATATGTATGATGGTTAATTTTAATGTGTCAACTTGATTGGGCCACCACGTGTTTAGTCAGACATTATTCTGGGTGTGTGTGTGATGGTGTTTCTGGATGAGATTAACCTTTGAGTCAGTAGACTGAGTAAAATGGTTGCCCTCCCTCATGTGAGTGGGCCTCATCCAATCAATTGTTCTGAATAGAACAAAAAGCTTGAATAAGAGGGAATTCTTCCTGCCTAACTGCCTTCAAGTGGGGATATGGGTTTTTTTCCTGCCTTCCAACTCAAATGGAAACATTGGCTCTCCAGGGTCTTGAGCCTGCTGGCCTTTGGACTAGAACCACACCATTGGCGCTCCTGGATCTTTCGCATGCTAACTGCAGATCTTGGGACTTTTCGGTCTTCATAATTACATGAGTCAAATCTTTATGATAAATCTGTTTCCATACATGTATACATTCTATTGGTTCTGTTTCTCTGGACAACTCTATTACACTGTGTGTGTGTGTGTATGTGTGTGTGTGTGTGTGTGTGTGTGTGAGAGAGAGAGAGAGAGAGGAGAGAGAGATTATACTGTTACACTGGTCTGTGGGCTCAAAATCAAAGTAGGAATTTTGCAACACACCCCACAGTTAACACTCACTTTTTTCCTCAACACCTAGACTCTTTCAATTTCTTAACAGAGTCAGAATTTTGGAAGAAAAGAATATTAGCAATAAATTGTCATTTTATAAATTATTAAACTAAAGCTTAGAGAAATCGTCAGTCACAGTCCATAATGAATGTTTTTGGCTGGATAGTCCCATCTCTATGCCATACCATGGCAAGTAAAAAAAAAAATGTTTGCTTAAGGCTTATATGGGAAGTGTGTCCTGTGCTTTAATTAGAAAAGTGCCCCCAAAATGTTTTTTAACCTTTTATGGTTCATGAGCACCTCTGAGAATCTATTGAAACCTGTGAGTTCTCTTCCCGGAAGTGATTCCATAAGGACACAAACATAATTTTGCATATAGTTTTAGAAACTCATTCATGTAGCCCCTGGCAATTCCTGAGCCATAGCTAAAGAAAACTTGCTTTAAAGTGTTAGCTGTACAATGATATGAAAGGGCTCAAGTCAGCTTTACAGGCACAGCACACTTAAAAATATCTTATGGCATTTCCTACATTTAAAAAACAGGCATCCACATTATCATTAGTATTATTATGTTTTTTAAGAGGCAGGGTCTCTGTCACCAGACTGGAGTACAGTGACGCACTCACAGCTCACTACAGCCTCAAACTACTAGGCTCAAGAGATCCTCCTGCCTTAGCCTCTGAAGTAGCTGGGACTATAGGCATGAACTGCTGTACCTAGCGCCACATGATTATTTTTAATTTTTGAGACAGGTCTTGCTCTGTCACCAGGCGGAAGTCCAGTGGTGTCATCAGGGCTCACTGCAGCCTTGACCTCTCAGGCTCAAGCAATCCTCCCTCCTCAGCCTCCTGAGCAGCTGGGACTACACACGTGCACCAACACTTCCAGCTAATTTTTTTATTTGTGGATATAGGGGTCTCCCCATGTTGCCAAGGCTGGTCTCAAACTCCTGCAATGGGAATAGCTTCAATCAAGCAAGGGGAATCAAGTGATGGGAATCCTGGCCCCACAGTGGGAATCCCCAGAGAGTCCCCATGAAAGAGAGTCAGAGCTACGCATACTCCAGGCCCAGAGAGCCTGAGGCCGGTACCCACTGTGATGTCTACTCAAATAGGAGCCATCTTATGGCTTCAGCCCTCCTGCCCTGGCTTCTAAACCAGCATCTCCGGGAGGAATGTGGGGAGGAGAGGCCAACTCCATGCGTCCTTTTCCAGGGCAGGCTTCCTGCTAAAGAGGCCCACTCTGGGAAAGGGAGAAGATTTGACACTGGCTAAACCAGGTTTGGCTTTTTGATTAATGTATTGAACTGGACATTCAATTCCTGAATTTGAGATGCTGACTTCAAGTGACCTTAGGACTATGTGTCACCTAAGAGGGAGAAGAAAGTCATCAGGCCTGCTGGATTTTCATCCAAAGAGGGGAACAATTCCCACCTGGAGTACAGTTTAAAGGAATATTGGTAGAAAAAAATAAAGTTGAATTTGATTGCCTCCAGAACTGTGCTTACCCAGAACACTTTGGAAGAAGCCCCCAGGAAAGCCCTGGTGGAAGGCGCACAGCCCAAGGGCTCTCAAGAATCTCCTTCCAGGCCGGGCGCGGTGGCTCACCCCATAATCCTAACACTTTTGGAGGCCGAAGCGGGTGGATCACAAGGTCAGGACTTTGAGACCAGCCCGGCCAGTATGGTGAAAGCCCGTCTGTACTAAAAATACAAAAATTAGCCAGGCATGATGGCGGGCGCCTGTAATCCCAGCTACCCAGGAGGCTGAGGCAGAAGAATCGCTTGAACCCGGGAGGCAGAGCTTGCAGTGAGCCAAGATCGTGCCATTGCACTCCAGCCTAGGCAACAGAGCGAGACTCCATCTCAAAAAAAAAAAAAAAAAGGAATCTCCTTCCTGGGCTTGCCGTGACAGTCCCCAGCCCTCTCCACATGGCCAGCCATCTGAGACCCATGGTAGAGCCACAAGTCTAAAACCCCTCACAGCACAGGAAGTAACTCAGAGCACAGCATGTGACCTCTCCTGGTGACACTTGAGTAGTAAGAAGTGGCAACTCAGCCACAGCAGGTCTATATTTGGACCTTCACTCATGGCAGGCCTGTTGCTATTTGCGGCTGTAGCCAGCTCGTGTTACCATGCAGCTTTGATGCCCCACTTGCAGAACTCTGGTGTAAAATAGGCAGGGGTAGCCTGTGGGGCATGCAGAGGTCACCAGGAAGGAAAGCCTGCTGAACACGGATTCAATTTTCCAGCAGAACTCCAGGTCCTCTGAGTTAAAGGAAGCATTTATGGACACTTAGCAGGCAAGTTTTGGGGTAGTCATATTCTTCCAATGCAAATTATATTATTAGAAACTCAATGCTGCAATATTAATGCAATATCTTTCCTGTAGGTGGGAAGAGATATCATGGTAAATTGCAGATGTTTAAATTACAATAAATAGTGTAAATGTTTTCCATGCCTTCTTAAAGCAAGAATTCGCATTAAGTGAACATGATGTTGGGACAGGATGTGAGAGGCTCTGATGAAGGCAGACAGGGGCTGGTGATTCTTATAATGTGTCTTTAGGATATCTGTAGTGCTGGGGCCTGTTTGTTAGAATCATTTGCTAGAACAGTTTGGAAATACAGATGTTGAATATCATCTGGCTATACTATTGCATTGTAAATACATTTTATTTAATCTGCGTGTACATGCTGACAAATAATAACTTCATGCATTGATTCAAATACTAAAAAACAGCATCGTAATTACTTTTCACTTGTTATGCATACAGCCTCCTCCTATAGAAAGTTTTCAGGTTTGGACAGTGTCTGCAAAGCTGATTTGAATCATTTCGTATCACTGTAACACTTTAAGGCAAGTTTTCTTTTGCTGCTATGGCTCAGGAATTACCAAGGGCTGCATGGATGAGCTAAAATTATATGCAAAGTTATGTTCCTGCCCTGTGGAATCACTTCTGGGAGTAGAATTCACAGGTTTCAGTAGATTCAGTAGATATGCCCATGACCCATAAAAGTTTAATAAACAAGCCAAGTGAGGTGGCAGATTGCATGAGCCCAGGAGTTCAAGACCAGTCTGGGCAACATAGCAAGAACCTGTCTCTAAAAAAGAAAAAAAAAAATTCTTGGGGGACTTTTCTAAGTAATGCACAGGGATACACCTCCCATATAAGCCTTAGGCAAACATCTTTTTTATTTTTTTTAACTGCTTCCCTATGGCATAGAGGAAAGGGTATCCAGCAAAGACATTCATAAGGGACTATGACTAATTACTTCTCTAAGCTTTAGTTTCACCATTTATAAAATGACAATTTATTGTCAACCTTCCTTTCTCCCCAAATCCTGATTCTGTTAAGAAAGAGTCTAGGTGTTGAGGGGAAAAGTGACTGTTAACTGTAGGGTGTGTTGCAAAATTCCTACTTTGACACTGAGCCAGTTTGTGTTGAAACCAGTTTGTGTTGTGTGTTCAAAGGGCAAGTGCCAGCTTGAAAGCATGTGTTCTTATTTGTATTTGCACTAAGTGTTTTCCAGTCTTCTTGCTTGTGTCTTTCTGACAGTTCAACTTGGTGTTTCACATTCCAGCTTCTAGTTGAAAGAATTTCTCATGATGATTTATTGGTCATACAGAATCCTGGCTATTTCCCTTTGGGTAGCACACGGGAATGTAAGCATTATTTTTAGTGAACTGCTCCTCTGTCTGTAGATGGTGTGATTTAATGGAAACCTGGGTTTGAATCCAAGCTCTTCACCTGACTGGTTGTGTGTCAGGTTAAAAGCTTGGATTCAAGCACAGGGCTAAATACAGAGTAGCCCAGATAAATTTTTGTAAAAGAAAATTGGCTATAAGCAAGCCCTTATCCTCACAAGAACTCAGTTTTGCCATCCTAAAATCAGGAATTTTTTTTAAACATCCATGACCTGCTGAATAAAATCAGGAAATTGAATTAGATGCTCTCCAAGGGACCTCCATCCCTAGAATACCATATCTCTGCCTGGGCCCCCCGGGAGAGGAATGATCTCATAGCTGATGTCTGTGCGTGGTTATGAGGCTGTTCTGCTTGGTGTCTTCTTTCATCATCGGCTGTTTTCAAGGGACAAATATTCCCACAGTGGCCATGGATTATTCCACACTGCTGTGGTCACTCTCCATGAGTGACCAGGTAGAAGGCTTCTAGCCCAGGTGGGAGATACTAAGGTACGAATAATGATAATGATAGTAAGAACAACAACAATAACAGCAGCTAACACTTATTGAGGACTTACTTTAAGCCATATACTATGCATAAAGTACATTATGTTATTTCATCTAAATGCCAACCTTATGAGGTAGACACTATTAATAGAGCTGTTTTATAGTCCATTAAAGTGAGGCCTAGACAGATGATTTTCCTGAAGTCATACTTCCAGGATGTGGCAGAAACAATGCAAACACATGACTGAATCCAGAGGGCAGTGGTCTTGGGGAGCAGGGAGGGGGGACAGGAAAAGGGATATTACCTAGAGATTCAAGAGGTAGAGTCAGAATCAGCATGAATTGGTTATTAATTAGATTGGGGGTGTCAAGGATGAGCTTCTGGTCTCTGGTTTGGTGCTGGAGGGGGTGGGTGTCATGCTCTCATTTGTGGATAGTAGCAAAGCAGTGGCCTTCATGGAGGGCCATGTTGGATGAGTAGGGGTTTAAGAAGCACTGGTGAGATGGGGAAGAGTGGGAGCTCTCAGCAGGCAGGACAGTCTGAGCCAGGGCCTAGCGTGAGTCTCACATGGAAGACCCTGAAAGCAGCCAGAAGGAACAGAGGGTGACCGCTAGGGAAGGTGGGGCTGCTTGGGGAGTATAGAGCTATGGCATGGGGCGGGGGATCTGTGGTGCCCAGGGGAGTTGGGACTTGCCAGGAATGGAGCCCTCAGAATGCAGGACGTGCAGACGTACCACTTCTGCCTGAACAAAGCAATGTATGCTGTATAAGCTATGCTGCTATCCTGGGCAGGGACACCCCTGAGGAAGAACCATGGTGCACGCAGTCAGCAGACTGTAGAGACAGGAGGGTTTCAAGCAAGATTTTGAGCCACAGAGGGAAATAGTGGGATTTTGGCACAGACTCTGTGCTTTAGGAAGGAGAAGTACTCTGGGGTCCCAGGAAAGAGGGAAAGTGGCATCTCTGAGAAGTTGTGCATAGCCCCAGATGGGGTAATAATCCCTTATTCACTTGTCTGGAGCCTCCTCGAGACCAGCAACTGTGTCTCATCCATTGTACCCCCAGCGCCTAGCCTGGTCCTGTTCTCTTGAATTCACACCTCACCAACCCCATGAACATTCAGAGCTGGGGCAATGAATGATGCCCAACACCACAGACCATGCATGTGGTAAGGTTAGTCAGGGTCACAGAAGGACCTAGGGTTTCACCAGATGACCTCTGCATGGGTGTAGACTTTCCAGGTCATTCCATGTTGCCCCATAACACACTGGCTCCAGGACTTCTAACTCTGCCATGACCAGGTGGAATCTATAATGCCCCAGGAGCAGAGGCAGCAACCAGGAGCCCCGGTGGAGTAGAAATGAGGAACTGCTTCTAAGCTGGGGAGACCTGCTGCTGCTGTTGCTGGCTGATAAGAGGCTCATGGAGAAGAAGCATGACCCTCCCATCCTCTCAGGTTCTATTTCCAGAGGTACTTGTGCTCAGCTTCATTCTCCTCCTCTTCCTCCCCCATGATGCCAAGTAAGAGCTCAACCTAGCTGTTAATGATAAGACATTATTTCTATGCAATGTGGGTAATTCTGATTAGCTGGGCAATCCGACATACAGGAGCGTGAAGGCAGGATTCAGGGCCTCTTAGGGCAGAAGGCTCTGATTACTTTGTTGAAAATCATCCACTACAATAAAGGATTCAGGATGAGAGAGGAGGCAAAGTGGTGTTTCCATAGCTGGAAGGGAACTTTGACCTTGGGAACCATCAGAGGGAAACATGGGCTAAAGTGCAGGCAATGTGCATGATACCCAGGAGGAGGTAGCAATCCCTTGGGTCTGGTATGTATGGAGGGGGAGACTTGCTGGTCCAGCTCAGCACTGGTTTTGCTGGGATGCAGATTCAGTGTGAGAAGAAGTTGTGCCCTAGTTCACTTGAAGCCACACTTCTCCAGCCCTGTGTACAGGCTGTATTAGTGAGGATGAGCCAGGACTGCCCCAGCCAGAGCCTAATGGTGGACAGGTTTCTTAGTAGTAACTGCCCCATAAAGAAAACCCAGTTCTGGAGGCTTCATAAATCATAGATGCTGTGGAGGCAAAACACTGGCCCTGGGGCCTGGAAACCACTGGCTTTGCGATGCTGCCTCTGGAAACCTACCTCCACTCATCCTTCTCTCCATCTAGGGGTGGACCTGATCCTGTTTGTGGTCCCAGGTGTCCTGGACCAAGACATGGTGGAGCTGGTGCCTCGTGTGCCTTAATCCTGCATAGTCATGGTATCTCAGCCTCAGCAGGTGTTACTGAAGTGATATTTACCACTATCTTCCATGTGAAGAGTTTTGGAGCATTGGAGAGTGGGAGAACTCCAAGAGCGATGTTCCCAAGTCTTAGAGTCTCAGGAGTAAGGTTTCCTTATGAGGATCCAGATCTCTGAAACCAATAACATACATGGCATTGGGTTAGGATAGCAGCATCTTTGTCACCTAATGACTGCTGGAAGTCGACTTCTCTATGTGGTGCTGATAGAATACCTAGAAAAACAGCATCCCGTGGACACTTCAGAGTGAAGAGGAGAAGAGAGAAGGTCCCCAGGGGCTCACCAGGGCTGAGTCCATGTAGTCACACTTCCAGATCCCACCTCCCCAACCCGTCTACCATTAGAGAAGGCTGGTTGGTTCTTGTGTTTTTGTCTTGCTGTCAGAAAGAGCCAGGGTGAGCCCATGGAGGGAAATGTGAGGGATTTCTAAGGCGGGGTGTAGCCATGATTAACTGGGGGAGTGATATTTGGTACGGAGCCCCAGATGAAATTAATAAGGGCCCCTCTGGGTTAAAAGCAGGATACGGTTCCATCACTGGGATCCAGAACCTCCTATTCTTGGATCAAAATGTTACCAGCATCCTGGGTTCTTGTAATCTCCCAGGATAGAAATCAAGAGAGATCACCAGACACAGCAGCAAAGAGAAAGTTTATTTTAGCTTGTGCACAAGGAAGCTGGCACTGAAGAAGAAAAGAATGGGCTGCCCTTGGGGGCAGTAGTGTGTGGGTTAGTTTTATAAAGTCTTTCTATAGGGAAGGGTGACATCGGGGTATGTGTAGGAGAGTTTTTCTAGTGCTTGCACAGTGGCTCAACATGTTTCTTCATACATTATATGTAGCATTAGCATTTTAAATCATCACCCCAGGTGTGATTTTTAGCATTAAAATGAAGAAGGGGTAGCTATAGGTTGGAGTTTAAATTTAACTGCACATTTGGGACTCCAAGGAAGTCCCTAGACCCCTGAAATAGGAGCTTATGGTCATAGCAGTTATAGGTTCTTGGGTCTTTTGTTACTGATGGGCTGGGAGTTAGATAAGCAAGAGCCTGACTGAGGGGTGTTTTTTTTTGTTTTGTTTTGTTTTGTTTTAGACAGAATCTCGCTCTATCTCCCAGGCTGGAGTGCAGTGGCATGATCTTGGCTCGCTGCAACCTTCGCCTCCCAGATTCAAGCGATTCTCATGCCTCAGCCTCCTGAGTAGCTGGGATTACAGGCACCCACCACCATGCCCAGCTAATTTTTGTATTTTTAGTAGAGACGGGGTTTCACCATGTTGGCCAGGCTGGTCTTGAACTCCTGACCTCAGGTGATCCGCCCACCTCAGCCTCCTAAAGTGCTGAGATTACAGGTGTGAGCCACTGCACGGGGCCGACTGAGGGGTTTTTATCATTTTCCTCCAGACCATCTTAACATAGGAACCTAACTAGCCTGCCTGTCTCAAATCTTTCCTAAATGGGCCAGATGTAGAACTGTGTTGGCACCTCTGCTCTCCTCATCCCTACTCCTAGCCTTTTCCTGTTCTTGCAGGACAAAGCTTGGAGGGCACTGGGGCAGGCAGTGAGCAGAGCCTGGCTGGTTGTCCCCAGGAAGGAAGGGGGAGGTCCAGGCCATAAGGGCAAGGTGTCATCTCTGACCAGAGGCAGAGTTCTTCTCTGAGGACCCAGGGCAGAGTTCTTCTTCCTGAGGCCATGGGTAACTTGGCCTCCACAAATAAAGGCTGAGGAAGAGGGATGAAACTGGAGGCTTACAGCAGGAATGTCCAGGGAGGGCAGAGGGAAGGGCAGGCAGTCAGTTCAGAACATCACAGACATTCATGGCAAGAGTGTAGAGAGGCTGAAGAAGGTGGGTTTTCTGGAAGACTGTCCCAACCTCTCATGGGCCAGCTGGGCATCCAGGCGTCTTCTACCTTACAAGGTAGAGCAGCAGAATAGGCACCACTTAGAGATTTAGAAATGCAGTTTTCCAGACCTCGCTCTAGACTTTCTGACTCTACATTTCACCAGATCCCCAAGGTGACGTGTGTGCAGGAAAGTTTGAGAAACCTTGTTGAGAGGAGGAGTTCTGGCAGGGCTGGTAGGAGGACACCCCTCTAACAGGCAGCATGCAGGGGCTGCCGTGGAGGTGACGTCACACCACATGGTGAGTTGTGGAAAGAGAGAGGCAATGAGCTCCATCTGGTGGTGCTGAGTTTGAGGCGGCTGCTGGAGGGGGCGGCTCAAGACAGCAGCTGCGCCTCTGAGCCTCTGCCTCTGCATGGGGCACAGGTTAGGGCCAGAGACATGGATTTGGAGCCCTCAGAAGAGACGGGGACATAGAAGCTGTGAGACTGGACAAGATCAACTAGAGCAAGTGGAGAGTGGGAAGAGGGCCTAGAATGGAGGTCGAGGGGATGCCTGCATATAAAGAGCAGCCAAGGGGAGGAACTTGGCAAAGATTTCAACAGTCAGTGGCCTAGGGGAAATCCCAGCTGAGCCGGGGGAGACAGAAGGGTCAGTAGGATTGAATGGCATGGAGCAGTCAGGAGAGCACCAGACAGGGTCCATGGATTTCAAAATTAGGCCATGAGAAAATGTTATATTAAAAGGGCAATCAAAAGCGGAGATAGGCCAGGCGCATTGGCTCACACCTGTAATCCCAACATTTTGGGAGACCAAGGCAGGAGGATTGCTTAAGCAGGAGTTTGAGACTAGCCTGGGCAACATAGTGAGACCATTGTCTCTACAAAAATTACAAAAATTAGCCAGGCGTGGTGGTGCGTGCCTGTGATCCCATCTGCTCAGGAGGCTGAGGTGGGAGGATTGCTTGAGCCCAGAAGGTCAAGGCTGCAGTGAGCTGAGATTTCACCACTGCACTCCAACCTGGACAACAGAGCAAGACCCTGTCTCAAAAAAAAAAAAAAAAAAAAAACAGTGGAGATAGTGGAAAGAAAACTTAATGCCTTTTTAAAAATATAGTTTGGGAAGTGGCTATTAAAAGGACAGTCTATCAGCAGAAGTGACAGTCCATCACTGCAGAAAGTTAAACAGAGCTGATAGGGGAAGCCGCTGAACTTGTTGACTTCTGTTTTCTGTGTACAACTGTGGAACAAATAGGGAAGACAAACAGCTGGCTGCTAACTTTGATCACATAAATGTAAGTTAAGGAAAACTGGATCATAAAAGTGATGGATAAGGAAAAAACAGTGCTAAACCATATCTTAAAATATTTTGCTTATTTTTCTCAAAACATTATATATATATATATGTCATGTTAAAATAGTTTAATAATATTAGTTTTTTTTTTAAAAAAAGGCATTAAATTTACCACAATTTTTTAATGGGGGTAGGCATTAGGAACTGGATTGTGACGATGGCTGCACAATTTGGGGAATTTACTAAAAATCATTGAATTGTACACTTAAAACATGAATTTTCTTCCTTTCATTCTTTCTTCCAACAGGGTCTTGCTCTGTCACCCAGGCTGGGGTGCAGTGGCAAGATAATAGCTCACTGCAGCCTCAATCTTCCAAGCTAAAGTGATCCTCCCACCTTAGCGTCCGGAGTAGCTGGGACTGCAGGCACACACCACCACGCTGGACTAGTTTTTTTTTTGTTTGTTTTTTGTTTTTTAAATAGAGGTGAGGTTTCTTTTGGTTATCCAGGCTGGTCTCGAACTCCTAAGCTCAAGTGGTCCACCCAACTTGGCCTCCCAAAGTGCTTGGATAACAGGTGTCAGCCACTGTACCTGACCTGTAATATTTTTCTGTGCTTGGAAAGTCTTTTGTTGGTCATCTATGATACTTCTCTACAAAAATACAGATGTATAACTTGAGATTTAAGATTTTCTCTTATTCTCCTGGGACCATACATCTCTGAATAGTAAACTCTTTTTTTCTTTTGGATGAAGTTACCAATACAACTTCTAGTCACATGTAAGCAAAATAACATAAATATATTACAAATTTTGGTAAATAATAATAATAATAATTATTATTATTATTATCTTTGAGACGGAGTCTCACTCTGTCACCCAGGCTGGAGTACAGTGGTGTGATCTTGGCTCACTGCAACCTCCGCCTCCCAGGTTCACGCCATTCTCCTGCCTCAGCCTCCCGAGTAGCTGGGACTACAGGCACCCACCACCGCGCCCGGCTAACTTTTTGTATTTTTAGTAGAGACGGGGTTTCACCGTGTTAGCCAGGATGGTTTCGATCTCCTGACCTCGTGATCTGCCCAGCTCGGCCTCCCAAAGTGTTGGGATTACAGGCGTGAGCCACCGTGCCTGGCCAATAATTATTAAATGAAAAATAAAATGGAAATGCATCTCTTAATGAGGTAGATGGAGCTTTTCTTAAAAAGTTGACTTATGTATCCATTGATGAAAATTACATATTTTAGACTGCAACAGGAATTAGGGTCAATTGTCTTTCTGCTTTTCATTTTGTTGATGTAAGCACTGAGCAACCTTGCTCAGCTACATAATCAAATGTTGATGGAAATGAAAGTGTTTTATTATAGCAATGTCACTCACATTTTTGAACTCTTTCTGAAATGTGTGTCAAAAAGTACATAGTGATCTATCATGAAATATTATTTTTAATCATATATTAGCTGACAATTTGATTAGATCCCTCCTTCAACTTTATTGAAAGCAAAGAACTGGAAACCACTCAGCTTGAAAACAAATTTTTTCTTATGCATTCATTAATGTCATTCACCCTCCACCACTGATAGGAATACTTCAAATTGTCCTTCCATTTAGTCCCCTGGAGGTTTTTTGTTTTGTTTTGTTTTTTAATTCCCAAGCAATGAAATCTTACAGCGCAATGAAATATTCAGGACAAGTGAGAGGTATAGATTTACTTTTGTAATAAGGAGAAGAAGGACTATTGTGAAAAAAGAATCTACACGAAGCCTCAAATGCTGGCTCCTTCCCAGGCAGAGCAGCTCTGGGAAAGATTAAATATGAAGTTGAGCATCTGGGAGCTGATCCTCCTGAAGCTATCTATACCCATGTACCCCTTGGAAAGTGTTCGCATACAGATTCCATAGCCTGAAGAGTGATGGTGGAAATGCCACCCTTTGACGGAGTCTGGAGAGGGAAAGGGGAGAAAGAGAGAATAGCAGCTAGCAGAGAAAGCGGGTGGAAAGTTTATTTTTAGTCTGGACAATGAATTAGTCATCTATTGTGGCATAACAAATTATTTCAAAATTTGGCAGCTTAAAACAACAAATATTTATTCTCTTGAATGGTTTCTGAGGGTCAAGAACCTGAGATCAGTTCATCTGGGTGATTGTGGCTCAGGGTCTCTCGTGAGGCCTGGTGACCACTTTCCCTTGGTCCTCCTAATACGTCTTATGCCTGCAGCAGTACTGCCAACTTCTTCAGCTCACCTGCGAGCCAACCTTGGTTCACCTGTGTTTCCATATGTTTTTCTTGCTTGTACAGCCACTGGGGACCAGCTCTGGCCAGGACAATTCCATTTGCCATGATATAGGTTGAAATCACAACTTCTCCCGGGCACAGTGGCTCACGCCTCTAATCCCAGCACTTTGGGAGGCCGAGGTGGGTGGATCACGAAGTCAGGAGTTTGAGACCAGCCTGGCCAACATGGTGAAACCCCGTCTCTACTAAAAAATACAAAAATTAGCCGGGCGTGGTTGCGGGCGCCTGTAATCCCAGCTACTTGGGAGGCTGAGGAAAGAGAATCACTTGAAACCAGAAGGCGGAGGTTGCAGTGAGCAGAGATCGTGCCACTGCACTCCAGCCTGGGCAACAAGAGCAAAACTCCATCTCAAAAAAAAAAAAAAAAAGAAAGAAAGAAAGAAAAAGAAATCAAAACTTCTTCTATGACATTTGAACTCCCTGTGAAGTTTATCCTATGTTAGAGTTTTTTCTCTCAGTCTTAGAGTATCCTTTAGTGTCCTCTTCATAATTACTCTCCTATCATAACTCTCCTATCATATAATACTTTTTTTTTTGAGATGGAGTCTTGCTCCGTCACCTAGGCTGAGGTGAAGGAGCGCAATCTCAGCTCACTGCAACCTCCGTCTTCTGGGCTCGAGACCCTCCTGCCTCAGCCTCCTGAGTAGCTGGGATTACAGGCGTGTGCCACCATGCCTGGCTAATTTTTTTGTATTTTTGGTAGAGATGGGGTTTCACCATATTGCCCAGGCTAGTCTCAAACTCCTGAGCTCAAATGATCTGCCCACCTCAGCCTCCTAAAGTGCTGGGATTACAGGTGTGAGCCACCGTACCTGGCCTAATACTCCGTTAGAGTGAACTGTCTTCCTCTGATATAGCCATAAATGCCTATATTTAGTTCTGATAGACTTGTATATGATAATCTTCTAACCTCTGATTTATTATCCTACTAGGAAGTTGAGAATTGGAATGTTCCTTCTCAGGTTCTGGGGAAGATTTTCTTTGGGGGCGTGTTATATTGTTTCGTAGGAAATGCCATTTTGTTATACGGAAAAAAAAATCATAGCTTGAGCTCCTCCAACAAAGTGTTGTAATTAAGAAATTCTAAGGAAGCTTGTCGTGATGAATCAATTAAAAATTAATAACAATATAGCCAACTCTATGTTGTCTGCAAGATACACACGTTAGATTCAAAAATACAAATAGATTGAAACTAAAAGGATAGAAAAAGATAAATCGTGTAAACAGCAACCACAAGAAAGCTAGAGGGGCTGTACTGACACCAGAAAAAATGGATTTAAAACAAAAAAGTGTTAGTAGAGATAAAGAGGGATATGCTATCATTAGAAAAGAGCCAATCTGCCAGACACGGTGGCTCACACCTGTAATCCCAGCACTTTGGGAGGCTGAGGCGGGCGGATCACGAGGTCAGGAGATCGAGACCATCATGGCTAACACGGTGAAACCCCGTCTCTACTAAAAATACAAAAAATTAGCCAGGCATGGTGGCGGGCGCCTGTAGTCCCAGCTACTTAGGAGGCTGAGACAGGAGAATGGCGTGAACCCGGGAGGTGGAGCTTGCAGTGAGCCGAGATCATGCCACTGCACTCCAGCCTGGGCGACAGAGTGAGACTCCTTCTCAAAAAAAAAGAAAAAAAGAAAAGAGCCAATGCATTAGAAAGATAGGATAATTATATATGTATATGCACCTAACTACAGAATACCAAAATATGTCAAGCAAAAACTGACATAAATGAAGGTAGAAATGGAAACTCTAACAATAATAGTTGAAGACTTCAATACTCTGCCTTTGGTAATGGATAGAATGACTAAGCAGAAGACCAACAAGGAAATAGAAGACTTAAATAATACTATAAACCAAATGGACCTAACGGACATCTATATTAACACTCTACTCAACAATAGCAGAAGCAGAATACACATTCTTCCCAAATGCCTATGGAACGTTCTCTAAGATAGACCATGTGCTAGCCCATAAAACAAACCTCGATAAATTTAAAAGGATAGAAATAATACAAAATATGTTTTCTGGTCACAATGGAATGCAAATAGAAATCAATAATACAAAGAAAGTTGGAAAACTCACAAATATATGGAAATTAAACAACACACTTCTCAATAACCAATGGGTCAAAGAAGAAATCAAAATGGAAGTTAGAAAATACTTTGAGATGAATAGACATGAAGACAACATGAAAACTTGTGGGGTACAGCAAAAGCAGTGATTAGAGGAAAATTTATAGCTATAAATGCCCATATTTAACAAGAAGAAAGATCTCAAATCAATACATTAAAAAACTGGAAAAAGAAGAGCAAACTAAACAAAACAAGCAGAGGAAGGAAATCATAAGTATTAGAGTGGAAATTAATGAAATAGATAATAGAAAAACAATAGGGAAAATTAAAGAAATCAAAAGCAGATTATTTGAAGTAATCAGCAAAATTGACAAACCTCTAGTCAGAGGTTTGACCAACAGAAAATGAGAGAAAACTCAAATTACTAGAATCAGAAATGAAAAAGGGGGCATTACTACCAAGCATACAGAAATAAAAAAAGATTAAAAAGAAATACCATGAACAATTATTTGAATAAATTAGATAATTTAAATGAAATAGACTTTTCCTAGAAAGACACAAAGTCCCAAAACAGACCCAAGAAGAAATAGGAATATGAATTCAAAATTCCTCAGCAAAATGTTAGCAAACTGAATCTAGTCACATATGACAAAAACTTACGCCAGACACGGTGGCTTATGCCTGTAATCCCTCTTAAAAAACAACAACAAAAAAGAAAAATACTAAACATTATGACCAAGTAGGACTTATCCCAAATTTGGCAATGGATTATTAGACATGACATCAAAAGCACAAGCAGCAACAACAACAAAAAAATAGATAAACTAGACTTCATCAAAATTAAAAACTTTTGTGCTTCAGGGGACATCATCAAGAAAATAAAAGGACACCTCACAGAATAGAAGAAAAATATTTGTAATTTACATACCTGACAGTGGACTAGAATCCAGAATACACAAAGAACTCTTAGAGCTCAATAACAAAAAGGCAAATAACCCAATTTAAAAATGGGCAAAAGATTTGGAGAGGCATTTCTTCAAAGCAGGTACACAAATGGCCAATAAATACATGAAACTAACATCATTATTCATCAGGGACATGCAAATCAAAACCACAATGAGATACCATTTCATAACCACTAGGATGACTGTAATCAAACAGTCAGATAATAACAAGTACTGACAAGAATGTGGAGAAATCAGAGCTTTCCTACACTGCTGGCAGGAATGTAAAATGGTGTAGACAATTTGGAAAATAGTTTGATGGTTTTTCAGAAAGTTAAACATAAGTTACCATTTGACCCAGTGATCCCACTCTGAGGTGTTTACTCACTCCTAGGTATATACCTGCAAGAGATGAAAACATATTCACACAAAAACTTGTACAAAAATATCTTTAGCAGCCTTATTTAAAATAGCCAAAAGGTAGAAACAACCCAAATGAAATGGGAAACCACTCGAATCAACTGATGCATGGACAAACAAAATATGGCATATCCATACAACGGGATATTTTTCTGGTCCTAAAAAGGGAATGAAATACTGATACATGCTACGACATGGATGAACCTTGAAAACAGTATGCTCAGTGAGAGAAGCCAGTTACAAAAGATCATATACTATATGATTCCATTTATAGGAAATGTCCAAACAGGAAAATCAACAGAGACAGAAAGTAGATTAGTTGTTGCTTAGGATAGGGGAGATGGGGGAATGCTGGTGGTGATAGCTAAAGGGTACAGTGCTTCTTTTTGAGGTGATAAAAATGCTCTAAAATTACAGCCGGGCGCAGTGGCTCACTCCTGTAATCCCAGCACTTTGGGAGGCTGAGGTGGGCAATCCCTTGAACTCAGGAGTTCAAGACCATCCTGGGCAACATGGCGTGACCCCGTCTCTAAATAAGAATTCAAAAGTTAGCCAGGCACGGCGGCGCATGCCTGTAGTCCCAGCTACTTGGGAGGCTGAGGTGGGAGGATCACCTGAGCCTGGGAGGCAGAGGTTGCAGTGAGCCAAGATGGTGCCACTGCACTCCAGCCTGGGTGACAGAGGGAGACCATGTCTCAAAAAAATTAAAAAAATTTAAAAATACATGCTGTGAAATTGACTATGGTGATCACCGCACATATGTGTGAGTATACTAAAAACCACTGAATTGCTGGGCAAGGTGGCTCACACCTGTAATCCCAGCACTTTGGGAGGCCGAGACAGGCGGATCACAAGGTCAGGAGATCAAGACCATCCTGGCTAACATGGTGAAACCCCATCTCTACTAAAAATACAAAAAATTAGCTGGGCATGGTGGCGGGCGCCTGTAGTCCCAGCTACTCGGGAGGCTGAGGCAGGAGAATGGCGTGAACCCGGGAGGCGGAGCTTGCAGTGAGCTGAGATGGCGCCACTGCACTCCAGCCTGGGCGACAGAGCGAGACTGCATCTCAAAAAAAAAAAAACAAAAACAAAACAAACAAAAAACAAAACCACTAAATTATATACTTTTAACAGGTGAATTGTATGGTATATGAATTATACCTCAATAAAACTGTTACAAAAAAGAATTAATAAAACACAATGGGCCGGGCACGGTGGCTCACGCCTGTAATCCCAGCACTTTGGGAGTCCGAGGTGGGCAGATCACGAGGTCAGGAGATCGAGACCATCCTGGCTAACACAGTGAAACCCCGTCTCTACTAAAAATACAAAAAAAAAATTAGCTGGGCATGGTGGCGGGCGCCTATAGTCCCAGCTACTAAGGAGGCTGAGGCAGGAGAATGGCGTGAACCCGGGAGGCAGAGGTTGCAGTGAGCCGAGATCGCGCCACTGCACTCCAGCCTGGGCGACAGAGCGAGACTCCGTTTCAAACACACACACACACACACACACACGCACGCACGCACACACACACGCACGCACACACACACGCACACACAAATGGCAGCTCTGTGCCAGGAAGAAGGCATGGACTTTGGAGTCCAACCGACTGTGTTAATCTGGTTCTCCAAGAAGCAGGCAAAAGATGGAAAAGAATTTTATTAGAGGAAACACCTGTGTGAGCGATAAAATGGGGAGGCAGCTAGGAAAGGCTGGAAGAGCTGCCAGACTATGATGTAAGTCTGACCCTGGCTGAAGGAGAGCAGGAGGGAAGGTTCCAGGAAGATTCAGGCAAGTATCCTAGACTACCATGCAGTCTAAGAAAGCCTTGGTGAGGCTGTCAGGGAATCCTCCAGCCAACTCCTCTGGCCGTCAGAGAACTGTTTTTGTTTGTTTGTTTGTTGTTGTTGTTGTTGTCGTTGTTGTTTGAGACGGAGTCTCGCTCTGTTGTCCAGGCTGGAGTGCAGTGGCATAGTCACGGCTCACTGCAACCTCCGCCTCCCTGGTTCAAGCAATTCTTCTGCCTCAGCCTCCCGAATAGCTGGGATTACAGGCACCTGCCACCACGACTGGCTAATTTTTTGTGTTTTTAGTAGAGACGGGGTTTCACCACGTTGGTCAGGCTGGTCTCAAACTCCTGATCTCATGATCTGCCCACCCTGGCCTCCGAAAGTGCTGGGATTACAGGCACCCAGCCTTCTGTTTGTATTTTAAGAGACAGGGTCTTGCTATGTTGCCCAGGCTGGTCTTGAACTCCTGGGCTCAAGTGATCCTCCCACCTTAGCCTCCTGAGTAATTGGAACTAGAGGAGGGCTCAGAGGAGTTCTGTATCAACCAGAAATGGATCTGCCTTAGAATCCCTGGCTGTGCTTGTCACTGGATGGCAGATGTTTGTGGCAAGCATGCTATGCAGCAATGAACCTCAGAGGGCAACTGAAACCTCCAGTCAATTACACTCCCTGTAGTTGGATATCTGTGAAGCACAGTCTCATAGCTGCCACGCCGATTAAGGCTCAAATCCCAGTTCAACAATATACTAACTGTGTGGCCTTGCACAAGATACCCTCCCTGAGACACAGTTGACTCATCTACAAAATGGGGATGATAGCAGTGCCTGCCACATAGGGTCAATGTGAGGATAATGTATACATAAACTGCCTACCACAGAAAAGGCATACGATAAGTGTTCAAGAAGTAGTAGCTATTACTAATATTGTATTTACTACTACTATTATTGTTTTTATTATATCCTTCTAGACTTTATGTACTTCATTAAAATAGCGGACATGATATTCTACATATAATGGGTGTTGTTTATTTTGCTTAACATATTGTATGTCTTTTTCCAAGTTATCATTTGCTCTCCATAAACATTTTGAAGGCTGCTTTGTATTCGATGTAGTGTACATACCCGAGCTTACTTAGCCCTTCTCCTAATCATTAAATCTTTTCAAAAAAAAGAGTTTTTGCTACTTAAAAAAATTCTGTAGTGGGCATTTTTACATAAAATAATTTTTTCCTTGTATTTGGGATTTTTCCTCAAGGTTCCAGAAGAGGATTACTAGGTTAGAGAGAGTGTGGACAGGCTACAGAGTATGAACACATTTTTTTTTTTTTTTTTTTAGACAGAGTCTTGCTCTGTCGCCCAGGCTGGAGTACATTGGTGCAATCATGGCTCACTGCCTCAGCCTCCCAAGTAGCTGGGACTACAGGCATGCACCACCACACCTGGCAAATTCTTAAATTTTTTGTAGACATGGGGTTTCACTATATTGCCTAGGCTGGTCTCAAACTCCTGGCCTCAAGCAATCCTCCTGCCTTGCCCTCCCAAAGTGCTGGGATTACAGGCATGAGTCACCACACCTCACTGAGAGTGTGAACATTTTTAAGGTTCCTGACCCAGGTTGCCAAGCTTGCTCTTCAGAAAAATGGGGCCAGTTTACATTCCAGCCGGCAGCATATGAGAGTGCTCACTTCACAGTCCCCTTATCCAGCCGGGGGTATCACTTTTGATATTTTTAAATATTTTCTAACTGAAAAGGCAAAACAGCATCTACTTATTTGTTCTGTCACTTTTTTTTTTTTTTTTTTTTTGAGACAGGGTCTTGCTCTGTCACCCAGGCTGGAGTGCAGTGGTGTGATTTAGGCTCACTGCAACCTCCAACCCCCAAGGCTCAAGTGATACTCCCACCTCAGCTTCCCAAGTAGCTGGGACCATAGGTGCACACCACGTGGCCTGGCTTTTTTTTTTTTTTTTTTTTTGTGTGTGTGTTTTTGGTAGAGACAGGGTCTTGCCATGTTGCCTAGGATGATCTCGAACTCCTGAGCTCAAGCAATCCATCTGCTTCAGCCTCCCAAAGTACTGGGATTACAGGCATGAGCCACCACGCCAGGCCTGTTCTGTTACTTTTAAGTACAGTTTTTTTTCAAATGTTTTTGTGCAGGTGCTATCACATACAAAAGTAATTGTTTTGTGAATTGTCTGTGCACATTCATCTATTGAGATGTCACTTTTTCAATTAATTTATACAATTTAAAAATAATAGACTGGGCGCAGTGGTTCATGCCTGTAATTCCAGCACTTTGGGAGGCTGAGGTGGGTGGATCACCTGAGGTCGGGAGTTCCAACATGGTGAAAACCCATCTCTACCAAAAATACAAAAATTAGCTGGGTGTGGTGGCACTTACCTGTAATCCCAGCTACTTGGGAGGTTGAGGCACAAGAATTGCTTGCACCCTGGAGGCAGAGGCTGCAGTCAGCCGAGATCATGCCACTGCACTCCAGCCTGGGTGACAGAGTGAGACTCCATCTCAAAACTAAATTAATAATAATAATAACTGCCTGAGATGCTTCCCATTCATTGTTTTGCCTTTTAAGTTGTTTTTAATGTATAAGGGATTTTGTTGGACATACCTATTAGACATTTCTTTTGTAATTTCTTTTGTCTCTTTTTACCTTAGAAAGCCAATCCTCCCATAGAAAACAATTTTTTTTTTACAGATGGTTCAAAGTGAAACCACGACTGAACTACACAGATAATTTTTTAAAGTTTTGTATGAGTAGAGCCCAATCTAATGATCATCTACTGCAATGCCCTTTTCCAGAACTGATTTTCCTCCTCCTTTTGTGTTCCAGGGCCCAGATATTCACTATTTAGTGTCCAGGAAGGATCTTTCTTATATAAACGTGCTTCTGAGGACTTCCAGAGTTACAATGGAGGAGGAATTGGGGGAGGAACTGGGGCTGGACAGGTCGACTCCCAAGGATTTCCACTTTTACCACATGGACCTGTATGACTCTGAAGACAGACTGCAGCTCTTTCCAGAAGAGAACACTAGGATGAGGAAAGAAGTAGTCCAAGCTGAAATGGCCAATGAGTCAAGAGGAGCAGGGGATGGTAAGGCTCAAAGAGACCTTCAAGAGGAAGTGGATGAACTTGTCCACTTATACGGACTTGAAGATGATCATGAATTAGGGGATGAGTTTGTTGATGAAAACATACCCAGAACAGGGGTTTCAGAATATCCTCCTTATGTGATGAAGAGGAGAGACCCAGCCAGGGAACAGAGAGACTGGAGACTTAGTGGAGAGGCAGTGGAGGTCAAGGACCTGGGCTTCGGAGGGTGGGGGTCGGTAGGCCAGTGCCAGGACTTGCGGGAAGCCTATAGGTACACACACGGCCGTGCCAGCGAGGAGTATGAATGCTATGTCATCCCCGAGGAAGAGGATGAAGAAGAAGCTGCTGATGTCTTCTGTGTCACTTGTAAGACTCCAATAAGAGCTTTTCAGAAGGTTTTTGATGAACATAAGGAGCATGAAGTGATCCCACTCAATGAAGCACTGGAAAGTGCCAAGGTAAACAGGGTCTCCTTGGTTCTTCTCTGTCTTGATATTGCTTTGGTATCTGAAGTACATATGCAGGGAATACTCTAAAATGCCTTCTACAAGAGTGAGAGAAGATGTAACATTAATACCTTCTTTGTGATCCTCTGTTGGATAGGATGAAATTCACAAAAACATGTACAAATTGGAAAAGCAGATAATCGAGATGGAAAACTTTGCAAATCACTTGGAGGAGGTTTTCATCACTGTGGAGGTAAGAGTTTACTTGAAGTCCTCATCAGACTCACACTTCTTCCATCAATGGCTACGTCAAGCAGCTGTTTCTGGTATGAGCTAGAGAATTTGTTTTCTTAGAATGTGAGGGGTCACCACTGCCCCTCTTCCCTCCCTTCTTTCACTGACCTCCCATAGCACCTGGGCGTGGATGTCATGGAACCGATTACCTTTCAGCATTCCCTGCTGAACTATAAGCTCTTGGTGTGAAAGCTGGGTCGTCTGTCTCAATATCCCTAGTCCTACTACATGGTATGTTTCAGAGCAGGCATTTTATACGTGTTTGTTGCATGAGTAAATAAGGTAGAAATTTCCCAATCACAATCCCTCTCCTTCACTGGCTTCATTTTCTCCTAATCTCCCTTTACCCAAATCACCAATTGTATGTGATTTAGACCCTTATTCGAATTCTTTTTTTAATGTATACTGTTTTCATCATTCAACTTGACAGACCCTTGATTCTAACAAAGATGACTTCACGGTGGCATCATCCAGTGAAGTCCCTCATTTGAGCCCAGGTGGTGAAGAGGGGACATCCTTCCTTTTGCCCTTGTCTTTTTGGGTTTATTTGTTTTGGACCTCTTTTTTGGAGTAGAAGGTCTTAGTGAGAATCCCTGGGTTGCTATCTAGTGCATTGGCTGAGAAACCAGAAACAGTGGAGTGTTCCATGTTGTTTCCTTGGTTTTGGGAGTTGTTAATTTTAGGCCTTTGGGGGTACCTATAATGTTGACTATATAAAGTCAGGTGTAGACCGTCAAACATTTTTTTGTTGTTCTAAGAGGCAAAATACCCACTTCTGCCAATGATCGCTACTCAAAGGAATATTTTTAGCTCTGCATGCATTTAAAAAATAAATTTATGGCTAGGCCCGGTGGCTCATGCCTGTAATCCCGGCACTTTGGGAGGCCGAGGCGGGCGGATCACCTGAGGTTAGGAGTTTGAGACCAGCCTGGCCAACATGGTGAAACCCCATCTTTACTACTAATAAAAAATTAGCTGGGCGTGGTGGCATGTGCCTGTAGTCCCAGCTACTTGGGAGGCTGAAGCAGGAGAATTGCTGCAACCCGGGAGGTGGAGGTTGCAGTGAGCCGAGATCACGCCACTGCACTCCAGCCTGGGCAACACAGCGAGACTCCATCTCAAATAAATAAATACATTTATGTGTTGCTTTTGTCTAGTTAGCAATTTCCAGACTTTTCTGAGAGATCGGTAAAAGCTTAGAATTCTAGGATTGGAAAGGAGTTTCCATCCTTTGACAGCCCCTCTCCCTCCCAATCTTGACATGGGTAAGAATGTGAGCCTTGATCCAGATGCCAAGACAACTGAGATAGAAGGTGTGGCTCTGTAACTTCTGTCCACTAGTCATATTGGCCCCTAGAGCCACACAGAATAAGACTAATTCCTCTTTCATGGTTCAGCCTTGACAAGGCATTGCAGGATACCCATCCCGTTTTTGATAAGTGTTCTTTTCCTCAGCTGTTATCTATTTCTCATAAGATTAATAAGTTTCCATGCCTGTCACCAAACATGCCACAGTCCCCTGTGTGTGCCCTAGTAGATACATGGTACACCACTGTAATGCCAGAGCTCAACCCAACCTTCCAGATGAGGTCAACCAGGACTGAGGAGCTCAGGACTTGCCCTCTCTCTTCTCTTCATGCGGATGCTCCATTTCTATTAATGCAGCCTTGGATGGTACCAACAGGAGGATCTCACATGAATCAACAAAGCCCCAGGCCCATTTCCCATGAAGCTAGACCTTTTCCACCCCCAATCTTACAAGGGAGGAGAGCTATTGCACTAATCCCCCATGGAAGACACAGAGAAGGGGCAAACCCTTCCACTGCCAAGCATAGGGTGGTGGTAGAAGGGGGTAAGTGTACAACATCCAAGACAAAACTTCTTACATTGGCCGGGCACAGTGGCTCACGCCTGTAATTTCAGCACTTTGGGAGGCCAAGGTGGGCAGATCACTTGAGGTCAGGAGTTCGAGACCAGCCTAGCCAAGATGGTGAAACCCTATCTCTATTAAAAATACAAAAAAAATTAGTTGGGCGTGGTTGGGTGCCTGTAATCCCAGCTACTTGGGAGGCTGAGACAGGAGAATCACTTGAGCCCAGGAGACAGAGGTTGCAGTGAGCTGAAATCGCTCCACTGCACTCCAACCTGGGCGACAACATGAGGCTCCATCAAAAAAAAAAAAAAAAAAAACAAAACTTCTTACACGCTACTCTGCCAGCTTACTCTCAGATCAAAGTCCCTTCATCCTCAGTGAGGACCCTGTGGCCATCCTTTCATACTTAACACTGGGAAGTTCATCTATTGCCTTTCTCTCTCTTCCATCATTCTGAGCAAGTCCTGCGCACATAGCAGGTGTTCAGTAATTACTCCCTGAATGATTGATAAGATCCTCTTCCTTGGAAATATCCCCAACATCTGATGAGGATGACATCCATCAGAGCCTGCAGAGCTCTGGGGACAATATAAGCAATATATACTCTACTAATATTAATATTTCTCATCTACTGTGCTCCTGGATTAATATTGTCAGAACCCTCCCTCTGCCCTCCTGCATCTTCTCATCTGTAAGCAGTGCCACCAGACCACAACCCTTGTTCCTCCTTTGCCTTCATTTCTCCCCTAGTTGATATGATCCTAATTGATTTAATCTTGATATTTGTATGATCCAAGCACCAGGGAGTGAAGAGGAGCCTCACGAGATGTTAAGAGCTCAGGGGGGAATGATAGATGGGAATCTCTCAGGGAAAATATTTCCACATTAAGGTCCAATATCGGGCAGAATCATCACTGATAATCTCCCTGGTCACTTGTCATGGTGATAGAAGGTAGTTGAAACTGGAAGTGGATTGCAAAATGCTGCCAAGAGAGAAAGCAGTGCTTTTGTTTAGATTATTCCTGGAGTCTAGGCTGGAGAAGCCTATGTTCCAGCACCTCCAGCTTCCATTCCAACATCCTGACAAGAGATGAGACGACAAAGTAGAGGAACTAAAATAGTTCTGATAGGCACACATTTTCATTTCTCTAATGACTCTAATCAGGCTGGGCTCAGTGGCTCACGCCTGTAATCTCAACACTTTGGGAGGCTGAGGCAGACGGATCACTTGAGGTCAGGAGTTCAAGACCAACCTGGCCAATATGGTGAAAGCCCATCTCTACTAAAAATACAAAAAATTAGCCAGGCGTGGTGATGCACACCTGTAATCCCAGCTACTCAGGAGCCTGAAGCAGGAGAATCACTTTAACCTGGGGGGCGGAGGTTGCAATGAGCCGAGATTGCACTACTGTATTCCAGCCTGGACAACACTGTGAGACTCTGTCTCAAAAAAAAAAAAAAAAAAAGACTCTAATCAACACACTACATGCGCTGAAATGATGACTGAGATCAACTGTCTTGCAGGAGAATTTTGGAAAACAAGAACAAAACTTTGAGTCACATTACAACGAGATCTTGGAAACACTTGCTCAAAAATATGAGGAAAAAATACAAGCTCTAGGGGAGAAAAAGAAAGAGAAGCTGGAAGCCTTATATGGACAACTGGTCAGCTGTGGAGAAAACCTAGATACTTGCAAAGAACTGATGGAAACAATAGAGGAGATGTGTCACGAGGAGAAGGTGGATTTCATAAAGGTCAGTAATGAAACAAAATGAAATAATGAACATAAAGGAAAGAGATGGAATTATAAACGGAAACGACAGTTATGGCTGAGGTAAGCTAGGTTGTCCTCTTTCCTCCTGGAGGCATTGGAATTGACTTTTATGGCCAGTATCCATTTGATTCCACTGGATGATCATGATGGGGAGGCTGTGGCCCAATCTCTCTGCATGGCTTCCACATGAGTGGCCAGGCGGACTCACAGCGCAGACTCTCTCCCTCCCCCAGCGCAGAGGCAGCACCAGTCTTTGTTCCTCTGTTCTGGTCACCCAGATACCTGTCCCCTCATCCTGGAGCTAAGCTGAGCAAAAAACCGTGCTCTAAGAGTTTTTTTTGTTGTTGTTGTTTTGTTTTGTTTGAGACAGAGTCTCACTCTGTCGCCCAGGCTGGAGTGCGGTGGCGTGATCTCGGCTCACCGCCAGCTCCTCCTCCTGGGTTCATGCCATTCTCCTGCCTCAGCCTCCCTAGCAGCTGGGACTACAGGCGCCCGCCACCACACCCAGCTCATTTTTTTTTTGTATTTTTAGTAGAGACGGGGTTTCACTGTGTTAGCCAGGATGGTTTTGATCTTCTGACCTTGTGATCCGCCCACCTTGGCCTCCCAAAGTGCTGGGATTACAGGTGTGAGCCACCACGCCCGGCCAAGAGTTTTATTATTATTATTATTATTATTATTATTATTATTATTATTATTATTATTTTGAGATGAAGTCTCGCTCTGTTGCCCAGGCTGGAGTGCAGTGGCGCGATCTCGGCTCACTGCAACCTCTGCCTCCCGGGTTCAAGCAATTCTCCTGCCTCAGCCTCCTGAGTAGCTGGGATTACAGGCGCCCGCCACCACGCCCAGCTAATTTTTGTATTTTTTTTTTAGTAGAGACGGGGTTTCATCATGTTGGTCAGGCTGGTCCCGAACCTCTGACCTCGTGATCCACCCACCTCGGCCTCCCAAAGTGCTGGGATTACAGGTGTGAGCCACTGCGCCCGGCCAACAGTGCTCTAAGAGTTTTCTGGCCACCTCAGATGGCCCCTTCGAGCTCTGGGGAGAAAGTTGTCAAGGCTGAAAAGGCACCTTAAATTTCCCAGTTACAAGTGTAGCAATTAAAAACCTTACTTCACAAACTCAGACATGCAAAAAAAATCCATTTCCTAATTTTCTTGAAAACAAATTAAATCTGACCCAACCCTCTACATGGCTAGGCTGTGGGAATTTCAATCTCAGTCAGAGCCGGGGTCCCCTTTCTTCACAAGGTGCCACAGGAGTAGGGGGAAGATGTGGTGTCCAGGGCGTGGGGGAGGGGCCTTCAGCCTCCAGAGCTTCCTGGTTGCTAAATATGGCCGCCACATTGTCCAAGCATACAGTCGCCCCTCAAAGCCCAACCATGCCTCCTTTCTGCTGTGCTTGGGGTGAGGGACCAGTGAACGAAGCTGGAGAGCAATTTGGCAGGCACTACAAGAACCATCAATGCTCGTACCTCTTGAACTAGTGGGCCCACCATATGCAGAACATGGAGAAAGTGATAAACATGAAGGTGGGCTTCTCACTGTTATGTATGATGGTGAAAAATTGGAAACAACAAAATGTCCAAGAGTAGAAGAACCATCAAGTAAATGATGGCATTTCCACTCATTAACTGTTCACAATTAACTGTTATACAAGTGTTCAAGTTGATGGCCCAAAAGACCATTTACAACACGGAAAGTGCTTACATAGTGTGGGTTTTTTGTTGTTGGTTTTTCTTTTGAGACAGGGTCTCGCTCTGTTGCTTGGGCTGGAGGACAGTGGTGTGATCATAGCTCAATGCAGCCTTGAACTCCTGGGCTCAGATGATCCTCCTGCCTCAGCCTCCCAAGGAGCTGGGACCACAGGCACGTGACAAAGTTGATGGGGAAAAGCAGTACTGTGGTATGGAAGAAAATGCACAGAAATAAGGGTGGTTTTGTTATGGTATGGGATACAGCTGGGCTTTTTAACTTTTTCCTAATTTCCAAGTTTTCTTCTATGTTTATGTTATTATATATATTATATATAGTTATATCAATTATTATATAACTATCTTATATGTATAAGATGTAACAATATGTATTATTACATATATAGTTATATCTATCTATATATTTATAACAATATGTTGGTAAAAGAAATTTATTTCCAGCCAGGCACGGTGTCTCACGCCTGTAATCCTAGCACTTTGGGAGGCTGAGGTGGGCAAATCGCAAGGTCAGGAGTTGGAGACCAGCCTGGCCAATATGACAAAATGCTGTCTCTACCAAAAATACAAAAATTAGCTGGGTGTGGTGGTGCGCGCCTGTAATCTCAGCTACTTGGGAGGCTGAGGCAGGAGAATCCCTTGAACCTGGGAGGCGGAGGTTGCAGTGAGCCGAGATTGCACCATTGCACTCCAGCCTGGGTGACAGAGCAAGACTCCATTTAAAAAAAAAAAAAAAAAAAGAAAGAAAAAGAAAAAAGAAATTTATTTCCAAAATCAACTTAATATTTTCTCCTTTTCCTTTTTAGGATGCAGTGGCTATGGCTGACAGGTAATACATTTGTTCTAATATCTATTTCCTTTTTTTACTTTTTTCAACTTTAGTTATCCAAATAGACTCAGTTCCATTTGGTTATATGGTTCCAGTTTCAGCTTTTGTGTCAATCCTGATTAAATTAGCACTGGCTTTGGAATGATGGTGTGTGGTCACTAGGAGCATCTAGTATTGAATCTCAGGATCTCAGGGCTAGTAGGGAGCATGTATAGTGAGGCTCAGTCAGCAAGCCTGTGGGCAGCTCTCCTCCACAAGCCCCTCATTTCACCAGAAAGAACTGAGATCTGTGGAGTACCCCCAACATCCCCGCGCTATGCCTGGACCCAGACTTTCCAGTTGCAGAAAGGGTGCACATTTTAGAGTCAGACAGATAGCAGTTCAAATCCTGCTACCCTCATGACCTTGGGCAAATCCAATCAGTCTAGAAGCTACCTTATCTACAAATGAGGATAGCTTTGTGAGAATCAAATAAAATAAATGTCCATAAAGCAACATGAACATAGAAGTTTCATAATGTAAGGGTTAAGTGCAGGGATTTTGGCAAAGATGAAACTGGTTTCAAATTCTTTTTTTTTTTTTTTTTTTTTTTGAGACAGAGTTTTGTTCTTGTTGCCCAGGCTGGAGTGCAATGACGAGGTCTCAGCTCACTGCAACCTCTGCCTCCCAGGTTCAAGTGATTCTCCAGCCTCAGCCTCCCAAATAGCTGGGATTACAGGTGTCCCCCACCATCCTGGCTAATTTTTTTGTATTTTTAGTAGAGACGGAGTTTCACCATGTTGGCCAGGCTGGTCTCGAACTCCTGACCTCAGGTGCTCTGCCTGCCTTGGCCTCCCAAAGTGCTGGGATTACAGGTGTGAGCCATTGTGCCTGGCCCTGGTTTCGAATTCTGCCTCTGCCATTTGCAAACCTTGTGACTGCCAGGAAGCAGATACAAGGAGACCCCGAGTCCCATGATCAGCAACTTGAGGGCACTTGACCATGTGGAGAGGAAGCCCGGGGAGTCTGGACCCTCAGTACCTCTTGGGCCTGGAGCGACTTGAGAGTGGGAACTCCCAGGTTAGCACCTAAGAGATCTTCCAGAGGGTGTGGTTCTGGATCTTGCTGGCAGATCGCCCTCTACCCACCCTCTGACATGGCCTTACCCTTTCTCCTCTCCCTCAAAGGCACAAACCAATCCCACCCATCCCCATTGATGACCCCTAGGTCAATCTCCAAAAAAGATGGTAGATGGCAGCCAGCAGCTGTTTGTAACTAAACGAAAGTTCAGCAAAGAGTCCCTCTTCATTTATGACAGTGACTCAGCACTATAGATATACCCTAAGGAGAATGCCCCTCCATTCTAGTCAGCGTGTCTTTTTATACCAACAGACTCAGGAAATTCCTGAAAACAAAAACAGACATGGAAATCTCTGCACAGCCTGAGTTTGAAGACCAGACCTTGGATTTCTCTGATGTGGAGCAGCTGATGGGCTCCATTAACACCATTCCAGGTGCTCACCTGTGTGTGTACTTCGTGGCAGGCTCAGACTACCCAGAGCTTTTTTCTTTCTTGCGATGAGAACACTTAACATGAGATCTATCCTCTTAACAAATTTTAAAGTGTACAATACAATATTGTTAAGTACAGGTACTGTGTTGTACAGCATACCTCTAGAACTTACCCATCTTGTATAACTAATCTTTGTATCCATTGAGCAACAACAATTCCCTATTTCCCCTTCCCCCAAGCCCCTGGCAACCACCATTCCGTTCTCTGCTTCTAAGAGTTTGAGTGTTTTATATACCGCATGTAAGTGGAATCACGGAGTATCTGTCCTTCTGTGACTGGCTAATGTCACTTAGCATAATGTCCTCCAGATTCATCCATGTTGTCACAAATGGTAAAACTTCATTCTTTGTTAAGGCTGAATAATATTCCATATGTATACACACACATACTTTTAAAAATTCATCCATCTATTGATGGACATTGAGGTTGTTTCCATGTCTTCGTTATTGTGAATAATGCTGCAATGAACATGGAACACAGGTATCTTTGAGATCTTGATTTCAGTTCTGGTGAATACATACCCAGAGTGGTATTACTAGATCATATAATAGTTCTGATATATATATATATATATATATATATATTTTTTTTTTTTTTTTTTTTTCAGAGACAGGGTATTGCTATGTTGCCCAGGCTGGCCTCAAATTCCTGGGCTCACATGCTCTTCCCACCTCAGCCTCCTGAGTAGTTAGGACTACAGGCACACACCACCACAACCAGCTTATTTTTAATTTTTTGTGGAACCACCACACCGTTTTCCATGGTGGCTGCATTATTTTACATTCACACCAACAGTATATAAGGGTTCCAGTTCTCCACATTCTCACTGTTTGTTACCTTTCACTTTTTTTTTTTTTAATTGAGACAGACGCTTGCTCTGTCACCCAAGCTGCAGTACAGTGGCGTGATCTTGGCTCACTGAAACCTCCACTTCCCAGGTTCAAGTGATTCTCCAGTCTCAGCCTCCTGAGTAGTTGGGATTACAGGCACCTGCCACCACGCTCCGCTAATTTTTTGTATTTTCAGTAGAGACAGGGTTTCACTATGTTGGCCAGGCTGGTCTCAAACTCCTGACCTCAAGTGATCCGATTGCCTTAGCTTCCCAAAGTGCTGGGATTACAGGCCTGAGCCACCGCGGTCGGCCTCCTTTCGCTTTTTGACAATATCATCCTAGCAGGTATGAGGTGATATCTCATTGTGGTTTTGATGTGCATTTTCCTGATAACTAGAGAGACTGAGCACTCTTTCATACACAAGGTGGCTATTTATTATGTCTTCTTTGGGGAAATATCTATTTAAGTCCTTTGCCCATTTTTTAATCTGTTTGGATTTTTGCTATTGAGTTGTAGAAGATTCTTATTTTTTTTGTATACCAGTCTCTTATCAGATAGTTTGCAAATATTTTCTTCTATTCTGTAGGTTGTTTCTTCACTCTGTTAATGGTTTATTTTGCTACGCAAAGGCTATTTTAGTATGATGTAGTGCCATTTGCCTATTTTTTGTTTTGTTGCTTGTGCTTTTGGTGTCAAATCTAAGAAATCATTGCCAAGACCAATGTCAAGAAGCTATTCACCTATGTTTTCTTTAAGAAGTTATATAGTTTCAGGGTTTTATATTTAAGTCTTTAATAATCTATTTTGAGTTTACTTTTGTTCTGGTGTAAGATAGGGATCAAATTTCATTACTTTGCATGTGGACATAGTTTTCCGAATGCTATTTGTTGAAGAGACTATCCTTTCCCCATTTTGTGTTCTTGTCATCCTTAGCAAAGTTCGTTTGGATGGGTTTATTACTGGGCTCTCAATTCTGTTTCATTGGTCTATGTGTCTGTCCTTATGCCTGTACCATACTGTCTCAATTACTGTAGCTTTGTAATATATTTTGAAATCAGAATATGTGATGCGTCTAGCTTTGTCTTTCCCAAGATGGCTTTAGCTACTTGGGTTCTTTTGTGGTTCCATATACATTCGGGGATTTTTTTTTTTTTTTCTGTAAAAAATGCTGTTGGGATTTTGATAGGCATTGCCTTGAATCTGTAGATCATTTGGCATAATATGGACATTTTAACAATATTAATTCTTCCAATCTATGAATGCAGGATACCTTTCCATTTTTTTGTGTCTGCTTCAATTTCTTTCATCAGTGTTTTATAGTTTTCAGTATACAAGTCTTTCACCTCCTCAGTTAAGTTTATTTCTAAGTATTTTATTCTTTTTGATGCATTTTAACACTATAGATCAAATGGACCTAACGAACATATACAGAACATTCCATCCAACAGCAGCAGAATACACATTCTTCCCAAGCACACATGTAACATTCTCCAGGCTAGATAACAAGTTAGGCCGCAAAACAAGCCTTAACAAATTTAAAAAGAATGAAATCATATCAAGTATCTTTTATTGTTATTATCATTACTATTTTGAGATAGGGTTTCGCTCTGTTGCCCAGCCTGGAGTACAGTGGTGTGATCATGGCTCACTGCAAACTCCAACTCCTGGGCTCAAGAAATCCTCCCACCTCAGCCTCCCAAGTAGCTAGGACTACAGGTCCATGCCACCATACCCAGCCAATGTGTTCAATGTTTTTGTAGAGATGAGGTCTCACTATGTTGCCCAGGCTGTTCTTGAACTTCTGGTGTCAAGTAATCCTCCTACCTCAGCCTCCCAAAATGCTGAGATTACAGGCCTGAGTCAGTCTGCCTGGCCTCAAGTATATTTTATGACCACAGTGGTATGAAACTAGAAATCAATAACAAGAAAAAATTGGAAAATTCACAGATATGTGGAAATTACACAACACACTCCTGAGCAATCAAGGGGCCAAAGAAGAAATCAAAAGGGAATTTTAAAAACCCTGAGATAAATGAAAATGAAACAAAACATACCAAAACTTATGGGATGCAGCAAAAGAAGTACTACAAGGGAAATTTATAGCAATAAGCACCTACATTAAAAAGAAAGAGCTCATATAAACAACCTAACTTTACACCTCTAGAAACTAGAAAAAGAACAAGCTAAGCCCAAATTTTGCAGAAGAAAGGAAATAATAAAGATTAGAGCAAACATTATAAAAAACATCATATATGACATCTCACAGCTAACATCATACTCAGTAGTGAAAAGTTGAAAGCTTTTCCTCTAAGATCAGGAACAAGACAAAGATGCCCACTCTCAACACTCCAATTCAATGTAGTGCCAGAAGACCTTGCCAGAGCAATTAGGCAAGAGAAAGATAGAAAGGCATCCAAACTGAAAAGGAAAAAGGGAAATTGCCTCTGTTTGCGAATTATATGAATTTTTTTTTTTTTTTTTTTTTGAGACAGAGTCTCACACTGTCACCCAGGTTGGAGTTCAATAGTGCAATCTCAGCTCACTGCAACCTCGGCCTCCTGGGTTCCAGCGATTCTCCTGCCTCAGCCTCTCGAGTAGCTGGGACTACAGGCACCCGCTACCATGCCTGGCTAATTTTTTATATTTTTAGTAGACACGGGGTTTCACCATGTTGGCCAGCCTGGTCTCAAACTCCTGACCTCGTGACCCACCTGCCTCGACCTCCCAAAGTGCTGGGATTATAGGCGTGAGCCACCATGGCCAGCCAGATTATATGATTTTATTGTAGAAAACCCTGCAGACCCCCTGAGCTTTGAGTAGGAAACGTCAAAGTCTGAAAAAAATCATAAAGATTTAGAAATAGGGCCAGGCGCGGTGGCTCACGCCTGTAATCCCAGCACTTTGGATGGCTGAGGCGGGTGGATCATGAGATCAGGAGATAGAGACCATCCTGGCCGACATGGTGAAACCCCGTCTCTACTAAAAATACAAAAATTAGCTGGCTGTGGTGGCACACGCCTGTAATCCCAGCTACTCAGGAGGCTGAGGCAGGAGAATGGCTTGAACTCGGGAGGCAGAGATTGCGGTGAGCCGAGATCGCACCACTGCACTCCAAACTGGTGACAGAGTGAGACTCCGTCTAAAAAAAAAAAAGGATTTAGAAACAAGTATTTTTTCCCTCTAACTTCCTATTTTTGTCTTTAGCTCATAAGTGAGTACAGAGGCTGACCTCTCTGAGGTTCCTCCTGGGTATCTGTTTTTTGCATAGTGGTTAAGAGATGGGCTTTGGAATTCTATGGAGCTCGAGAGAATCCCAACGCTGCCACTTCCTAGCAGTGTGACTCTGGACAATTCACCTAACCTCTCTGAGTCTTGGTTTTTTCATCTGTAAAAATGGACATCACAATACCTCATAGGAATATGGTGAGAATTAAATGAGATAACTTATGTACAACATATTACATGGTGCCAAGTAGCTCTTTAAAGTATTATTGCTGGCTAGGCGTGCTGGCTCATGCCTGTGATCCCAGCACTTTGGGAGGCTGAGGTGGCCAGATTGCTAGAGCCCAGGAGTTTGAGACCAGCCTAGGCAAAATAGCAAGACCCTATCTCTACAAAAAAAATCTTAAAAATTAGCTTGGTGTGGCAGCGTACACCTATAGCCCCAGCTACTTGGGAGACTGAGGTGGGAGGATTGCTTGAGTCCAAGAGTGAGGCTGCAGTGAGCTATGATTGGCCCACTGCACTCCAGCCTGGGTGACAGAGTAAGAACCTGTCTCAAAAAATTGAAATAAAATAAAATATTATTGTGATTACTTATTTATAAGGATAGTCTGTAATTCCTCATTTTTCAACTGCTTGCTTTCCCTTTCTCACCAACACTGAACAACATGATTGTGGACAATGTTGTGTATAGCATTTTAGGTTTTCTCCTTGCACAGTATTTTTGTTATAAAAATTGAGTCATTCTGTTTTGAAATCTGCTGTTTTCTTAGCAAAACAATTTTGATAGATATTTTCTCACCCTGATAAATTCTTTTACAATATCACTTTAGTGCCTACATATTTTCATTTGTTTATTTAATCCTGAATTGTTGGATACTGGGGTGTTTCTAATTTTTTTTTAACATTGTAAACCATACTGTAATGCAAATCTTTAATCATAAATCTTGGGGACCATTCTTAGAATCACTGGGTCAAGGAGAGATTTCACAGAGCTATGATGTCCACTGGATGGTTCTTTTCCCCACCTAGGAATGGTGCTGCCCAAATAATCATTAGTCATTGGGAAGGAAAGGCACTGTTGCCCAAATCTGTGCTTGAGAAGCAGCGACATTTTTCTTCACCTTTCTGTGTCCAGATCTCACATAAATCATCACCTCCCTGCCTACATCTAGTGCTTCCTGAGGGGTTTAAAGCTCCCAGAACCATCCATTTTCTTACACTGCATCTCCAGGTGAAGCTGTATTTGACAGTGTCTAGCAGGGCATCTGTTGTGAACCCTGGACTTTGTCATTGGGGATGTAAGTTATTTGTCTTCCTCCTCACCTCTGTCACATTATGATCTTTCAGCCCCTGACCAGAAAGCAAAGGATGAACCAAAACTAAGTCAACTCCTTTAAGTTCAGCTGTGCTCTTACATGGGTTGATCAATTTCAACCTTTGAAACTAAGGATATTAAAAGTCTGGGATGGAGATGCTGCCATAGGAGAAGGATTATGGAGGAAAGGACTGGGCACAAATGGCTCACACCTATAATCCCAGCACTTTGGGAGGCAGAGTCAGGCAGATCACTTGAGGTCAGGAGTTTGAGACCAGCGTGGCCAACATGGCGAAACCCTGTCTCTACTAAAAATACAAAAACTAGCTGGGCATGGTGGTGTGTGCCTATAGTCCCAGCTACTCGGGAGGCTGAGGCACGAGAATCACTTGAATCGGGATGTGGAGGCTGCAGTGAGCCGAGATTATGCCACTGCACTCTAGCCTGGGCAACAGAGCGAGACTTTGTCTCAAAGAGAGAGACAGAAAGAATTATGGAGGAAAAACACCACTTGTTCTTATTCTTGATTGTGTGTGTGAGATTGTATAGGGGTGGGGGAGATAGAAGTACTCACCTACAGAGAAGAAAAGAATTCACTTAGTAGATGGACTCTAAAGAAGTTGGTTCTGAAAAGCACAATTGGGCCACCCCCATCTTCTCTCACTAATGTGGGAGACGTTCCCTGGATGTCCCCTTTCCCCACACCATCAATGAAAGCAGAGCCTCCTTGTTGAAGGCTTCTTTCTCTCTGCTGAGGCAGCAGTGCTGTGATCCTGGTTGTCCTGCCTCTTTAGGTGCCACGGAAGGGCCAGAGGACCCACAACCTGAAGCAGGACTCGCAATCTATGCCTTGGCCTGAGTCCCTGTCACCGACCCCTGCTCCCTAAGCTCATCTGCACTTGTCAAAGCAAGAATAGATATACTGGTTGTATTTTGCAGACTCATGGTTGAGAGGCTGTGTGTCCCCATCCTTGTCTACTCTGGACTTTCTCTTCCATTCCCAAAGGCTGTGGATTCATTGGGGGGATCAATAGTCATGGGAAAGGGGCCACTCTTACCCCACACCTCTATTAGAGGTTCCTCTTTTTTTTTCTTTTCTTTTCCTAGCTCCTTCTGCTCCAGTCATAAATCCACAGGTCCCTAACTCAGCCACAGGTTCCTCAGTCCGAGTGTGCTGGAGCTTATACTCCGACGACACTGTGGAGAGCTATCAGCTGTCCTACCGGCCAGTGCAGGACAGCTCACCTGGGAAGGACCGAGCAGGTGAGGCTCTGCCAGGAACAAGCCCATGCTCATGGGAATGGTTCAGGCCCCTGAGGGGCCTGGGCCCTGTCTTCCTGGCAGTTGGGATGGTAGAGACAGGATGGGTCTACACATGCAGAGGATTGGATGCAGGCAGGTGAACAGGGCAGAAAGGGCTAGCAAGGCGCGCTGGGGCCTGACTGGGGAGGACAGCAAGGCAAGGCGAAGGGGTCTGGAGCATATCTACAGCCATTGGGTCAGAGTTGTCCCTGGGACCAGTCTCTGGCTGCCCTGTGTGCAAGAGGGGACAGGGGTGCCCCTTGTCAAGGAGGCCCTGCTGAGCTGGCTGGGTTCTAGCTTGTCCTGGCATCTGAGGGTCAGGCTGGTGCTCCTGTCACAGCAGCCTTGTGCTGCAGGAGAAACTGGAGGATTCATCTGCAGATGCCATGAGGGGTGAGGGGGCCTCTGCAGCCTGGAAGGGCTGCTGGTGATCAGCTCCACATTCCCAGGAGGAGACAACTCCTGAGATGGCCCCTGGCCTCCACTCTGGGCAGCTCTTGGCCAACATTCTTTTCCCCGGAAATGGGACTGGCTGGTGTGGGGTTACAGCTGGGGTAGGGCCCCCCACACTACAATAATCAATAAGCCATTCTCTCTTAAGGAGGGCGGGTCAGACAACAGAAGAGCCCCCGTTGAACATCTGAAGATTTCAAGGGATCAGGGCCATCCTGACAGCGCCTGTCCTGGGCATGTGGGGTTGGAGTGGGATTGCTGGAAAGAGACTTAGAGATCTCCATTTTAGGGATGAGGAAACTGAGACTCAGAGAGAAAGAAGCTGTCTATGAGGACACAGTGAGTTATGGCAGAACGAGGATGTGAATCAGGTGTGTAGGCGTCCTGCCCCAAGTTCCGCTCATTGTACCAGACCATGCAGGTGGAGGGCTGAGTTTCAGAAGCTGAGGATGTTGCTTCTGCCCAGGAAAGAAGGGGAATTCTTGAGAAAAGTAAGAGTAAATTTAAGTGATGATGAGGGAGGGTGAGAGTGGTCAGAATAAGGACTAAAGAGGACATGGAGAGGGGCGAGGAGCTTTGAAAAGGGAGGTTGGGGACTAGGAAGTCAGACTTGATTAACCCCAGCTTTTGCCACAAATCAACCCTGTTAGCACCCCCTGCAGATACACAGAAGCCATTGTATTGGGGCTGTGTCATGGCAATCTATAAAGATCTTTCAAAGTGACCATTTTGCTATAAAGGAACTGATATCGGAAGGTAAATTAAGGAGTTATCACTGCCTTTCAAGATTCTGGGGAAGTCTGGAGTTGTGTCAGTTTTTGCTGCATAACCAAACCCCCTCCCCACCCCCACAACTTAGTGTCTTAAAATAACAAACATTTATTATTTATTTGTTAGTATTATTATTTGAGATGGAGTCTTGCTCTGTCGCTCAGGCTGGAGTGCAGTGGCACAATCTCAGCTCACTGCAACCTCCATTTCCCAGGTTCAAGTGATTCTCCTGCCTCAGCCTCCCGAGTAGCTGGGACTACAGGCAAATGTCACCACACCCAGCTAATTTTTTGTATTTTTAGTAGAGATGAGGTTTCACTGTGTTAGCCAGGATGGTCTCAATCTCCTGACCTCGTGATCCACCTACCTCAGCTTCCCAAAGTGCTGGGACTATAGGCACGAGCTACTGCGCCCGGCCCTGTTATTTCTTGTAATTCTCTGGGCTGGCCAAACCGTTCTATTCTGAACCACCTTGGGTAGGGCTGGTTGGTCTAGGATGGCCTCATTTACTGTCGTCTCAGATAGGATAGCCAGGAGGACTTGGGCAGCTGGGGTCTCTCTCCCTGCGGTCTCACCTCCTCCAGGAGGCTGGCTTGGGCTTGCTCACATGGTAGTGGAAGCATCCCCAGCAGCAAGAGGGCTAGCCGCTGTGCACCAGCACTTCCCACGCCTCTGCTTGCATCGTTTGCTATTGCCCCATTGACCAAAGCTAGTCACATAGCTAAGCCCAGTTTCAAGGAATAGAGAGAGGGAAGGAAGCTCTGAATGGAAGGAGCAGCAAAGTCATGCTGCAGAGGGAGTGCATACAGGGATGGGAGGAATTTATAGCCAGTTTTGTAATCTACTACTGTGGGATTTGGCATAATAAATTTGAAGCCACTTGGCCAGTTTTTAGGGTTGAATTCTTATCTTTTTTTTCCCCAGAGTTTACGGTGACCATCAAAGAAACATATTGCTCAGTGACAAACCTTGTGCCAAACACCCAGTATGAATTTTGGGTCACAGCTCACAACAGGGCTGGCCCCAGCCCCTCTAGCGAGCGTGCAGTGTACATGACAGGTAATGGGCTACTCATTTCCTATAACAGGGCTTTCATTCAAGGGACACAGGAGTCATGGGTTTCTAGACACGGCAGGCTCTTGATTTCATTCAGAAGGGTAGGAAGAGCTGTGTACATCTTTTTCTTTTATTTAACAGACAAAATCTACATGCCTAGTTTGACAGTGACATTTTCTTTTTCTTTTTTTTTTGAGATGAGTCCCGCCCAGGCTGGAGTGTAGTGGCATGATCTCTGCTCACTGCAACCTCAGTGATTCTCCTGCCTCACCCTCCCAAGTAGCTGGGATTACAGGTGTCTGCCACCATGTCTGATTTTTTTTTTTTTTTTTTGTATTTTTAGAACAGATGGTGTTTCGCCATGTTGGCCAGGTTGGTCTCAAACTCCTGACCTCAAGTGATCCACCCGCCTTGGCCTCCCAAACTGCTGGGATCACAGGCGTGAGCCACTGCACTCAGCCGACAGTGACAGTGACATTTTCTGATGGTTAGTCTCAAAATATAAAAAACTGCTACTCTTGGTCGCACTGACATTTAAACCTTGCAACCATCTTCTACTCCAGGAACATCTGGAAGGGATTCCCTGATTTGCTTTTTATTGCACTGAATCTCTTTTGTGGGAGGAAGAAGGTGGCTGTAATGTTTGTCCATGGCTCTGAACAAAATGGCTGGAAATGAACACAACAGTTGTTCATCTCTCCCTTTCTCCCATATTTAGCACCTTCTCCCCCCATTATTAAAAGCAAAGAGATAAGGAGCTGTGAAGAGGCTGTGCTGATTTGCTGGGAGTCTGGGAACCTGAATCCTGTGGACTCGTACACTGTGGAGCTGACCCAGGCTGAAAGTCCAGATGCCTCTGGTGTAACTGAGTGAGTCATGAGGGCATTTGCTGGGCACAAGAGCCCTGACACCTGATACAGTGACATGGCTTAGGAAGTATATGGAGTCTGAAGAGAAGGTTGGCATTTTTGATACGCAGGAATCTCAATTTTTGGTTGCTTAGTGTTCATGAGAAGTAGCTGGAATGCTATTACTGAAGGTGAATGATGAGTGAATGAATAAGTTGGTTGAACCTCAGGTTTTGTTGTTGTTGTTGTTTTAGCTCAAGTAAGGTTTCCCATTCATTCATTCAACAAGCATTGAGTGCCTGGGTGGTGTCAGGTCCTGTGCAAGGCACTGGGAACTAGATGGACAAATTTCCTGCCCTAATGGGGTTGACAGTCTGGTGGGGAAATAGACAAAAGGCAAGAAAACAAACCAATGTGTAAAATATGCAGTGCTAGGAAGGAAAAAGAAATGTAATGAAACAGAGAATGGTGGTGGAGGTGAGGATCCACTTTGGATAAAGAAGATGTTTAAACTGAGACCTGAACAGATGGAAAAGACTGAGCCCCAAGAACAGCGAATGCAGGGGTGCTTCGGGGGGAGGGGGCTGCATGGACACAGGCCCTGGGGCAGGAGTTAGCTGCTGGAGGAACTAAAAGACCCACCTACCTAGAATTCAGAGAGGAGAGGGTGAAAGCCATAGGCAAAAACAAAAGAGATTGCAGCTCAATGTACAAAGAATGTTTCATCTATCATAGAAGACTGTCTGGAAGCTCATGTTCACCCCTCATTCTCAGAGAGCTGGAGGGGTTCACAAATTGATAAGGGTTGGACTCAGTGACCACAAGGGCTCGCAGAACCTATGCGTTTACAGCAGCCTACGATGGAGGAGGCATAGGTTTCCCTCTGGTTTACAGAAGTTTGTGAAAGGGGATGAACCACCCAGGCAGGCCAGTACTAGCCACCAGGACCAGGGGCTCCCCTGCTGTGGAACACAGCGGTGCACTGCCCTGGAGCTGGAGAAATGAAGAGGGGTTCGTGTCAACTGTTAGGGAAGCAGATTCTTCTATGCTAAATGCCAGGCTTGAAACGTGGCCATATGCCACCCATCCATCTGTTCCAGGTGGAATCTGTGTGTCCATGGCCACATGGAGGCTGACTTTGGTAATCCACTCTGGAGATACTCAGGAGTGGGGCAGTGTGTCCAGTGGTTCTGGCCATCCTAATGGTTCAGGTTTCCTTTGCAATTTATGCTGATACTTTAGGAGCACTTGACACCTGGGACCAACTCACAAAGATTAGGTCATCAGAGGGCTGGTCAGTAACCTGAGAGATGACCTGAGAGCTGGTGTGTATTCTTCCAGTACAAATCCAATCATGGCGACCCATTGCTGAAGAAAAGGCAAAACTCCTGCACAGGGCTCTGGCCCCTTCCTGCCTCTCCAGCTCCTCCCACACCAGCTCCCCTCCCTCTCAAGCTCCCACCACATTGGTCATGTTTCAGTTCTTCCTACTTTTCACACTCCTTCCTGCCACAGGGCCTTGGCACATGCTTCTCCTATGTAGGAGACTCCTCTGTCCCTTTTTCTTCCAGTTACCTCCTCAGCATTCTTCAGAGCTCTGCTCAAAAGCCATCCTCCCCCGACCATTATACACTACAGCACACTGTCAACTTGTCTTGGTTACCATCTTACATTCCTTCCAGTGATTGCCTGAAGAATGCTGCTCTTCCCATCTAGACTGTCAGCTCTATGAGGGCAGGAACTACATTTGTTTTTCCTGAGGGCCTCCCTATACAGTGCCTGGAGCCTAAGGAGTTTAGTTAATATTTATTGAATGCATAAGTAAAAGTGCCCCTCTGGCCCAGAGCTACAGCCTGAAGATAACCTGGACAACTTGGCCTCATCTAGGTGAGGGTGTTGTACTGGTAAATGGGCATCATCCTAAAGACTTCTCTTGCCCACTGGACTGACATGGGGGTTGGCAACCGCAGCAATATAAACAGTGGCAATTATGAGCTTGTATTTCTGTACAGTACAATTTAAATAGATTGGATTATTTCCAATAGGCAGCCCTTCTCAGGGGGTTAACAGTAGTTAACCCTTTCAGCTCTAGTCAGAATTGTTTGTTCATAAACATTAATCAAGGACCTTTTTTTTTTTGTTGAGACAGAGTCTCACTCTGTCACCCAGGCTGGAGGGCAGTAGCATGATGATCTCGGTTCACTGCAACCTCCAACTACCAGGTTCAAACAATTCTCCTGCCTCAGCCTCCTGAGTAGCTGGAATTATAGGCACCTGCCGCCACACTTGGCTAATTTTTGTATTTTTAGTAGAGATGGGGTTTCACCATGTTGGCTAGGCTGATCTCGAACTCCTGACCTCAAGTGACCCACCTGCCTCAGCCTCCCAAAGTACTGGAATTACAGGCATGAGCCATTGCACCTGGCTGAACTGAGGGCCTTCTATGGGCCCAGTAGTGTACTAAGAATAGCGTTACTCAGCCCCTGACCTCAGAGACATTATGATCCTAACAGACGGACAGAGACACACTGGATTCTACTGCATGCACACTCCATGATGCAGTGTTAGCCATATGCCAAGCACGGTGCTGGGTGCCTGGGAAACCAGAATGAGGGACTTGGAGAGGAGACAGCCACAAACACAAGAAGTAGCAACGCAGTGAGAAAAGCAGACCAGAGACTGTGGGAGGGAATGCAGAGGGGGAGCCAACACTTCTGGCTGTGCTGCTGTTAAGTGTGGGTCAGAGGACAGGAGCGCGAGAGTGAGTTAAACCTTCCAACTTTGAAAGGGATGCCTGGTGCTTGGGCCCGGGTGTCCTAGCCCCATTCTGACTGCAGCTCTGCTTCCTTGTACAGGTCTGTTGTGGGCATCCCGACCTGCGCGTCCCTGGTGCAGCTGCAGCCGGGGCGGAGCTACATTATCTATGTGCGAGCCCTCAACATGGGGGGCCCCAGCGTGAGGAGCGAGCCAGCTACAGTCCACACCATAGGTCTGTGCCCCAGCCCACACAGTCTCTGGGACCCAAAGTGGCCACTCTGTGGCAGACCCAGTGCTGCTATGACTTCACTGGGAAATTCATGAATATGCACAGATGTGGACATGTGGCAAGTCAGGCCAGAAGGAGTTCAGGGGTGTCCCACACTGCCCTAATTGCAAGTCAAATGGATCATTAAGAAGTCCCTCAATTCCTATTTCCCTTGGCAAATAGGTTAGAAATTCTTATCCATATACAGGCATTACAGCTAGAAGTGAAGAGCACAGCCTCTGGAATCAGAGGGGCTTGGGATTCAAGTTTAAGTTCTATCATTTGCCAGCTGATTTCTTAACCACCTTGTGCCTCCGTTTCCTCATCTACAAAATGGAAATAGTGACACCTGTTTCTAAGGGTCGTCGTGAGGATTGAACGGGATACTAGGCACACAAGACTGCCCAATGAGTGTTAATTGCCATCCTTGTTAACTGGACGCCTATTACTAGGCCAGGTCCAGGCTTAGGTGTATCCCACACGAAGGTAAGCCAGGGACCACCGCCCACGTGGAGAAAGCAAGTGATTGGCTGCGGGTCTTCTGTGTGTTCCTCCTCCCACAGGAAGCTACTTTCGCCTAAACAAGGACACCTGCCATCCCTGGCTGACCATTTCTGAAGATGGACTTACAGTCGTACGAAGTGAAAGGAGAACCCCCGCCAGGGAGCTGTCACCCAGCGACACTCGCTTCACCAGGTACTTTGTCAACCGCTCACAAGGGTGTTCTGTGAACTTCCCAAAGGTGCACTGTTACTCAGGTCAAATCCGAATATGGCATGGAGGCAGCCTCAAGGGAAAAGGAGTCCTAGAAATGAGTGAGGAGGGAGGAGCCTAATGGGGAGGGGACCCAGAGGAGTGTGGGCAAGAGGGGTCGGGCAGGTGTGGGCAGAAGAGCCCCCTGGGATGGTGAGGTTAGGGGAGGGCACGGTCCCCTGGGAGGGCATGGTCCCCGGGTCCTAGGCTGCCAGAGCTGGAGCAGCCAGAGGTCGTGAGGGTGGGACAGGAATTAATAGTGGAGGGTGTCCAAGTTCTTGGCATTCTGAACTTCTGAACAAAGAATTGGACAAAATGCACAAACAAGGCAAGGAAAGAGGCCAGGCACGGTGGCTCATGCCTGTAATCACGGCACTTTGGAAGGCCGAGGCAGGTGGATCACCTGAGGTCAGGAGTTCGAGACCAGCTTGGCCAACATGCCGAAACCCCATCTCTACTAAAAATATAAAAATTAGCTGGGCATGGTTGCGGGTGCCTGTAATCCCAGCTACTCGGGAGGCTGAGGCAGAAGAATTGCTTGAACCCGTGGGGGCAGAGATGGCACCACTACACTCCAGCCTGGGCAACAGAGTGAGCCTCCTTCTCAAAAAAAAAAAAAAAGAAACAGACACCTAAAAAAAAAAAAAAAAAAAAAAAAAAAAAGCAAGTAAAGAATGAAGCAACAAGAAAAAAAGCAAGTGAAGAATGAAGCAACAAGAGCAGAGATTTATTGACAACGAAAGCACACTCCACAGGGTGGGAGTGGGCCAAGCAAGCGGCTCAAGGGCCAGGTTACAGAATTTTCTGGGGTTTAAATATCCTCTAGAGGTTCCCACTGGTTACTTGGTGTACACCCTATGTATATGAAAAGGCTAAAGTGAAGTTACAAAGTCATTTACTTGGTGTACACCCTATGCAAATGAAGAGGATGTTTCCTGCCGTGCTGAAATACAAAGCTATTTACTTGGACTTAGAAGGTTGGGGTTTTTCCATTTAATTTAGTTCTAGGAAGTCCTTAGATTCCCTGCCCCCAGACCCTGTTCTCCTGCTTCACAGGGGTCATGCTGTAGGCTAGTGGGAGAACAGAAACAAGGACCCAGGTCTCCCACCGGTCAGCCCAGTGCTCTCTCTCCTGCACTGTGGTACCTTACAGCAAAACTCCTGATGGAAAACTGGCCATGGAGTGAGTCTGTTCCAAAGTTGGGGAAAACCATAATTGTGCTGGTGCATGACCTGTGGGCGGGGTGGCCCACCAAAGAGGCTGGCTGGCTGGTCCAGCTATTTCTAGAGTTTGGTACACAACACATGTTGAAATTACTTACATATTCCTTACTTCTTTCCAAACTTAACAGACAAAATAAGGGGCAAATAAAAACACTGAAATAGAAAAATCAAAGCAATGGGAGAAAAGAAAGGACACAGGCTAACTTCAAGGGCTAATTCAGTTTCTAGGATTAAACATAAATATGGCCTCTCAGCTTCCTGATATCCAGGGCAAAAATAGTTCTTGGTAGGTTGATTTTTAGAGTCAAGAGGATCTTCTAGGGAAGCAAAGGGGCTCTCGTATTAGGGCTGGAAGGGCCACTGATGGAAAACTATCCAGCCTCCTTAGCTGGGTCCTGGCTCTTCCTCTGACCCTGGCTTCCTGCTAGCCTTTTTACTGCACATGGGTTAAGCAGCTACTGTATGCAAGTGTCAGTGTGAAACAGCAGGTGCAGAGGAAAAAATTTTGTCCTTTCCTCCTCTGCCCTTTCAACCCAGGTTTGGGGGGTGTAGAGAGGAGTAAGAAGCAATAAAGGTATTGCCTGACTGGCACCAAAGCAGCATTTAAAGCTACTCTCATGGGCATTGTCATAAGCCCCTCTGACTGCAGCTGTGGGCCCAGGCAGTCCCCCTCCCTACCCTTCAACCTTTGCATCCACACAACTCTAGCATCTTTCTGCTGAGGTCTCTTTGACCCTCACAGGAAGCCCTCTTGGACAGGACCCCCTCAAAAACAGCACTAAGACAGCATCCCTGTGGTGGTTTCCAGTCACACCTGTTCCTGGAAAAACACACACCTTAGATGAGGCCACTGCTACTTCACTCTTCCTTTGTGTGAATAAGAAAGCTTTCTGGGCAGACAAAGCCTCAAGCATCTTCAACTTCAACCCTTTGTTGTTACACTGAAAAGCTGTGAACTCAGTTTTTGGCTCTCTCCTTCTAAACCTCTGCCTAGGGGGTGTATTTCTAACATCTCACCATGAAATACAGGAGTTCTTTACACCCATTGTTTGATTCTTGGCTTTTGGGGATCCAGCCAAATTGAGTTAGAGAGTCCCATTTTAATATCCTGTTGCCAATATATCTGTTGCCCTGTGAAACACTGTGCTGTCCTGGGGGATAAAGAGATGAAGATACAGTCCCTACCCACCTAAGACCCAGATCTCAAGTTGGGGAGACGTGCGTGCAAAAGGCACACATATTAAAGGTAAGGTAGATTTATGGACAAAGCATGGTAGGAGTCCCAAGGACAAAGACTTGGAAGGACAAAAGCATGAAGGATAAATAGGAGTTCTCTAGGCCAACAAGGCAGATAATTGCTTTGTACATATACATATGAAAGAAGCCGGAAAGATCATGTTTGGAGAAATATAAGGAATTTGGTATGTCTGCGGTATAGGATCCATGATGGGAAGAGGTGGAAGATAAGGCAGGAAAGTCGGAGAAAGTCCAATACACACACAAAGTTTGGATTTTATCCTCTATGTGGTGAGAATTATTGGAGGATTTAAAGCAGGTGAACAAGATCAGATTACATTTCAGAAGGATTCCAGTGCATGGTAGAACGTGAGCTGGGGAGGGAGAGGGAAAGGCAAAGGCAGATGGGAAACAAAGAGACCAGAGAGGAGACTATGGAGGGCTTGACTACGCAGCAGGGTGGGTGAGAGGAGCCAGGGAAGTCAACTGCTGTTGAGCACATAAAACCAACAAGGCTAGGTGGTCACCTGTTTAAAGGGCAACAGAGAGGGAGATGAGTCAGGGACTATCATATTGCCATATTTATAGAGTGCTTACCAAGTGCTAAATGTATTTCATCTCATGCAATCATCCTAACAGCCCTGTACTATTATCAATCCCAGTTGACGGATGAGAAAACTTAAAACACAGAGAAGTAACTTGCCCAAGAGTATAATGCTATTAAAGGTTGAAGCAGGAATCAAACTAGAAGGTGAGCTTGTAGCCACTACATTATTCCCGTCTTAGTTTTCCATCAAGGGGTTACCGGGTAGATAATGACTCTACTAACCAAAATGGAGATGTGAGAAGTATGTACCCCTCCCCACTACACCCTAAACTTTGGTAGATAAGAGGGGTGGGAATATGACTATTTCCATTTGGGACATTTGGAATTTGAAACAACAGGTGGAAATGTGAGTCTGGAGCTTGAAGCAGAGATGGCCTCATTTTATAGGTGAGGTAACCGAGGTAGAAGTTAACCAACATGCAACTTCCTTCCCAAAGCTTTGCTCGGGTAGTAAGAACTTGGGGTTTTGAAAGTAGAGAGAAAATTTTAAACTGAACAAATCTTTCTAGGGATGTTGAGGGCTATATATATTTTGGTTAATGTAGGAGTCTCCTGAAGAAGGTAGAACATTCACTTTGGAGATACTAATATAATTTGATTTTCACTGAAAACCTTCCTCTGTTGATACTTTGCTGATGTAGAACAGAACATAACTCTAATCTTTGTCAGTATAATTGTTCCCAGTGCAACCTTGGAGGTAGATTTTAATGATCTGTGAGAAATCTGCTATCTTGTTCTTCTTGGGCTGGCCTCTGAATTCTTGTCTTCCACCAGGAGTCATCCCTAACATGATGGCTACCTCAAAGGCCTTCCATGTTCATTTAGTACCATAAGCAATGGTGGTGAACTTCAAGCTTATGGTTCCCTTAACCGTGCTGTATTGTGTATTTTCAACCCTTTTCTTTTTTTATGAACAAGTGAACCAAACCTTTTTCTTTTTTTTTTTTTTTTTGGCAGCCAAGAGATCTTTATTGGAGAGGTAGAGGTCAGGTCGCGCGGGGGAGAGAGAGGAGAGAAAAGAAAAGAGAGGAGAGAAAAGAAGAGAGAGACCAAACCTTTTTCTACAAAAGCCCCATTTTAAAGAGCAAACAAAACTTGTTCTGTTGGTTTAGTGCCTCCTCCTCTCCCATTACCAAACAGTATCATAATCTCTAATCTTCAGCATCAGCCACTGAGCTTTGAGAGCTAAGGGTGCTTTACAAGTTAAGTATCCAGAAGCACCTACCACCACATTCGTAGACCACCGACTGATTGATCCCAGCAACTGGCGTCACTGACCTGCACAGCCAGGCTTGGGGCACCCCAGATCACACATGCTTCCACTTTCTAAAACCAGGTGTGTTGCTGTCATGGGAAATCTAATTCCAGTCCGAGGGCACCATTACTGGGAGGTGGAGGTGGATGAGCATTTGGACTACACAGTTGGTGTGGCCTTTGAAGATGTCCCTAAACAGGAGGATCTGGGAGCAAATTGCCTCTCCTGGTGCATGAGGCACACATTTGCATCATCAAGGTAAAGTAAAATCTGGATACTCACAATTAAAATTTGCTTTTGAAAGATTACAGCAAGACCTTTTCACTAGCAATAATTAAGACACACGTTATGTTTTACAAATATTCTAAGACGTTTCAGGAGTTGCTGCCAGCCACTTTCCCTAAAGTCCAAGTAAGAGGAGAAAGAACAGCTTTTCTCTGAGCTAAAAATAGCTAAAATTTATGGAGAATTATGTGCCAAGTACTCTTACATGCATTATCTCATTTACTTCTCACAATTGTGTTATCTCATTTTAAAAATCAGAATGCTGGGTACAGTGGTGTGCACCTGTAGTCTCAGCTACTCAGGAGTGAGGTGGGGGTATTGTTTGAGCCCTGGACTTCAAGGCCAGCTTGGGCAACATAGCAAGACCCCGTCTCTAAAAAAAAAAATAAATAAATAAACAAAAATAAAAGAATAAAAATAAGAAGACCACACCTCACAGCAATTAGATAATCCAAACCACATGGATTTGGAACTTGGATTCAAACTCAAGCAGTCTGGCTCCAAAGATTTCATTCCTAACCACTTAAGTGATTGATTTTTCATTTCTGTTCACCTTTAGTATTAAGCCAATAGTTTGCTTTGAAGCCCTAGTTCCATCTTTTTAAGTAAATGTGGGCAACAGGCTTAGTAGTTATGGCTAATTCTGGTTTGCTCCTGCTGCTGGGCACTCTGTCTTTATACAAGGAGTAGTTCCGTATGGTGGGAAAAAAAAGTCTCATGAAGCCCAGGCCAATGAATAAACTTTCAGACTTAGAAGGCCATGCTTACAACCTTCCTTCACCTCAAAAACTGAAAAACAAGACCCCACACTGCTTTCCTATCATACCTTATAAAATGGGGCCTCTGACCCTCCTTGGTTTGATGAATCCTATTAATGTTTATCCAATGTTCTCTGCCCACGATCTTCTATCATGGTTATTTACACATTATGTGTCATGCCCAAGCATAAGTGGGAAGACCAACTTCCCCCCGATAATAGATGAAGACTCTAATGAAATCTACTAAACCTCACACCCAGTTTGGGAAATCCAAGAATTACCATACACTGAGGCAGATACTTTATTTGGGGATTCTGCCTGAAGTAAGACTAAAGATCAAAGTCTGTTCTTTAGAAAGGCAAGAACAAGGGGCAGAGTAAAACTAAGGGAGCATAAAGAAAGCCTAGAAGTCCGTGTGTAGGGGGAGGAATAACGGGGGTAAGAAGACAGAATAGAAGAGGGGTGGAAACAGAAGAATGACAAAGGAAGGGCAAAAGCTACAGGCCAAATGCTAGAGCCAAGCCAGTTTCTTACAGATGTAGGGGTGTGTGTGTGTGTGTGTGTGTGTGTGTGTGTGTGCACGTGTGTGCGCGCACGTTACAAGTGGAGAATGAAGGTAAGGTATCCTAGGATAAGGTCTCCTAGCAGACTTGCATTTTTGGCTCATAGTATTAGACTCTATTGGTGGTAGCAGAGAAAGTAGAGGAAAGGACTCATATAGCTTCTGGCAGCTGCTTAGTTAAAATAAGGTGAAATGGGCTAGAGACAGGCAGGCTTCCTCTGACACATTTAGATCATATTCCAAGTGCTTATCCCAGTAGCCTAGACTAGCCTGTTGACTAGCCTGTTGAAGAGCTCTTCAAATATCTGTAGGTAGCAGGGTTAGGAAATTCCTGTGACAGGTTTTGATCTCTGCCATTTTTCAAAGTACACAGGATGCAGAGCATGGATAGTGATATAATATTGATTGGTAACAGGCCCACTGGCTCCCCACTCAATTTGAAAGTTTAAGAACTGGAGTAACTGTGCATAGAAGAGCTTATACCAAGAGGCCCATTTTATCACATGGAAAATCACAAGGTTCCCCATTTCAAATGTCTAATCCAAATTTTAAAAACATGTTCTATTCTTATGCTAGTTTAGATGCAAGAGAGTTCAGGATGCTATAGGTAAATTTCTTAGGTTAAGAGGTTGCTAGAGAAAAAATGATGTTTGAAAAATGTTTCGGCCAGGAGCAGTGGCTCACACCTGTAATCCCAGCACGTTGGGAGGCCAAGGCAGGCGGACTGCCTGAGCTCAGGAGTTCGAGACCAGCCTGGGCAACACAGTGAAACCCTGTCTCTACTAAAAATACAAAAATTAGCCGGGCTTGGTAGTGCACACCTGTAATCCCAGCTACTCAGGAGGCTAAGGCAGGGGAATCGCTTGAATCCAGGAGGCCGAGGTTGCAGTGAGCCGAGATTGTGCCACTGCACTCCAGCCTGGGTGACAGAGCGAGACTCTGTCTAAAAAAAAAAAAGAAAACGTTTCTTAGGACAAATTTTAGAAAAGAGATAGTTTAGAGAATATAGTTTTAGAAATGGCTTGTCACTTTGGTAGTCATTTAATACTAGAAAATAGCAAAATCACAGGACTATGAATAAAATTAGTATGAAATGTTCTATAGTCAATCTATAGAATTACTGAAACTTTATTATGTCAAATTTAATTTTCAGGCATAAGTATGAATTTCTGCACAACAGAACAACTCCAGATCTAAGAATAACAGTTCCACCAAAGAAGATTGGCATTCTATTAGACTATGAAAATTCAAAGTTGTCATTTTTCAATGTGGACCTTTCTCAGCATCTATATACATTTAGTTGTCAGCTTCACGAATTTGTGCATCCCTGTTTTTCTTTGGAAAAGCCTGGGTGTCTAAAGGTACATAATGGCATTTCAATGCCAAAACATGTTACTTTCTATTAGAACATTCTGATGTCCTGTTTCCTGTCTTCCATGCCTACCCCTCTCGCAGCCACTCACGCCTTAGCTGGCTGAACCGGCATTTAAGCACCATGTGCCCAGCACAATTTATGGCTCATGCTATTATCTGACAGACTGGTGTGCTGGTGCTCATTTCACCCAACCTGGATTCTAGTCCTGTGTGCTGCTACCTGTGTGCTGCTAGGATAGTCATTACCAGGCCCAGCTGTAAAATAAAGGCTCAGACTAAATGAACTCAAAAGTCTTTAAAGCTGTCAAACTGTATTTGTGTATATGCAAAATATCTTGAGTTTCCAGGACCTAGAGAGCTTGGGAGAGGAGGAGGGTAGTCTTAATGGCTCCAGCAGCACCAGTACACCCATGCACTTCATGAGTCAGCCAAGAATACACTTGAGAAGGCGAGAGGCTGTCTGTAGAGAACCAGGGAAGCCGTGTGCCCTTCTCAATGTCTTCCACCCTCGTTTTCCCAATAGTGAGCAGCACTGTGGTGAGGTCTCTTCCACTGTGTACTCTATATAATACCCTGTTCCACTCTTACACAGTATGCACCACTCTCTAATTTTGAAATTACCTCTATAATGCCTAATTCCATGAAGGGAGGGACAGTGCCTGTTTTGTTCATTGCTAGATCACCAAGGGCTAACACATAACAGCTGTCACCAAGTATTTGTTGAATAAATTAGTATCTTCTTCAGCCACTGCTCTTTGGCCTCTTACTGCTCTCCATGTGAAGGATGGCAGGGCTCTTTCAAAACTATAGCAAAGGGCCTATGGCCAAGAAATGGGAAAAAACCTAAAATGGAGGCAGCGTGAAAGAACAGAAGGGCATCTGTGGCATATTAGCAAATGTGCAACAATTTTTTAAAAGAAATTAACAGCCCACCAAAGGGCAAAGCTGAGCACGGGAAGGAAGACTGATCTCTAGCTAGGCGGCTTTCAGGCATCCTGCCTCACTGCCCCCAGGACATTCTGTGAGCTCAATGCCCAACTCCATCAGCTACATTCCTGGTTGTCCCGTTCAAGTTTCCAGTTGCCACTTAAGCTCTGCACACATAGCATTTTCAAAGCTTGTGAATGAAGCTGCAGAATAATTCCATTTGTGAAGCAATTACAATTCAGTATCATGTCCCACAGATGCCTCTAAACCCAGATATGCCCTAATCTCATCATTTAAGGTTTCGTGTTTAAAAAAACAAAAGTCCACTTTTATGTTTTCTGGAGAAACCCCATCTCTACTAAAAATACAAAAAATTAGCCAGGCATGGTGGTGGGCGCCTGTAATCCCAGCTACTCGGGAGGCTGAGACAGGAGAATTGCTTGAACCCAGGGGCAGAGGCTGCAGTGAGCCGAGATTGTGCCACTGCACTCCAGCCTTGGCAACAAGAGCGAAACTCTGTCTCAAAAATAAACAAACAAACAAACAAACAAAAAACCTCTGATGTTTTCCAGCACATGCAAAGTCTGACAAACTGAAACTCTCATCTCCTACTAAACTCTGCCTACTGGTATAAATGGCAGCTCAGATTCCTGAATTAACAATTCACACTGACAATTTAATAACTCGTTATAAACACACACACCTATCCTGCCAAGCTGGACTGTCTACTCTGAAACAAGGGACAGCAGATGTAAGCACAGAAATAGTTTGTTATAAACAATTAAAAGATACATATTATGTATATTTAACAATGTTCTTGGCCGGGCACGGCGGCTCACACCTGTAATCTCAGCACTTTGGGAGGCCGAGGCGGGTGGATCACAAGGTCAGGAGATTGAGACCATCCTGGCTAATACGGTGAAACCCCGTCTCTACTAAAAATACAAAAAATTAGCCGGGCCTGGTGGCGGGCGCCTGTAGTCCCAGCTACTTGGGAGGCTGAGGCAGGAAAATGGTGTGAACCCAGGAGGTGGAGCTTGCAGTGAGCCGAGATGGCACCACTGCACTCCAGCCTGGGCGACAGATCAAGACTCCATCTCAAAAAAAAAAAAAAAAAGTTCTCAGCTACTGAAATAGAAACTATCAAGTAAGAAACAGGATATCACAGAGAAGGCAAGTTTGAATTCAGGGTTCTAATAGGCTTTATGGAATACTACACATGTTAATATGAACACGGATAAATGGATTAAAAACTCAACACCTATAAAGTTTTAATTAAATTTTTATTTGACCAAGAAAAAACTGTCTAGAATTGTCTGACATTTAAAATCCACTTAAAGCAGATTAGCAACTTCTAGCATCAAATTATTCAGCATAAAGAGCCTTTGTTGAAACATCTTTCTCATTTATTTAGAAGAAAAACATCTAGAACAGAACCAAGCAAAACTTCTGTATTTTTGTAAAAAACCTCAATTCCTGAAACTACTATAAACAATGTACTAAAACTGTATTCAGCAAGGGACAGGATTTACCTCAAGGCCATGTTCACCTGCAACCTGCTGATAAGTCTGTTAAAAAACAAAGCAAAAAAGGAATTTTTAAAAATTAGACCACTGTAGCCACAATCCCTAACACTGGACAGTTAAAACAAAAAATATCAAAATCTGTTCTTTTCTTAGCTTTACCTGTATCGCTTTATAACTCCTGAGAAAGTCATTCACATAAGCTGTGGCCTCCCCACCTTAACAAACGGGAAAAAGAATATGTAAAACCACCACAGAATCTTGGTGTAAACGAACATGGGTTTAGTAATATAGAGTACAGTATTCAGAATTTAAGGCACCCTTACAAGTCAGAATTGGAAAGTTGGTTTGAGACTTGCAATCTAAAATGACACTGATTTCTGATAAAATTAAATAACTTTTATTTAGAAAAGTGTGTTTAATAAATTACTTCCTGCTGGTTCAAATGACACACAATCACTTGTATACATCCAATAAGATATTTCTGAAGTGTATACTTGATCAAAAGTAAAAAGCAGAACAAATGCATGGGCAGTGGGGCCTTTTTCTTAATACTTCTCATCCTCCAAAATCTGTTAAAATCATCATCTTCCACAACTCACACACTGGAAGCTGTCCACAGCACAATTCACTGTGATGTGGCATTCTGTAAATAAGACTGTATTGGTCTTGATGCAAGGAGGTTCAGCTACCAGACTGCACTATAAGAAAAGTCCTCTCCTCAACTTACCAAGACAACTTCTCCAATTTCTAGTCACCTTCCTATCAATTAGTAGAGCAAGATTCTCACATGTTCACTATGTCTTTCTCCAGTTTTCTCATCTATAAGTGTACTACTCCTATTTTCTATAGAAAGACAATGGAAAGTGTGTAATTGCTGTTGGTAGATAAGTAGGTCTTGAATTTATTTTGCAAACAAGACCTGTTCTATCTACCTTTTCATTTAGGAGGCTAAAAGCAGAGTCAGCTTGATTTCAAGGACTCTATTTTCTTAGTCTCCAGAAGAACATAACTTAATCCAGCTTTTAAAACACTGTCCTTTAACATGTCAAGATACTCAAAGATCATTTATAACTTCAAGCTATAGGAGATTAACTCTGTACATATGCTTGTTTCACTGTAACCAATGGTTAATTAATGCAAGAGAAAAGTTTGTTATTTGGAAAGAAGACCCCAGCTGGTCAGCATCTTTTCTGTCATCAGGAGGTCCCCTGGAAGGAGTATGACTATGACCTGGGCACAACAACTGCCCCTAAGTTAGTACTTATTTTAGAGTTGCTACTGAACAGGTGGTGGTTCTTGTCAAGTGTATCACGTCTGACTACTTTACTGCTTGTTTTCTGCTATCACCAATTCCAGAAAAAAAAAAAATTAAGCCCAACTCACTAATTGATTGCTTTTTCATTTTCCCAGACTGTGACAGAATCATGGTTTTTAGCTCTATTTTCACCTTACTCAAATCCTGGAGGAGTTAAACTAACATTTATTTGAAATGTTACAAATTAGCCTGCAGCTGATTCAAACAACATGTAGTCACTCAGACATAGCCAATAAAAATATTTTGGTAGTATAAACTTGGATTCTAACCTTGCTGTCTTTCCTACTCTCATTCCTAAGTCTAAATGTTAGGTCTCTTGCTTGAAAGGAATTTAAGAGATGCCCTTAAATTCAAAAAGACTGGATCGCAGAAAGGAATATAATCCATTCACTGGAAAGTACACAGCCAACAAAACAGATTTTCCAACTATGCGCTGTAACAATGCAGAAACACAGTTTTAGAGATGGCTTTACTGGGTATATATATTGCTGCTGGTAGACCCATCTATTATTCTGCCACCCAGAAAGATTCTTACCCTCCTACTTCCTTCCAAACATTCATTTAATTTAAAGGTGACAGGGAGAGGGAAGGAAAAAACAAGAAGCACGATCCAAAAGTAAGAACAGTACTCTGGAGAAAGGTAAAAGATACTCAACACTGTTTTTTGTACCATTTACAATTTATAAATCAGCCACAGAGTCCTAGGCACCCAGAATGGACCTCCCCTTCCTTGTCTACCTAATGCCTGTATAGCTCCAAAATCACCTCTTGGAAACACTGCCTTATTCCTCCCCCTCCCAGGAGAGGTTAAGTGCCACACTCACCTCTTTTAGATTACTTAAGTGGCTATACTGCAATCATTGACTTGTGTCTGCTCCACTTGACTATAAGCAAATTGAAGGCAGGGTTTGTGCCTTCATAATCTCTCAATGATCCGAAGATGGAAATAACTGCTTTGTGCTTTCAGGGAGCTCATATAGCTGCAAAGAGAAAAAAGACATCAAATTATCTTCCAAATCAAAGGAAAAGCCTCTTTATTAGAAAGCAAAGCAGCTTTCAAATTTGTGTGTGCCTGGGGAGTAGAAGGAAACATTAAAAATATGAACCTGCTGGGCCTGGTGGCTCATGCCTGTAATCCCAACACTTTGGGAGGCCAAGACGGGCAGATCACCTGAGGTCAGGAGTTCGAGACCAGCCTAGCCAACATGATGAAACCCCGTCTCTACTAAAAATACAAAAATTAGCCGGGCATGGTGGCACGGACCTGTAATCCCAGCTACTTGGGAGGCTGAGGCAGGAAAATCGCTTGAACCCAGGAGAGGGAGGCTATTCATGGCTTCCCCACAATGAACATCTGGTTGAATGAGCTCCTCAGTACTTCAGATATCCCCTATGTGATGTGAACAGTTTTTCAATATTTGCTAATGTATGGTTTTCTGGGCCTCAGGCTCACTTACTTTCTTCACAGGCTTGCCACTTTCCTACAACACATTTCCATTTCATAACATGAGAGAGATGACTGCAGTAATGCACAAGACACTTAAGCCACACATGTAAGATTACTTAAAACAGCTGAGGTTTGACTGCAGTGCACTCTACAGAATCAGTTTTCTAGGGTGAGCACATAGCTTGTTCACTGAACCCCAGGCCGTTCTGTGTAAATGTATGTAACAGGCAATGAAAGTTCCTTATTCACATATTGTTACTACACATTTGTTGCTAAAAGGGAAATGACAGAAGCGACGTGACAGACTCATCTCCATCTATAAACTATGGAAGATGTAGATGACTGACACAGTTCTAACTCCTAACACACACAGATTTTGCCTTTCACGGATTTATACTGTATGTAGACGTACATTACCACCCTCTTCACTCCTCCTTGCAACTCCCCATCAACCTTGTAAAAAAAGACGAATTGTCTAGCAATGGAAAGAAACAGTATGGTGTAGAACAAATAACTCCGGGCTGAAAATGAAGAAATCGCGCTTTCACTCTCGGCTCTGTTATTAACAAGCTGTATAATTTTCGGCCTATCTCCCCTCATCATGCTTCAGTTTAAGCTAAAAGGAGGGAGATGACCAAGATGGTTTTGCTCTGCTTCTGACACCAAATGACTGCCAGCAGATTCAGGAAGCTTAAGAATTACCAACTCCGTGTGTGTGTTCTAAAATTAATGCAACAGGTGCTGCTGCCTCCAGCAGGCGTCACCGATTCAGAATGTATGGGTTCTCGCAGGCCCTTATGGGACACAGGACAGCACAACCTATGTGAAAACTGTAAACTTCAGTCTGGTGAATGCATACTTCTCTTTTCCGCATTTATACTAACCTCAGCTCCGTGGGCTACCAAGCTCGTTCTTCAAATGAGGTGGAGAAATGTAAGCGCGATGAATGAGACCCAGGTCGCTGGTGGCGCTGAACCCCCAAAAGATACACACAGCGACAGATGCAAAGACCCCTCACCTCTACTCCCGTTCCCAGCCGCATCCTCTGAAACCTGATACGCCTGCCTGCCTACCAGGACGCTGCTGTCACTGGCTCTGCTGGGTGGCCAGAGACACGACTTACTCCACGCGACAGCCCCTTCAACGTCCCACCTTCCTAGTAAATCCCCTCTCCTTCCGGCGGAAAAGCCCTTCTCGTTTCCTGTGCGTGAGAGGAAGTCCCGCCCCACGCACCAGCGTGATACTACTGGATGCGCCAAGGAGCTTCACGCAGGCTCAGAACCGATCAGGTAGTTGACGTTATCCAGGAAAGTCGCATTGGACTCAGGGAAGGCCTGCACAGGATTCGGTTGTTGCTGGGTCCGAAGGCGGTAGGGAGTGGAGAGACGGCCGGGAGTCGCTCAGCGGGGTCTGGGAGAACGACTTGCAGATTCACATCTCCTCCGCCCGCGGATGTCCTCTGGGGAATTGAGGCTTCCTTCCTCAGCTGCCCTTGTTTCTCTCTTTGCTCCCGCTGCCTCTTGTTGTATTTGGTTTCTTACTATTTATGTAGCCTCGTTGCTTGCGGTTATAATGGCCACCACTTTACTGAGCATTCACTGTACAAGCATCTCGCAGCAGGTGCTCATAAGCGTCTGGCAATTCTTGGCCACTGCTGGAAGCCCAATCGTTCTTTTACCATGGAAGGGATTTGAGAGTCTACGTAATCCTGTACTCTAACATCCACATGGTACTCTCGGGGCTAGGGAGATAAAGTAGAAATTGAAATTGCCGTTATATTAGTTTTCTGAAGCTGCCATAACCAAGTACCGCACACTGGATAGCTTGAAACAACAGATACATTTTCTCGCTTTCTGGAGTCTAGAAGTCGGAAATCAAGATGTCAGTGGGGCCTTGCTTCTTCTGAGACTCTGAATAGAATCCTTCCTGCCTCTTCCTAGCTAATCGTGGGAGCCAGCAGTCATTGGTGTTCTTTGGCTTGTAGCTGCGTTACTCCATTCTTTTCTCTGTTATCAAATCGTATACTCCCTGGGTGTCTCTGTCTCTGTGTCTTTTATAGGAACACCAGTCCTGTTAGGTAAAAGGCTCACCTTACTCCAGTATGACCTGATCATGACTAATCACATCTGCAATGACACTCTTTCCAAATAAGGTCACATTTTGAGGTTCCAGGAAGGATACGAATTTTGAGGGTAACCCAGTACAGCTGTTAAAGTTCTCAAGAAGTAGACAAACGAAGACTTGACAAATGTAGTACAAGTGGATTCAAATTCAGTTCAGTTTTATCTGAGTGTTCATAGACATTCGGGGTATCCCTTTAAAGGATGGGTAGGGGCCGGGTGTGGTGGCTCATGCTTGTAGTCCCAGCACTTTGGGAAGCCAAGGTGGGCGGATCAGTTGAGGTCAGGAGTTTGAGCCCAGCCTGGCCAACATGGTGAGACCCCACCTCTACTAAAAATACAAAAATTAGCCGGACGTGGTGACAGGTGCCTGCAGTCCCAGCTACTTGGGAGGCTGAGGCAGGAGAATCGCTTGAACCTGGGAGGTTGCAGTGAGCCGATATCGTGCCACCGTGCTCCAGCCTGGACAGCAGAGCAAGACTTGGTCTCTAAATAAATAAATAAAAAATACATGGTGGGTAAGATTTGAATGTGCCATCATAGACTGTCAGAGACAGCATTCTGGGCAAAAGAAATGTCACAGACAGGAAGCACGGGTTGAACTGTAAAATAAATTAGATTAAAGCAGGAAAGATCTTCACTGCATGCTGAAGAGTTTGGAGCCTATTCTTTATATAAAATTAGGAGCAAATCAGCATATTTCAGCAACTTAGTTGTGCTTTGAAGATTAATTTACCAGTTTGGGCCAAGCCTGCTTTACATTTCTTGCTCCAGCTTAAGAAGTCTTAAATCGTATCATCTGAGCATAACGTGCTGTTTTCATCCTAGTGTCTCTGCTCGTCCTGTCTCCTCTGCCTGGAATGCTGCCATGGAGCTACGTAACATTCACTTGTCCATTTTTTTTTGTCCTGGAAATTGTATTATAGCATGGTGATCTTTCCAAATAACTCTATTTGGTCAAAGTATATTATTATTTTGACACACTATTAGGTTTCATTATTTATTTAGGATGTTTATTTAGAATGAATGATATTGGTACATAGGAGGTTTTTGTACTATATTAATCGGCTATTGATACTTAAAGTTATACTAGATTTCTTAAATTTATTTGTATTTCATATTTGCCTATGGTCTGAAATAATTTAACTTTAGAATGATCTGCTCTTTTAAGGATGCAGAACTCAGTTATAAAATTATTATATAGTATTATATGGTGTGTTTTAAACCATGTAGTCTACTCTCTTCTGTGGTAATTGGACTATTCAACTTCTCTACTTTTTCTGGGATCAATTATGATAATTTATATTGTGTTTAAAGTCGTTAATCACAAGTGGGTTTTGGATTTTGTGAAATACTGTTTCTGCATCTATAGTCATGATTATGGGATTTTTCTTCTTTAGCTTGTTGATGTGATGATGGGTTACCTTCATTGATGTTTGAATGTTGAACTAGCTTTCCATACCTGGGATAAATCCCACTTGGTGATTGATATGGTTTGGCTCTGTGTCCCCACCCAGATTTCATCTTGAATTGTATTCCCATAATTCCCACGTGTTGTGGGAGGGACCCGGTGGGAGATAATTTGAATCATGTTGGTTCTCCCATACTGTTCTCATGGTAGTGAATAACTCTCATGAGATCTGATGGTTTTATCAAGGGTTTCTGCTTTTGCATCTTCCTCATTTTCTCTTGCTGCTGCCATATAAGAAGTGCCTTTCGCCTCCTGCCATGATTCTGAGGCCTCCCCAGCCATGTGGAACTGTAAGTCCAATTAAACCTCTTTTTCTTCCCAGTCTCAGGTATGTCTTTAACAGCAGTGTGAAAACAGACTAATACAGTAAAAGTGTATAATTCTTTTTCTACATTGTTGGATTAAATTTGCTAATGTTTTATTGAAGATTTTTGCATCTATGTTTATGAGAGATATTGGCCTGTCATTTTCTTTTCTTTGTCTGGTTTTGGTATTAGGGTGATGTTGGCCACCTAGAATTAGGAAAGCCAGGCACAGTGGGTCACACCTGTAATCCCAGCACTTTTGGAGGCTGAGGCGGGTGGATCACTTGAGGTCAAGAGTTTGAGACCAGCCTGACTGACATGGTGAAACCCCATCTCTACTAAAAATACAAAAATATTAGCCAGGCGTGATGGTGCGTGCCTGTAATCCCAGCTACTTGGGAGGCTGAGGCAGGAGAATCGCTTGATCCCGGGAGGTGGAGGTTGCAGCAAGCTGAGATGGCACCATTGCACTCCAACCTGGGTGACAAGAGCGAAAATCCATCTCAAAAAAAAAAAAAAAAACATTAGTTACGAAAGATTCTCTCTACTTCTATCTTTTGAAAGAGACTATAGATAATTTGCATAATTTCTTCCTTAAATGTTTCATAGAATTCACCAGTTAGACCATTTGGACCTGGTACTTTCTGTTTCTGAAAGTTATCAATTATTGATTTCATTTTAAAAATAGATATAGGCCTATTCAGATTGTTTCTTCTTGTGTGAGTTTTGCCAGATTGTGTCTTTCAAGAAATTGGTCCATTTCATTTAGGCTACCAAATTTATGAGCGTAGAGTTTTTTTCTTGTTTTTGTTTTTGGGCATAGAGTTTTTATCACCCTTTTAATCTTCATGGGATCTGTAGTGACGTTCTCCTCTTTCATATGCCTTCTCAATTTTTTTTGTAGTTAGATTACTAGAAGTGTTTTGCTTTTATTGCTTTTTTTCAAAAACAAGCTTTTTGGTTTCAATGATTTTTCTCTATTTTCTGTTTTAAATTTCACTGATTTCTGCTCTAATTTTTATTATTTGTTTTCTTCTACTTACTTTGTATTTAATTAACTCTTCTTTTTCTGTTTTCCTAAGGTGAAAGCTAAAATTGATTTTAGATCTTTCATTTTGTCTAATATATGCATTCAGTGGTGTTAATTTCCCTCTAATCACTGTTTTAACTGCTTCCCACAAATTTTGATTATGTTTTAACTTTCATTTAATTCAAAATATTTTTAAATTTCTCTTGAAATTTCTTCTTTGGCTCATATGTAAATTAGAAATATATTGTTTAATCTCCAAATATTTTGAGATTTCTAAGTTATTTTTCCATTATTGATTTCTAGTTAAATTCCATTGTTGTCTGAGAGCAGACATTGTATAATTTCTATTCTCCTAAGTGGGTTAAAGTGTATTTTATGGCCCAAAATGTAGTCTCTCCTGGTGAATGTTCCCTATGAGCTTAAGAAAAATGTGTATTTTGCTGTTGTTAAATGAAGTTGTCTACAGATGTCAATATTATCCAGTTGATTGATGGTGTTGTTGAGTTCAACTGTGTCTTTACTGATTTTCTTCCTGCTGGATCTGTCTATTTCTGATAGCGATATGTTGAAATCTCCAACTATGACAGTGGATTCATCTGTTTTTCTTTACAGTTCTATCAGTTTTTACCTCACATATTTTGATATTATGTTGCTAGTCACATACACTTTAAGGACTGTTATGTCTTCTTGGAGAAATAACTTCTTAATCATTACATAATGCTTCTCTTTATCCCTGATAACTCCTCTTTTTTTTTTTTTTAGAAGAAATTTCTACTTTGTTTTTTTTTTCTCAGGCTGGAATGCAGTGGTGCAATCACAGCTCGTGGCTCACTACAGCCTTGACTTCTGGGGTCTGGTGATCCCCCTACCTCAGCCTCCTGAGTAGCTGGCACCACAGGCGTGCGCCACCATGCTCAGCTAATTTTTGTATTTTTAGTAGAGACAGGGTTTTGCCATGTTTCCCAGGCTGATCTTGAACTCCTGAGCTCAAGTGACTCACCTGCCTTGTCTTCCCAAAGTGCTGAGATTACAGGCCTGACCCACTGTGGCTGGCCTATCCCTGATAACTTTTCCTTCATTGAATTCTGCTCCGTCTGAAATTAATATAGCTATTCCTGCTTTCTTTCTTTCTTTCTTTTTTTTTTGAGATGGAGTCTCACTCTGTCACCCAGGCTGGAGTGCAGTGGCATGATCTCGGCTCACTGCAAGCTCCGCCTCCCAGGTTCACGCCATTCTGCTGCCTCAGCCTCCTGAGTAGCTGGGACTACAGGCGCCTGCCACCATGCCCGGCTAATTTTTTGTATTTTGTTTAGTAGAGACGGGGTTTCACCGTGTTAGCCAGGGTGGTCTCGATCTCCTGACCTCGTGATCTGCCCGCCTCGGCCTCCCAAAGTGCTGGGATTACAGGCGTGAGCCACTGCACCTGGCCTCTTTCTTTTATTTATTTATTTTTTTTACTTGACACGGACTGCCTGAACATCCCACTGCTTTCTTTTGATTAGTGTTAACATGGTATATATTTCTTTTTTACACATTTCCTCTTACTCTATATTTGTCTTTAAAGTGTGTTATTTTGTACACAATGTATAGTTGGATCTTTTTTTTTTTTAATTTACTCTGACAATCTTTGTCTTTTAGGTGCATTTAAACCATTGATATTCAACGTGATTATTATTATTCTTTTTTGAGACAGTGTCTTACTCCCATTGCCCAGGCTGGAGTGCAGTGACATGATCTTGGCTCCCTGTACCCTTGACTTCCTGGGCTCAGGTGATTTCTGCCACCTCAGCCTCCCAAATAGCTGGGACTACAGGCACACTAAGCCCCACTAATTTTTTGTATTTATTTAGTAGAGACAGGGTTTTGCCATGTGGTCCAGGCTGGTCTCAAACTCCTGGGCTCAAGTGATCCACTTGCCTTAGCCTCCCAAAGTGCTGAGATTACAGGCATGAGCCACCATGCCCGGCCTCACAGTGATATAGTTGAATTAATATCTATCATATTTGTTACTGTTTTCTATTTGTTGCCCTTCTTTTTTTTTTTTTTTTTTTTTTGAGATGGAGTCTAGCTCTGTCGCCCAGACTGCAGTCTGCAGTGACATGATCTTGGCTCACTGCAACCTCTGCCTCCTGGGTTCAAGCAATTCTCCTGTCTCAGCCTCCCAAATAGCTGGGATTACAGGCACACACCACCACGCCTGGCTAATTTTTGTATTTTTAGTAGAGATGGGGTTTCGCCATGTTGTCCAAGCTGGTCTCGAACTCCTGACCTCAGGTGATCCACCCACCTCGGCCTCCCAAAGTGCTGGGATTATAAGTGTGAGCCACCACGCCTGGCTGCCCTTGTTCTTTATAACTATTTTTGTCTTCTACTTTTTTTCTGCCTTTCGTGGCTTTTTTTTTTTTTTTTTTTTGAGACAGAGTCTTGCTCTGTCGCCCAGGCTGGAGTGCAGTGGCCCAATCTCAGCTTACCGCAATCTCCACCTCCCCAGGTTCAAGTGATTCTCCTGCCTCAGCCTCCCAAGTAGCTGGGACTACAGGCACATACCATGACGCCCGGCTAATTTTTGTATGTTTAGTGAAGACAGGGTTTTGTCATGTTGGCCAGACCGGTCTCAAACTCCTGACCTCAGATGATCCACCTGCCTTGGCCTCCCAAAGTGCTGGGATTATGGGCATGAACCACCATGCCTGGCCCTTTTTGTGGCTTTAACTGAGCCTTGTATGGAATCCCATTTTTATTCACTTGTTACCATATCACTTATACTTCTTTTTTTACTTTTTTTTTTTTGGAGATGGAGTCTCACTCTGTTGCCCAGGCTAGAGGGCCGTGGCGCGGTCTTGGCTCACTGCAACCTCCACCTCCCAGGTTCAAGCGATTCTCCTGCCTCAGCCTCTCAGGTAGTTTGGATTATAGGCGCCTGCCACCATGCCTGGCTAATTTTTTGTATTTTTAATAGAGACAGGGTTTCAACATGTTGGCCAGGCTGGTCTTGAACTCCTGACCTCAGATGATCCACCCACCTCGGCCTCCCAAAGTGCTAAGATTACAGGCGTGAGCCACTGCACCCAGCCCCCTCTAGTTTCTTTCAGGATTTTTTTTCTTTATCTTTGATTTTCTGTAGTTTGAAAATTATATGCCTGGTTGCAGTTTTCTGTTTTTGTTTTTTCTATTTATCTGCTTAGTGTTCTCTGAGCTTCCTGGATCAGTAGTTTGGTATCTGACATTAATTTGGAGAAACTCTCAAGTCATTATTCTTTCAAACAATATGAATAATTTATTCTATTCTTTTCTTTTTTCTCCTTCTGGTATTCATAATATGCATATGCTATATCTTCTGTAGTTGTTCCATAGTTTTTAGATAGTCTCTTCTGGTTTTTTTTTGTTTTTTTTTTTTTTGTCTTTGTTCTCTTTTATTGCCAGTTTGAAAGCTTCCTATTGGCTGGACATGGTGACTTAACGCCTATAATCCCAACACTTTGAGAGGCCAAGGCAGGTGGATTGCCTGAGCTCAGGAGTTCAAGATCAGCCTGGGCAACACAGTGAAATCCCGTCTCTACTAAAATTCAAAAAATTAACCGGGCATGCGGTGTATGCCTGTAGTCCCAGCCTGGGCAACATGGTGAAACCCCATCTCTACTAAAAATACAAAAAATTAGCCGGGCGTGGCATCATGCGCCTGTAGTCCCGGCTAATCGGGAAGCTGAGGCAGGAGAATTGCTTGAACCTGGGAGGTGGAGGTTGCAGTGAGCTGAAATCACGCCACTTCACTCCAGCTCAGGCAATGAAGTGAGACTCCATCTCAAAAAAAAAAGGAAAAAGGTTTCTGTTGATATATCATCATATATCATAGCTTTCCTCACCATGTCCAGTCTATTAGCCCATCGAAGACATTTCTTCATTTTCTATTCACAGTGTTTTTTATCTCTTGCATTTTTTTGGTTTTTTGTTTTTATTTTATTTTGTTTATTTATTTATTTTGGAGATAGAGCCTCACTCTGTTACCCAGGCTGGAATGCAGTGGCATGATCTCGGCTCACTGCAACTTCTGTTTCCCGGGTCTGGGTTCAAGAGATTCTCGTGCCTCAGCCTCACAAGAAGCTGGGACTACAGGCAGGCACCACCACCCCCAGCTAATTTTTTTGTATTTTTAGTAGAGACAGGGTTTCACCATGTTGCCCAGACTGATCTTGAACTCCTGAGCTCAGGCAATCTGCCCCACTTCGGCCTCCCAAAGTGTTAGGATTATAGGTGTAAGCCACCGCTCCCAGCGTCTTTTTGGTTCTTTCTAAGGATTTCCATCTCTCTGTTTACACTGACCATCTGTTCTTGCGTGCTGTCTACTTTACCCATTAAAGCTGTTAGTATATTAATCAAAGTTGTTTAAAATTTCTTGTCTAGTAATTCCAACATTCCTGCTATGTCTGGTTCTGATGCTTGCTCTGTCTTTTCAAAATGTGTGTTTTGCCTTTTAGTTTGCCTTGTAATTTTTTCTTCATAGCTGGACAGGATGTACCGGCTAAAAGGAACTGCTGCAAATAGGCCTTTAGTAATGTGGGGGTAAGGTGTGGGGAGAGGGGAAGTATTCCTCTATGAACCCTGTGATTAGGTCTTAGTCTTTTAGTGAGCATGTGCTTCTGGAATGTGAACTTTACAAATGCTTCTCAGTTTTTTTCTTCCCCCTTAGGTGGGACAAGATGGCCAGAGTGGGCTGGAGTTAGGCATTTTTCCCTTCTCCCAGGCCAGTTAGGCTCTGATAAAACTCCAGCAATTTAGGCTCTGATTAAATATTTCTCCCGAGGGCAGACTTTGTTAAGAACAGCATGCTCTGGCATGTTTCAAAACGGTTCTTTTTCTTCTTCTGCTAGAAGCATCACAAGATTTTTCCCTAATATTTATTGTGAGAACCTGGTCAAACTCTTGGAGGTAAAACTCACAGAAGCTTGGGTTCTCCCTCCCCTGTTTCTGGTTTCTCCTGGAATTTTTGACTTTCAGACTTGTCTACACCTAGCCTCTGGCAATTCAATTACAGTTCATATTTTTCTGCCCTGGCATTGGTTCCTTTGGAGATTTCTGCTCTGGGTAGCTTGTGACTTTTGTACATACCTGTCTGCCTCTCCAATTTTGGGGATAGTGGTTTGCCCTGTGACCTCACTTTTCTTCTGGATTTAAGAAAAATTATTTCAGTTTGTTAAGCTTTTTTGTCTTTCTTTCTTTTTTTTTTTTTTTTGAGACAAAGTCTTGCTCTGTTGCCCAGGGTGGAGTGCAGTGGCGTGATCTCACCCATCTTTATTTCACATGGGAAGTATTCCTCAAATGTTTGGAGTGGGGGGGGGTCTTGACTGTTTATATTTTTTAATGAAGTAATAAGTGGATTGTGAGCTCTCTTGTGTGGAACTTGTCTGCTGGCCAAGATGATGGGACAGGAATGCTGATATTTTACTGTAATGGGTAGAATGCAGGGGATTTTCTATGGAGCCCTTAGATTATTTACAGAATAACGTTTCATCATGATGTGTGAATGTATGGGAAGTTGTGGATGGTCTCTGTTCCTCCTATCACACCCTCACCCTGGGGGTAGATTCTTGGCTGTAAGGCATTCTGCATGCAGAGGTGGAAGGGAAGGAAAACTGTTTCATATGTGGAATCTTGGCCTTATATCTCATTCCTGTACTCAGTTGTCTCTGATATTTCCTGTTTCTGGACCCTTCTAGCATTCCGTAGTGTGAAATTTTTTTCCTGGGCTATATCTCCCACCCTCCGCAGTTTCTTCTGCTTCCCCCGCATCAGTTATCATTCCTTCATCAGCTATCTTCCAAAATTTCTTTGAAATCTCTGATCTACTAAATGATCTTTTCCCCATTCTCTTGTTTAGATCTTTATGTTTCTTTTCCCATTCTCTTATTTATATCTTTATGTCTCTTTTTATTTCTTAAGTATGATTTTAATGAAATCTTAGGAGGGTGAGATGATAAATCAAGTTTTCAATTCTAACAAGGCAAAAACAAGCTCATCAAGTGTTCACTAGTTGGGAGCTGTGGCTCACACCTGTAATCTCAGCACTTTGGGAGGCCGAGGTAGGGCAGATTGCCTGAGCTCAGTAGTTCAAGACCAGCCTGGCCAACATGGTGAAACCCCATCTCTACTAAAAATACAAAAATTAGCCAGGTGTGGTGGTTCATGCCTGTAATGCCAGCACTTTGGGAGGCCGAGGTAGGGCAGATTGCCTGAGCTCAGGAGTTCAAGACCAGCCTGGCCAAGATGGTGAAACTCCATCTCTACTAAAAATACAAAAATTAGCCAGGTGTAGTGTTGGGCGCCTGTAATCCCAGCTACTCGGGATGCTGAGGCAGGGAGAATGCTTGAACCCAGGAGTTGGAGGTTGCAGTGAGCCTAGATCACGCCACTGCACTCCAGCCTGGGAGTCAGAGTGAGACTGTCTCAAAAAAAAAAAAAAAAAAAAGTTCACTGATTAAATTATGGTCTATTCATACAGTAGAATACTAGGCAGTCATTTAAAATGATGCAAGCAGGCCGGGCGCGGTGGCTCACGCCTGTAATCCCAGCACTTTGGGAGGCCAAGGCAGGTGGATCACCGAGGTCAGGAGTTCGAGACCAGCCTGACCAACATGGAGAAACACCATCTCTACTAAAAATACAAAATTAGCCAGGGGTGGTGACGCATGCCTGTAATCCCAGCTACTCGGGAGGCTGAGGCAGGAAAATTGCTTGAACCCGGGAGGCAGAGGTTGCGGTGAGCCGAGATTGTGC
>NW_026652289.1:45120758-45252204 GCF_009828535.3 Hylobates moloch | reverse complement strand
TATGTCTCATGTGATCAGCATTCAAGAAATTACTCCTTTCAAACTGGCTGTCCATATTCTCCAAAGTTTTGTTTTTAGCTCTTTCTATTGTGAACATTTATTGTCTGTCTGGTTTATCTTCTTATAAGCAGTTATCAAAAGTTTAATTAATATTTGGAGTACTTCTATACCCAGTCCATAAAAGTGTGACAACTCCTGAACTCAGTTAATCAGGTTTCAAAGTGATTTTTCCTGTGGTTGAGACAATATAGGGAGGGAATTAGGATTTGGGGATTTACAGTCAGACTGCCTGGGCTCAAATCCTAGCTCTGTGACAACTTACTGATTATAACCTTAGTGTAGTTAATGAACTAGACCCAGTTCCCTCAGCTATATAATGAGGACTAAGTCAACCTCTGCATATAAAAACATGACACAGTGCTGGGACATAACTCTCAAAGGGATACTGCTGAATAGGTACAATGCTATGCAATGAATTGTGACCCCCCCAAATTCATGTGTCAAAGCCCTAACCCCCAATATGATAGTATATGAAGATGAAACCTTTGGGAGGTCATTATGTTTAGATGAGATCATAAAGGTGGGGTCTCATAATAGTTTTAGTGCCCTTAAGAGACACCAGAGAACTTGCTTCTCTCTCTCTGTCTCTCTCCCCGCCATGCAAGCACACAGCAAGGAGGAGGCCATCAGCAAACCGGGAAGAGGACCCTCACCAGGAACCACATCTGCCAGCACCTTGATCTTGAACTTCTCAGCCTCCAGAACTGTGAGAAATAAATGTCTGTCGTTTAAGACACCCAGTACATAGTACTTTGTTATAGCAGTCTAAGCTAACTAAGATGTACAGTTTTGTTATTAGCATTCTTCATGGGGCCTGAGAGTCTTATGAGAAATAAAAGGGAGGTAATAATAATAGACCATGACAGATGGGTTAGAAATGCAGGTGAAAGTAATAAATACAGAGTGATTGACGTTGATGCTTTTTATATATCTATCAGTGTTTACCCTCTAGCCTGTTTCTCTGGCAACTGTTCTCCCTAGCAACAAAAACCTGGTCTGCCTGAATTTGGTGCTAATTTTGCAGAAGATTATGGAGTGAGGTTTCTATATGAGGCTGAGTCATCCTGACTGTAAAATGGAGGTCCTGGAGTATGTATTTTTTTTTTTTTTTTTTTTTTTTGAGACGGAGTCTTGCTCTGTCTCCCAGGCTGGAGTGCAGTGACATGATCTCAGATCACTTCAAGATCCGCCTCCTGGGTTCACGCCATTCTCCCGCCTTAGCCTCCTGAGTAGCTGGGACTACAGGCACCGCCATCACGCCCGGCTAATTTTGTTTTTGTATTTTTAGTAGAGACGGTTTCACCGTGTTAGCCAGGATGGCCTCAATCTTCTGAACTCGTGAGCTGCCCGCCTCAGCCTCCCAAAGTACTGGGATTACAGGTGTGAGCCACTGCGCCCGGCCGGTCCTGAACTATGTATTCTGTGGCTTTCCTTCTAGATGGTATTTACTGTGTAGGGATTCACTTAATGGATGAGAAAGCTGGAATCTGTATGGATTTAGTAAAAGTTGAATTCTAAATGATTCATTTTTTTCTATTGGAATTCTGAGGAAATTTTTTATCTTCATTATAATCATTATAATGTAAGTTTTTCTTTTCTTTTTATTTTTTTTTTGAGACGGAGTTTCGCTCTTGTTGCCCAGGCTGGAGTGCATGGCACGATCTCGGCTCACCGCAACCTCGGCCTCCTGAGTTCAAGCGATTCTCCTGCCTCAGTCTTCCTGAGTCCTGGGATTACAGGCGTGTGCCACCACACCCGGCTAATTTTGTATTTTTAGTAGAGATGGAGTTTCTCCATGTTGGTCAGGCTGGTCTCAAACTCCCGATGTCAAGTGATCCACCCATCTTGGCCTCCCAAAGTGCTGGGATTACAGGCGTGAGTCACCACACCTGGCGTAAGTTTTTCTTATCTTTCCAAGAAGACTTGCTGGTTTGTAGAGTTTTCCTTTTGTGTAAAAATACTCCTTTGTTACTAAATCAGAATTAAAGTATTATAAAATTTTCTACCCACAACACCATTAAGTTAACACCAACTACTTTAAGGTTCATCTGTTCATTTTATATGTGAACAATTTTATTCACTTGTTTATTCATTCAACATTATTTTTAAAACTTATTTTAATATTGCTACTCACTTGTAATATTCATGTAGTATTCTATAGAACCCCACTGTCTCTGACAGGCACATAATAAGCGCACATGTCATATCTCTGACATAACATGTGCGGCTAGTGAATGCCAGGCAGACCTCTCAAACCAGTGCCCAACAGAGCAGGTAGTTTATCTACCAAAAGATGAGGTCCAGCCTTCAGCATTTTTAGGTTAAGAAGCTCAAGATTTGTAGTATTTAGATATTTTATTTTGATATATTGATTTAAATTAACCAATTTGACAAGAAAGGCATGAAACTTCCAGAATATAAATGAAATGTTATCAATAAATATAACTAGAAGGGAGAGGAGATTTGGAATCTATGAACATCTTTTTTAAATTTAATTTTTAGTTGACAAATATTAGTATTTGAAGTTTTTTTTTTTTTGAGACAGGGTCTCGCTTTTTCGCCCAGGCTGGAGTGCAGTGGTGCGATCTCGGCTCACTGCAAGCTCTGCCTCCCGGGTTCACGCCATTCTCCTGCCTCAGTCTCCCAAGTAGCTGGGACTACAGGCGCCCGCCACCACGCCTGGCTAATTTTTTTGTATTTTTAGTAGAGACGGGGTTTCATCCTGTTAGCCAGGATGGTCTCAATCTCCTGACCTCGTGATCCGCCCGCCTTGGCCTCCCAAAGTGCTGGGATTACAGGCATGAGCCACTGCGCCCGGTCTAGTATTTGAACATCTTAATGGATTCATTTTCCTCTGGAAGGAAAATCTACTTGGAACTTTGGGTAACTAGATGACCATTTACTTATAACACAGGGAAGGAGTTAAATCATTTTTAACACAGACCATCAGTAACTTTAACATATAAATTAACCTGTTATGAAGTCTATTGATCAGAGTTATTTCTGGAGGTACCCTATCCCTCTGCTGTCTGAGATGTGCCCTGGGATTCTTTTGTATTGAGACAGGGTCTCTGTCACCCAGGCTGGAGTGCAGTGGCATGATCATAGTACACTGCAGACTCAGCCTCTCTGGTTCAAGTGACCCTCCCACCTCAGCCTCCTGAGCAGCTAGGACCACAGATGTGCACCACCACACCAGGCTAATTTTATTTTTTATGTTTTTGGTGGAGATGGCGGGGGTGGGTCTCACTATGTTGTCAAGGCTGGTCTCAAACTCCTGGGCTCAAGCAGTCCTCCTACCTCAGCCTCCCAAAGTACTGGGATTACAAGCATGAGCCACCACACCTGGCCTACATTGGTATTTTTTTTTTTTTGAGACAGGAGTCTTTCTTTGTCACCCAGGCTAGAGTGCAGTGGTGCGATCTCACCTCACTGCAACCTCTGCCTCCTGGGTTCAAGCGATTCTCCTGCCTCAGCCTCCTGAGTATCTGGGACTACAGGCATGCACCACCATCCCTGGCTAATTTTTTGTATTTTTAGTAGAGACGGGATTTCGCCATGTTGGCCAGGCTGGTCTTGAACTCCTGGCCTCGAGCGATCCGCCCGCCTTGGCCTCCCAAAGTGCTGGGATTACAGGCATAAGCCACTGCATCCGGCCTGCACTGGGATTCTTAACTGGATCCTGGGCTGATTGTTTTTCCCACAGTAGCAATGGGGTGGGAACTTATTAGCAGATAGACTAAAGAAAACTATCACCTGGAACGTGTGCAAATGAGAATTTAGCAAATGTGAAATCTTTCCCAAGAATGCCTTTAAGAGGCTCCAGACTAAGAGCAGAAGCAGAGTGGAAATAGGACTGATATCAAAGGGGTAATTGAAAGACAGTCTATCAAACCACTTTGTGCCAGTTGATGCTGTGACTCTCCCTACTCCAATCATATATAGAAAGTGGCTAGCTGCAGCAGTCACTAAAGGAAAACTAAACTAAAAACCAAAATTGAAGGAGTCACTCTTCCCTAAAGAAAGTGATCTGCCTTGGGAACAATCCAGTTTCTAGTGTAGGTAAGCTCTTCTCATTTTGGCAGTTGGAAGGGCCCTCCTTTCTGCCTTCTGCCTGTGTACCCTAAAAAGAAGCCTCCCAGTTGACACATCCACCATATATATACAAACTTCACATTATCCCTCCTATTCCAGAGAGAAGTCAGCTATGAAAATTGAACCCACAGCAACAGATGAAACTCCAGCAGCTACCTAGTCATTTAATTATTTATTTTTAGATACAGGGTTTCATTCTGTCACCCAGGCTAGAACGCAGTAGTGTGGTCATAGCTCACTGCAGCCTCAAACTCCTGGGCTCAAGCAATCCTCCTGCCTCAGCCTGCTGAGTAGCTGGGACTACAGGTACGTACTACCATGCCCAGCTAGTTTTTTTTTTTTTTAAGACAGAGACTCCCTCTGTCACCCAGGCTGGAATGCAGTGGCACAATCTCGGCTCACTGCAACCTCTGCCTCCCGGGTTCAAGCAATTCTCCTGTGTCAGCCTCCTGAGTAGCTGGGATTACAGGCACATGCCATCACACCCAGCTAATTTTTGTATTTTTAGTAGAGACAGCGTTTCACCATGTTGGCCAGGCTGGTCTCAAACTCCTGACCTCAGGTCATCCACCCACCTCAGCCTCCCAAAGTGTTGGGATTACAGGCATGAGCCACTGTGCCTGGCCCCAGCTAATTTATTTGTTGAGACGAGGTCTCACTATGTTGGCCAGGCTGGTCTCAAACTCCTGGCCTCAAGCAATCCTCCTGACTGGGCCTCTCGAAGTGTTAAGATTACGGGCATGAGCCATTGCGCCTGGCCCTAGTCCTTTGTTTTTATGCAAATCTTCTTAAATGTTCAACCCAGATTTACTACACATTTGAAGAAAACTAACAGCAAGTAAGAAAAGGGCCTTACTGAACAAAGAGAGCTGTTCCCAGGGATTACAACTTATACAAGAAACAGAGAAAACTTTGGAAAAAAATTTATGTATCTATGTATACTAAAAAAATTAGTATCTATGAAGAGATTTGAGGATATTGCATCGTAAGTCAAGAATAGGTTGCTATGGAAAAGGAACAATGCAAATAAGAGAACTCTTAGAAATTAAAAACGATTGTCAAAATAAAAATTTAATAGTATTGGGATAACAAACAAAAACATCCTTCCCCAAAAGATCATTGGAAAAAATTATGTTAGTCTAGGATATCTACTAACTATCTAATAGAAGTTAAGAAAAAAAAATCAGGAAAAAAGTGGAAGCAAAGAAAAATAGGAGAACAAATAGTTCCAGTAACTTAGAGATACATGTCTTTATATTGAAAATGTACCAAGCATAGTAAATTTTAAACACACACACATATATATATATATATATACACACATATCTGTACACACAGCAAATTTAAACACACACACATACATACACAGAAACCTGTTACCGGAAAGGAGTCCCGATCCAGACCCCAAGAGTGGGTTCTTGGATCTTGTGCAAGAAAGAATTCAGGACCAGTCCATAGTGTAAAGTGAAAGCGAGTTTATTAAGAAGCAAAGGAATAAAAGTTGGCTACTCCAGAGGCAGAGCAGCAGCTTGGGCTGCCCCACTAAGGATATTTATAGTTACGTCTTCATTATATGCTAAATAAGGGGTAGATTATTCACAAGTTTTCCAGGAAAGGAGTTTAGTACTTTAGAAAGTACTAAAACTAACTTTAGAAAGTTAGTTTCCCGGAAGTAAGCGTTCCTCCCCTTTTAGACCATATAGGGTAACTCCCTGACATTGGCATGATATTTGTAAACTGTCATGGTGCTGGTGGGAGTGTCTCCAAGTATGTTAATGTATTATAATTAGTGTATAATGAACCGTGAGGACAACCAGAGGTCACTCTTGTCACCATCTTGGTTTTGGTGAGTTTCAGTCAGCTTCTTTACTGCAACCTGTTTTATCAGCAAGGTCTTTATGACCAGTATCTTTGCTGACCTCCTGTCTCATCCTGTGACTTAGAATGCCTAACCTCCTGGAAGTGCAGCCCAGTAGGTCTCAGCACCTATTCAAGATGGAGTTGCTCTGGTTCAAATGCCTATGACAAATCCTTCAAGATTTTGGAATAATAAAGATTAAAGGAAGAGCCTAAAAGTTTCCAGAGACGGAAAACAGAGGTTACCTAAACAAGAATGAGAATTGAATTGGCATCTGTTTTGTCATCAGCAAAAAGGTATACAAGAAGATATTGAAGCAGTATCTTCAAAGTCGGAACAGAAAGTTGTTTGAATCTATAATTCTATACCAGACAAATACATGAAAGAGTAAAATAGATATTTCAGAGATGCAAGAACTCACATTTATTTCACTTCTACATTTTTCTGAAAAAAATTTAAGGATATACACTGGAGAGAATGAAACATGTGAGCTAGTAAAAAGGACCCAACCTAGGAATGCAATGAAAAGAAATTCCAGGATGTTGTCTTTGCAGAAAGCCTAAGAAATAATGGATCCTCATTTGAGCAGGATTCCAGAGGGTCAGCAGAATGCATTGAAACAGAAAGTAGATTCCAGTTAACAAATAGTTAAGATTAAGAAGCTAGATGTTCATCACCAAAAAAGGTAACAGTGTATGTTTCATTTTCTCAAATAAAGAGGTTAATAAAAACACCAAGGAAAGCATAGTTTTATAAGAACATGATAGTCCACATACGAAAGTTAGGCCAGATGCGGTGGCTCACACCTGTAATCCCAGCACTTTGGGAGGCCAAAGTAGGTGGATCACTTAAGGTTAGGAGTTTGAGACCAGCCTGGCCAAGATGGTGAAACCCCGTCTGTACTAAACATACAAAAATTAGCCGGGCGTGGTGGCAGACACCTCTAATCCAAAAAAAAAAAAAAAAAAAAAAAAACTTCTCTAGGAGATTTTTTTTTTTTTTTTTTTGAGACGGAGTCTCGCTCTGTCACCCAGGCTGGAGTGCGGTGGCGCAATCTCGGCTCACTGCAAGCTCCGCCTCCCGGGTTCATGCCATTCTCCTGCCTCAGCCTCTCCGAGTAGCTGGGACTACAGGCGCCCGCCACCACACCTGGCTAATTTTTTTGTATTTTTAGTAGAGACGGGGTTTCACCGTGGTCTCGATCTCCTGACCTCGTGATCCGCCCGCCTCGGCCTCCCAAAGTGCTGGGATTACAAGCGTGAGCCACTGTGCCCGGCCGGAGATTTTTTTTTTAATTTAGTTTTAATTATCTATAGAATTTTGTGTGATGTGAGATAGGGACGTTTATGTGGTGTGAGATAGGGACCCAGTTTTATTTTTCACTTTGATTTGATAATCAGTAGTCCCAGATCTAGTCATTAAATGACTATTCCTTTCCCCCCGATCTCCAATGCCCCCTCTGTCATATCAAGCGTGCATATGTGTGGGTCTGTTTCTAGGACCTCTAATTTGTTCTATCGATCATTTTGTTTAATTTTCAACCAATACCAGAGTATCGTAATTACTATAGCTTTGTCATAATGATACAGGAGGTAGAAAGAAATTACTTAGGCAGATAGTGAGGTCAACAGTCTTCAGCAGAGCTTTCCTGTCTAACAAAAAGTAGCCCAAGAATTTTTTTTTTTTTTTTTGAGACGGAGTCTTGCTCTGTTGCCCAGGCTGGAGTGCAGTGGCGTGGTCTTGGCTCACTGCAAGCTCTGCCTCCCGGGTTCACACCATTCTCCTGCCTCAGCCTCCCGAGTAGCTGGGACTACAGGCGCCCGCCACCATTCCTGGCTAATTTTTGTATTTTTAGTAGAGACGGGGTTTCTCCTTGTTAGCCAGGATGGTCTCGATTTCCTGACCTTGTGATCCACCTGCCTTGGCCTCCCAAAGTGCTGGGATTACAGGCATGAGCCACCGCGCCCGGCCAAGAATCATTTTTTTCCTAACAAAGAGCAGCCTGACAAATCAAGCTGCAGACATAAATAAGGAAGCTAGAGGCTTGCATGGGGAATGCCGGCAGCTGTGCCAATAGAAAAGGGCTACCTGGGGGCCAGGCATGTCCACCATGGAGGTTCCATCTTCCCTTTTTTTGTTACCATGTGTACAGTAATAGATAAATGGGCAACATGGCACAGCTCAGGCAGAGAACCAGCCAGCATAATAGAAGATTAGGGTGGGGGCTACCAGAAATTCATGCCCTATGCAAATGGCACACCTGGTATAACCAGTTTTTTGCACCCTACATGAATCAGACACTGCCTGTTCACCAGCTCATCTATAAAACCCCCTGCATTTCACCACAGAACTGGAACCTATTTTTCCAGGACCCCTCTCTGTAGCAGAGAGCTCTTCTCTTTCTTTCGCCTGTTAAACTTCCACTCTTAACCTCATTCTTTGTGTGTCCTTGTTCTTGTTCTCTGTGGCCGTGGGACAATGAAACTTGGGTGTTATTCCAGACAATGAGGCTGTTTCAATAAGACTAGATAGTTGATAGAATAAATCCTCCCACCTTACTCTTCAAGGGTGTCTTGGCCACTCTTGGCCCTTTGCTCTTTTATTTGCATGTTAGAATCTATCAAGTTCCTGGCCGGGCACGGTGGCTGACGCCTCCCAGGTTCAAGCAGTTCTCCTGCCTCAGCCTCCTGAGTAGCTTTACAAGTACCCGTCACCACACCCGGCTAATTTTTGTATTTTTAGTAGTGACAGGCTTTCACTATGTTGGCCAGATTGGTCTCGAACTCTTGACCTCATGATCCACCTGCCTTGGCCTCCCAAAGTGTTGGGATTACAGGTGTGAGCCAGCGCACCTGGCCAGCTGTTTTTAAACATAGGGTTGTTATCATTTGGCAGGAGAGCAGCAGGTGCAGCATATAGGCCACATCCTTACTCCCATGATAACAAGCCACTTCAGCCCCTGATTGACTGCCGGTCGGGTCTCCGTTTCAGCCAATCCTTCACAGTGTAGCCAATTGGAGGCCTCTACAGGGCACCAAGGGGTGTTGCTAGGTTCCTTTAGCTTAATAAAAACCCTAATTGAGGAGGCTCTTGAGCTGCTTGCATGAGCCCACTCCCACTCTGCGAATTGTCTTTAATAAACCTGTGCTTTCACTCTTCCTGTGCTCCATTCTTTTGTTGCTTTGTTCAATTATTTTTTTTTATTTTTTATTTTTGAGACAGAGTCTTGCTCTGTCACCCAGGCTGGAGTGCAGTGGCACGATCTTGGCTCACTGCAGCCTCTGCCCCCCCAGGTTCCAGCGATTCTCCTGCCTCAGCCTCCTGGGTAGCTGGGATTACAGGCGCACGCCGCCATGCCTGGCTAATTTTTGTGTTTTTAGCAGAGATGGGGTTTCGCCATGTTGGCCAGGCTGGTCTCAAACTCCTGACCTCAGATGATCCACCCACCTCGGCCTCCCAAAGTGCTGGGATTACAGGTGTGAGTCACTGTGCCCGGCCTTGTCCAATTCTTTGTTCAACACACCAAGAACCTCAACAACTCTATCCAGTAACAATACCTTTTCCACTCAAATCCCCAAACATTCTAAATGTGAGTGTTCAGATGTTCCCATACTTGTGTGAGAAGATCCAGGATAGTGATCAGTTCTCTATTTTTCCCGTTGGGACTTCAAACCCACAAATAAAAGCACATGTGGGAATTCCATAGAAGATCACTAAAGGTTCTCCCAAGTTCAACACAGATGAACCAATCCATTTGGACATATATACATTCATGGTTACATACAGAAGAAAATGCATTATCTTTTGAAGAGGCCAGATGATGGTAATAATCTGTGATACGACACAACTTTAGAGGAAAATTTGTTCTTAATTGCTTAGTCCCTGTTGCTTGGTTGGGAAGGGAGGCATCTGTAGCATTCCCCTGGAGGCAGGAATCAACTATGGAATCAACAGTCAAGAACAGAGGGATAGACAGGTAGGTCCTCTATGCTTTTCCTAGGCTCTAGGAAGCATCAGTAAGTGAAAAACCACAGTTTTGTCTGGATGCTATAAGAAAAGTCCTGTGTTACTATTGGGGAAGATTGATATGATAATGGCAACAAAGATAGTGGTGATGACCTTCCTTATTTGAAGACCTCTACATGTATTCTCTCAGAATGGTCCTAAAGAGAGGTAAGAAATGAGGCTTTATGAGAACCTGTCAGGACTGAAACTTCATGAAGACGTGTTTCCTGCTCTCTCCACAGCCCCATCAGCCAAACAGACTGAAGTGCCTCTGTGTTGTTACCCACAGGGTTCAACTGCAGAACAGCTGAGTTGTGTGCCCTTTGAACCTTAAAGTTAAGACCCTTAACAGTCATTCTAAAATGGTTGTCTGTACTCTTCTTTTGAGAGGATCAAATAAATCAATATTATAGCACTTTGAAAGAGTCTAAAGTGGTGTTATTTACCAGTGAACGTGAATCAAGAACTAGAGTGGAAGAAACCTTAATCCTTAACCTACTTAAGTTAGGAAGGGAGATTGGAAAGGATGGCTAGGAACAACCCAACTCAAAGGATACTCAAGTGTCAATCACTCTTGTATGTCCCTTCTTTTGTCAATCACCTCAATCACTCTTTTATGTCCTCTTCTTTTTGTTCTTCCCACCACTGCCTTAATGAACACATTCGTCATTTAATTATGCATTTGCTCTCATCCAGCAACCCTAAAAAACTTGCTTTCTCTGTTTCCAGTATCTTTTATACTGGCCCCTCGTTATTCTTTCAAACATATCTAGGCCAGGTGCAGTGGCTCACGCCTGTAATCCCAGCACTTTGGGAGGCCGAGGTGGGCGGATCACCTGAGGTTAGGAGTTCGAGACCAGCCTGGCCAACATGGTCTCTACAAAAATACAAAAAAATTAGCTGGCCATGATGGTGGGTGCCTGTAATCCCAGCTACTTGGGAGGCTGAGGCAGGAGGATCGCTTGAACCTGGGAGCCGGAGGTTGCAGTGAGCTGAGATCATGCCATTGCACTCCAGCCTGGGTGACAGAGTTGAGACTCCATCTCAAAAAAAATCTATCTCTCTCTATCTATCTATCTATCTATCTATCTATCTATCTATCTATCTATATATCTAATTACACAACTTCTATGGTTTAGACACCTTTATTGGCTCCTTAGGGAACTGCAGGATGGATTAAGTTATCTCCATGGTATATAAAGTCCCTTCCACTCAGATTTCAACCTTATTAAATGTTCTGTAAGAATGAAATATTAACATAAAATGGATGCAATCGATAGACACAAAGCCACATACAAGAAATAATACCTGATTATTAGCTAATCAAGTCTATAAATACCATGAATGGAGGCCAATAACACAAGCTCTAGGGTAACTACCTAGCAGAGCTAGGGACCTTGGGCAGTTGCTTAGCCTTTCTTAATAGGGTCTTCACCTGTAAAATGGGGATACTTTTAGCAGATGATTTTCCACACTACACTCAAACTCATAGAGTAAAAATAAAAATCTCTTTTCCAATAGTTAAGCCCCACACAGCTGAATCAACAATGCCATGTCTCAACATACTGGCTCCTGAGGCAAATAAAAAAAATGTGTGCCCCATACACTTTGTAATATATTCTTAAATGGTTACTTTTTTCAGAACACTAAAGTGGTTGAAAAATATAGAAAAACTGAAAAGTGTATTAAAACTCACAATGTTATTTAACTGTTTTGTTTACCAAAATAGAATAATGTATTACAGTTTTAGGTAAAAATTATTTACATGTCTCCCTGGCTGCTGCCAGACCACACTTGACATTGTCCCATCATTCCCCTGACAGATCACAATGGAAGCAGAAATCACCTTGCTCATTGTTGACAATAGCTTTGCCATGTGCAAGTCTGCCTTTGCTGGGGACAATGCCCTCAAGTCACGTTCCTCTCCATTGTCAGGCACCCCTGGCACCAGGGCATGATGGTGGGCAGGGGCTAGGACTCCTATGTGGGCGATGAGGCCCAGAGCAAGCCGCATCCTGACTCTGAAGCACCCCATGGAGCAGGCCTCGTCACCAACTGGGACCACATGGGGAAGATCTGGCACCATACCTTCCACAACGGGCTGCACGTGGCCCCTGAGCAGCACCTGGTGCTGCTGACCGAGGCCCCCGAACCCCAAGGCCAACAGAGAGAAGATGATTCAGATCATGTTTGGGGCCTTCAATACCCCAGTCAGGTACAGGGCCCTTCAGGTCACCCTGTCCCTGCATGCCTCTGTCAGCGCCATTGGCACCATGGGGGACTCAAGCGATGGGGTCACCCACACTTGCCCATCTCCAGGGATACAGCCACCCTCCCCTAGTCATCCTGTGTTTGGCCCTGGCTGGCCAGGACCTGGCCGACTACCTGGTGAAGATCCTCGTGGGGCCTGCTACAGCTTCTTCACCACAGTGAAGTGGGGTATTGTGCGTGACATCCAGGAAACGCTGTGCTATGTTGCCTTGGACTTGCAGCAGGAGATGGCCACTGCCGTGTCCTCTTCCTCCCTGGAGAAGAGCTATGAGCTGTCCCACAGCCTGGTGGTCACCATCCGCAATGAGTGGTTCTGGTGTCCAGAGGCGCTGTCCCAGTCCTCCTTCCTGGGCATGGAATCTTGCTGCATCCAGGAGACCACCTTGAACTCCATCATGAAGTGTGATGTGGATATCTGCAAGGACCTGTACAACAATGTGGTGCTTTCTGGCAGCACTGCCATGCACCCGAGCATCACACACAGGATGTAGAAGGAAATCACTGCCCTGGCACCCAGAACCATGAAGATCAAGATCGTGGCTGTCTCTGAGCACAAGTATTCCATGTGGATCAGCAGCTCCATCCTGGCCTCACTGTCCACCTTCCAGCCAATGTGGATCAGCAAGCGGGAGTGCTACCAGTCAGGCCCCTCCACTGTTCACCACAAATGCTTCTAAATGGACTGTGACGAGATATGTAGCCTGTGCTGCCTGAGTCAATTCAGAAGTATAAATTTGTCCCTGGAAAATGTATACATCTCATGCTAGACTTAGGAAACTGGAATAAGCCTTTGAAAAGAAATTTGTCAGGCTGGGTGCGGTGGCTCATGCCTGTAATCCCAGCACTTTTGGAGGCCCAGGCGGACGGATCACCTGAGGTCCGGAGTTTGAGACCAGCCTGACCAACATGGAGAAACCCCGTCTCTACTAAAAATACAAAATTAGCCAAGCGTGGTGGCACATGCCTGTAATCCCAGCTACTCGGGAGGCTGAGGCAAGAGAATCCCTTAAACCTGGGAGGTGGAGGTTGCGGTGAGCTGAGATCGTGTCATTGCACTCCAGCCTGGGCAACAAGAGTGAAACTCCGTCTCAAAAAAAAAAAAGAAAAGAAAAGAAAAGAAATTTGTCCTTGTAGCTTGGATCTGATGTCAGCACTGGATTTAGGATTTGTTGCTGATTTTGACCTTGTATTGAAGTTAACTGTTCCCTTGGTATTTAATACCTTGTACTTATCTTTGATTTAAACCCTTAGTACATGTGGCTCAGTCACTTCATAGCAGAGGTGAGAACATGCTTGTGGAAGAGAAGTCCGTGGCTTGGTGATTCTGCCTGACCTGCAGTCTCTCCATCTGTGCAGGGTACTAATGTGTCGGAGCTCAGTGTTCTAGAATTTGTCTAGAGACTGGCAGGAGCTTCTCCACCAGTTGTCATTTCTTTCTTGCCGGTCTGTGTTGCCGGTCTGTCAGGGTTGGAGAAGTCCAAACCTTAGGACCCAGTTTCCTTTCTTTCCTGATGTTTTCCTGCCAGGACACCAGTAGGCTGTTACTTGCCTTGAGCTGGAAGAAGTTTGCATTTACACTGTAAATGTATTCATTGTTTTAATTGATGTAAGGTTTTTATGCATAATTCTTAATTCTTTAAGAGATGACAACAAATTTTGGTTTTCTTTTTTTTCTGTGGCCAATCTATTTTTAACAACAATCCCAAGATAATTCAGTGGGGGAAAAGACCATTTCTATAAATGATGCTGGGACAACTGGATATCCACATGCAAAAGAATGAAGTTGGATGCCTACCTCACACCACATAAAAAATTAACTCAAAATAGATCAAAGGCCTAAAAGTAAGAACTAAAACTAGAAACTCTTAGAAGAAAACGTAGGTATACATCTTTGTGACTTTAAAGTAGGCAAGTTTCTCAAATATAACATCAAAAGCAAAGCATTGGTGGGGCGTGGTGGCTCACCCCTGTAATCCCAGCATTTTGGGAGGCCAAGGCAGGTGAATCACTTGAGGTCAGGAGTTCCAGACCAGCCTGGCCAACATGGTGAAACCCCATCTCTGTTAAAAGTACAAAAATTAGACGGGCATGGTGGCCATAGTCCCAGCTACTCAGGAGGCTGAGGTATGAGAATTGCTTGAACCAGGAAGTGGAGGTTGCAGTGAGCCGAGATTGCGCCACTGCACTCCAGCCTGGGAGACGGAGTGAGACTCCGTCTAAAAAAAAGAAAGCTCTACAAATGGCCAATAGGCACATGAAAAGATACTCGACATCATTACTCATCAGGGAAATGCAAACCCAAACCACAATGAAATATTACTTCACAGTTGCTAGAATGGCCATAATAAAAAATACAGATAAAAACAAGAATTGGTGAGGATGTAGAGAAACTGAAAGGAAATGTAAAATGATACAGCTGCTTTGGCAAGCAGTTGGGTGTTTCTTTTTTTTTGAGACAGAGTCTCGCTCTGTCACCCAGGCTGGAGTGCAGTGGTGCAATATCGGCTCACTGCAAGCTCCGCCTCCTGGGTTAACGCCATTCTCCTGCCTCAGCCTCCTGAGTAGCTGGGACTACAGGCGCCCGCCACCACACCCGGCCGCAGTTGGCTGTTTCTTTAAAAAGTTAAGCAGAATTTTCATATGACCCAGCAACTGCACTCTTAGGCGTATACTCAAGAGAATTGAAAACATATGTTCAAACAAAAACTTGTACATGAATGGTCATAGTACCATTATTTATAATATTCAAACAGTGGAAACAATCCAAATGCCTATCAACTGATGAATGGATAAACAAAATATATATACATAAAATGGAATATTATATGTTCATTAAAAGGAATGAAGGCAAGGCACAGTGGTTCATTCCTGTAATCCCAGTATTTTGGGAAGGTGAGGTGAGAGGACTGTTTGAGCCAGGAGTTTGACACCAGCCTGGGTAACATAGTGAGACCCTCTCTCTATTTAAAAAAAAAAAAATAGCTGGGTATGGTGGCATGTGCCTGTGATCCTAGCTACTTGGGAGGCTGAGGTGGCAGGATTGCATAAACCTGGGATGTCAAGGCTGCAGTGAGATGTGATCATGCCACTGCACTCCAGCCTGGGCAACAGCAAGACCCTATCTCAAAAAAGAAAAAAAAGGAATGAAGTACTGGTACATGGTACAACATGGATGAATCTTGAAAACATGCTCAATGAAAGAAGCCAGTCACAAAAGGCCACACATTATGCAATTCCATTTATACAAAGTGTCCATAATAGATAAATTCATAGAGACAAAAAGCAGATTTGTGGTTATTAGGGAAGGAGAGAATAGGGGAGTGACTGCCTAATGAATATGAGATATTTTTGGAGGGTGATGAAAATGTTCTGGAATTAGATAGTAGTGATGGGGCCGGGTGAGGTGGCTCATGCCTGTAATCCCAGCACTTTAGGAGGCCAAGATAGGTGGACCACCTGAGGTCAGGAGTTCAAGACCTGCCTGGCCAACATGGTGAAACTCAGTCTCTATTAAAAATACAAAAATTAGCTGGGTGTGGTGGTACACACCTGTAATCCCAGCTACTTGGGAGACTGAGGCAAGATAATAACTTGAACCCAGGAGGCAGAGGTTGAAGTGAGCTGAGATTGCGCCACTGCACTTCAGCCTGGGCGACAAAGCGAGACTCCTTCTCGAAAGAAAAAAAAAAAAGATAGTAGTGATGGTTATACAACCTTGTAAACATACTTTTTAAAACCCCAAATGAATTGTACATTTTAAAATGGTGAATTTGGCCAGGTGCGGTGGCTGGGATTACACCTGTAATCCCAGCACACTGGGAGGCCAAGGTGAGTGGATCACTTGAAGTCAGGAGTTTGAGACCAGCCTGATCAACATGGTGAAACCCTGTCTACTAAAAATACAAAAATTAGCCGGTGGTGGTGCATGCCTGTAGTCCCAGCTACTCGGGAGGCTGAGGCAAGAGAATCACTTGAATCTGGGAGGCGGATGTTGCAGTGAGCCAAGATTGTGCCACTGCACTCCAGCCTGGGCTACAGAGACAGATTCTGTCTCAAAAAAAAATTAAATAAATAAATAAATAAAATGATGAATTTTATGGCATGTAAACTATATTTCAATACAAATAGCAAAAGATTTGAACAGATACTTCACCAAAGAGATTATATAGATGGCAGATAAGCACATAAAATATGTTTAACATTTATTAGGGAAATGCAAATTAAAACCATGGTGACAAGAGGAACCCAAAGAGACATGATGACTAAATGTAATATAGTGCTGGGATGGAATCCTGGAACAAGCAAAAGACTATAGCCAAAAATTTAAGGGAAGCTGAATAATGTATGGACCTTAGTTAATAATAATGTATTAACATTGGTTCACTAATTGAGACATGTGGACCATACTAGGTATAAGATGTTGAAAAGAGTTAGTTTTGGGGGATGGTAGAACTATTCTGTATCTTGTGATGCATCTATACATATGTTAAAATTCATAGAAATGTACAATTCAGTAACTGACATTTACTGAATGTCAATTAAAAAATAAAATTTTAAAAATGACATGGAGGAACTAGAGAGAATTCAAGAGCCCATAGAACCTGGAGATTTGACCCCAGAAAAAAGAGAGGTGCACTGAATGAGATCCATGTTTCCAAAGTTTTCTTCTTCTTCTTCTTTTTTATTGAGACGGAGTCTCACTCTGTCGCCCAGGCTGGAGTGCTGTGGCACAATCTCGGCTCACTTTAAGCTCTGCCTCCTGGGTTCAAGCGATTCTCCTGCCTCAGCCTCCTGAGTAGCTGGGACTACAGGTGCGTGCCACCACACCCAGGTAATTTTTTGTATTTTTAGTAGAGACGGGGTTTCACCGTGTTAGCCAGGATGGTCTGGATCTCCTGACTCATGATCCACCCGCCTCGGCCTCCTAAAGTGGTGGGATTACAGGTATGAGCCACCACGCCCGGCCAAAGTTTTCTTCTTAGGGACACCCCAGTCTACACACTGTGAGATGCTAGAACTCATGCACAAAGCTATAGACTTCTCAGCTTAAGATATTGGTGGAGAGGCCAGGCACAGTGGCTTATGCTTGTAATCTCAGCACTTTGGAAGTCCGAGGTGGGTGGATCACGAGGTCAAGAGATTGAGACTATCCTGGCCAACATGGTGAAATCTCGTCTCTACTAAAAATACAAAAATTAGCTGGGCGTGGTGGCACATGCCTGTAGTCCCAGCTACTCGGGAGGCTGAGGCAAGAGAATCGCTTGAACCCGGGAGGTGGAGGTTGCAGTGAGCCAAGATCACGCCACTGCACTCCAGCCTGGTGACAGAGGGAGACTCCGTTAAAAAAAAAAAAAAAAAATATATATATATATATATCTATATCTATATATAGATATAGAGATATATATATATGTGGCTGGGCACGGTGGCTCACACCTGTAATCCCAGCACTTTGGGAGTCTGAGGCGGGTGGATCACGAGGTCAGGAGATCGAGACTATCCTGGCTAACACGGTGAAACTCCGTCTCTACTAAAAATACAAAAAATTAGCCAGGCGTGGAGGCGGGCACCTGTAGTCCCAGCTGCTTGGGAGGCTGAGGCAGGAGAATGGCGTGAACCTGGGAGGTGGAGCTTGCAGTGAGCCAAGACCGTGCCACTGCACTCCAGCCTGGGCGACACAGCGAGACTCCATCTCAAAAAAAAAAAAAAAACAAACATATTGGTGGAGAAAGTTCAGGGTTTCTAGAGCAACTGCAAATTGATGGAGGATATCTCTGAAAGGAGGAATTTTCAGAGACAAGATTCCCAAAATCTACGCATGAAATGTCTTCAAATTCTTGGATAACCCCTTACTACACATCCATGAAGTGAAACTCCAAGGAGCTCAGTAGAAAGCAGTAGTTGAAAGGCAGAAGGAACAGGGCAGGTGTTTCAGTTGCTGCATACTCCAAGGGAGGCAGAATTTGTGGTTCAATTTTCAGAAGTTTAAAGGGGCTTGGTAAATGCCTTGGACTGTCTACTGAAATCCCATAGAGGTCACACCTTAAAAGACTATATCCCAGGATGAAGGAATTCATCATAATAATGGGGGTAAAACTTTTAATAGAATCATTATAAAAAAGAGTTAAATTAGGATTCCACAAGTTTGATGCCTGCTAGTACAAAAATAAACATTCTTTAGGGGAAGCTAAAAGAATCCAGAATCTCTACACTGTATCATACTCAATGTCCATTATACCATTTTTTGGTGGGGGATGGGGGGCTGGGCTGCAGTGGCGTGCTCTTGGCTCACTGCAGCCTCCACCTCCCGGGGTCAAACGATTCTCCTACCTCCACCTCCCGAGTAGCTAGGACTACACGCGTGTGCCACCATGCCCAGCAAACTTTTATATTCTTTGTGTGGATGGGGTTTCACCATGCTGGCCATGCTGGTCTCAAACTGCTGACCTTGAGATCCACCTGCCTCGGCCTCCCAAAGTGCTGGGATTACAGGCTTGAGCCACCTCACCTGGCCACATTTTTTTTTAAATCCTAGGCAAGAAGAAAGAAGAAGAGGAAGAGGAAGAGGAAAAAAAGATAAAAACAGAAAGAAAGAAAATGTAGGTTGGGTGCAGTGGCTCACAACCATAATCCCAGTACTTTGGGAGGCCAAGGTGGGTGGATCACTTGAGGCCAGGAGTTCGAGACCAGCCAGGCCAACATGGCAAAACCCCGTCTCTACTAAAAATACAAAAATTAGCTGGGCGTGGTGGCTCATACCTGTAATCCCAGCTACTTGGGAGGCTGAGGCACGAGAATCACTTGAGCCCGGGAGGCCAAGGTTGCAGTGAGCCGAGATCATGCCACTGCACTCCAGCCTGGGTGACAGAGGGATACTCTGTCTCAAAATAAAAGAAAAAGAAAAAAGAAAGAAAATGTAATTCGACAATAAAAACGTCAATGGAAATAGATACCAAGATCAGCCAAATATTGGGGAAAAAAACTTTGAGGCAGATATGGATATTTACAAAAGACTTTAAAGAAGATAGCGATAATGAATAAATGGATAGAAAGTTTCAGCAGAGAAAAGAAAATTTGAAGCCGGGCGCGGTGGCTCAAGCCTGTAATCCCAGCACTTTGGGAGGCTGAGGCGGGCGGATCACGAGGTCAGGAGATCGAGACCATCCTGGCTAACACGGTGAAACCCCGTCTCTACTAAAAACACAAAAAATTAGCCAGGCGTGTTGGCGGGCGCCTGTATTCCCAGCTACTTGGGAGGCTGAGGCAGGAGAATGGCGTGAACCCAGGAGGTGGAGGTTGCGGTGAGCCGAGATCGCGCCACTGCACTCCAGCCTGGGGGACAGAGAAAGACCCCGTCTCAAAAAAAAAAAAAAAAAAAAAAAGAAAATTTGAAAAAATAGAAATTCTAGAACTAAAAATAAATAAAATAATATATTCAATGTGTGAGCTTAACAAGAAAATTGGGGGTGTCGGAAGAATGGGTCAGTGAAATCAAAGCAACATTGAGACACATCTTTCTCTGAAAACAATTGACCTATCGAACAATACTAAGGTAGTGGTATTTATTGGAGTTCTAGAAGAAGATGGGAAAGAAAATGGGGCAGAAAAAAACTTTAATGAAATAATGGCCCCAAATACTCAAATTTGGTAAGAGATAAAAATGTACAGATTCAAAGATCTCAGGGAACCACAGATAAATATGAAGAAAACCACTCCTTTTCACATCATAATGAAACTACTGAAAACAAAGATAAAGATAAGATTTTGAAAGCAGCCAAAGATAACACATGACAGTTTGGAGAACAACAACTTGAAAGATCATTGACTTCTCACCTGAAACTATGAAGTATAGACATACTGGAGAAAAATCTTTAAAGTGCTGAAAGAAAAAGGACAGTTAATACAGAGTTCTATGTCCAATAGGATGATAAATATAAAATAAAGGTGTTTTCGGGTAAAACTAAGAGAATTCATTGCCAGCAGATCTACACCACAAGAACTGCTGAAGGAAATTTTTCAGGCTAAGGAGAAATGCTATCAGAGAAAATCTTAGACCTTCAAGAACGAATGAAATCTTAGATTCGAGAATGAATGAAGAGGATCAGAAATGGCAAATATGTGAGGAAAAGCAAAATACTTTTTTATTCTCACTCTCTTTAAAATGCACAGGACAGCTTAAAGCAAAAAGTGTAACATTTCTGGGGTTTATAATGTGTGTAGTTATAATATATATATGACAAATACAGCATAAATGATGGGGCAGGAGATGGTGGTAAGTGGACCTATACAGTTGCAAGGCTTTTATGTTTTATGTAAAGTCATACAATAATATCTCTAAGTAGACTGTGAAAAGTTAGGTAGTTATATCACAATCTCTAGAGAAACCACTAATATAAGACAAAGAGGTAGAGCTAAATGTCAATAGATAATTAAAATGAAATTCTTTTTTTTCTTTTTTTTTTTTTGAGACAGGATCTCTCTCAGTTGCCCAGGCTGGAGTGTAGTGGCAGGAACCTGACGGGGCTCACTGCAGCCTCAACCTCCTGGGGTCAAGTGATCCTCTCACCTCAGCCTCCCAAGTAGCTGAGATGATAGGTGTGTGCCACCAAACTTGGCTGATTTTTGAAATTTTTTGTCAAGGTGGGGTCTCACCATGTTGCCCAGGCTGGTCTCCCAACTCCTGAGCTCAAGTGATCTTCCCTGCTCCACCTCCCAAAGTCCTGGGATTATAAGCATGAACCACCACACCCAGCCAGAATTCTTTTTAAAAAAATTTAAATATGCCAAAAGAGGACAAGAAAAGAAGAACCAAGAAACAAATATCAGAAGCAAAAGCTGAAAACAAATAAATAATGATAGACCTAAATTCAACCATATCAATTATTACATTACATATCTATGGACTAAACAGCCCAATTAAAAGGCAGAGATTGGCATGGTACATGGCTCATGCATATAATCCCAGGACTTTGGGAGGCCAAGGCAGGAGTATTACTTTAGCCCAGGAGTTCAACTCTAGCCTGGGTCACATAGCAAGACCCCATCTCTACTAAAAATAAAAAAATGAAAAAAGTAGCCGGGCATGGTGGCATGTGCCTGTAGTCCCAGCTACTTGGGAGGCTGAGGTGGCAGGATCAGTTGAGCCCAGGAATTTGAGGCTGCAGTGAGTTATGATCATGCCACTGCACACACTAGCCTGGGTGACAGAACAAAAAACTTTCTCTTAAAAAAAACAAAAACAAACAAACAAACAAAAAACTGAGATTCACAAAATGAAAAAAGCAAGAGATACATTTTAAACATAAAGACATAAAATAGATTGACAGTAAATGGATGGTAAAAGATATAGATGCGAATAGTGAGCATAATATCAGATAAAATAGACTTCAAAGCAAAAAGTATTAGCAGAGATACAGAGGAACATTCATAATGATAAAAGACAACAATCATAAAATATTTAACATAACAATTTAATCTCAAAATCCACAGAGCAAAATTTGACAGAATTAATGGGAGAAATAGATGATGCCACGATCATATTTGGAAGTCTTAACATCCCTCTCTTTTTTTTTTTAGATGGAGTCTTGCTCTGTCGCCTAGGCTGGAGTGCAGTGGCATGATCTCAGCTCACTGCAACCGCCGTCTCCCGAGTTCAAGCAATTCTCTGCTTCAGCCTCCCAAGTAGCTGTGATTACAGTTGCCTGCCACCACGCCCAGCTAATTTTTGTATTTTTGTATTTTTTATTTTATTTATTTTTATTTTTATTTTTGAGAAGGAGTCTTGCTGTGTTGCCCAGGCTGGAGTGCAGTGGCGCAATCTCAGCTCACTGCAATCTCCGTCTCCTGGGTTCAAGCAATTCTCTGCCTCAGCTTCCTGAGTAGCTGGGATTACGGGCACCCGCCACCATGCCCAGCTAATTTTCGTATTTTTAGTAGAGACAGGGTTTCACCATCTTGGCCAGGCTGGTCTTGAACTCCTGACCTCGTGATCCACCCGCCTCGGCCTCCCAAAGTGCTGGGATTACGGGCATGAGCCACGGCACCCGGCCAACATCCCTCTCTTAACAACTGACAGAAAAACTGTACAAAAAATCAGTGAAGTCATAGATGATCTGAACATTATCAACTACCGTGACCTAATTGATATTTATAGTATACCCTAATCTGCAAAATAAACATTTTCAATTACATATGGTATGTTCATGAGAGTAGACCATATGTTACTCCATAAAGCAAGCCTCAATAAATTTAAAGGGATTTAAATCATTCACTGTTTGTTCTCTGACCACAACCTGGGGATGTGGCAGGCATCTGAGCACACTGGGGGTCAGTGGAAGGAGAAGAGCCAGTTCAGAGAGGAGGCACAAGCAGGTCTGGGTAGGACTGAACACCAGGAGGATTGAAGAGGCGGTGATGGGGGCACCAATTACCCACCTGGACCCCAGCCTCAGAGCTGCTAGGAGGGACTGCTGCTGTCAGACTGGCCTGGGCAGTGATGATGAACAGGGCCCCAGGGCTTCCCTCTTGGTCCCTTTATCTGCCTGAAGGATGGACAGCTTGTCCTTCCTTCTCTAGCCACAGAAGAAGAACGTCTAGCAAGGTGTGAGCATGGCCACTGCAAGGTGAGCTAATTGGGTTGGGGGCTCAGATTTAAGTGGGATTGCTCTGTGCCAAGAGGGAAGGGATAACCCAAGGCTCTGTATGGGAAGGAAGAAGGGCTGAAGCAAGGTGTGCTAGGGAACTGCCTACTCCCTGATGCTTGTTCCTGCTGAAGGTGGCTGGCTAGGAGCAGTGATCCCAAAGCCCTGCCTTCCACAGAGGGACACTTTGTCCAAGGTTAAATGGAAAGGTGAGGAGAGGAGCTGACAATTTAGGGTTGTCACTAAATTGCGTTGACCCCACTGGTTGGGGTCCTGCAGGGGCCCAGTTCTGGGGAAAGGCAGAGCCCTGGGCTTCAGAAAGACTGCCTGTCACCCTCACAGCCAGCTGCAGGACCACCCTCATTACCTTGCTCTGTTGAAAGCCTCAGTCATGGTGAGGGGAGGAAGAGCTCAGGCCCCCAGCAAGAAGTCCCCATAGGGTGGGTGGCATGATCAGGCCAGGTGCCCCAGGAGTGGGAGTCTCTGTTCCCTGGGCTCTTCAGCTCCAGGGCCTTGCCCCCTTTTCTTTCTCACAAAGAAAACGGTGGCTTGACTCAGCGAAAACTAAGGAGAAGGGTAGCTGTTTCTCCAGGTCAGGAAGAATATGGGGGTCAGCACTTCCTGGCAGTTGGGTCTGGGGAAGGGGGACCTCACATGCCAGCAGTGTGAGAAAGGTGACACTGTACAGTGGTGAAGGACACGGGCACTGGAGCCAGACCACTTGGCCTGAATACTGGTTGTGCCACTTACCAGCTTGTAACCTCTCCAAGCCTCAGTTTCCCCATCTGTAAAATGGGAAGTATTAACATCATCTGCTTCAAGTCATTATTGTTAGGGCTAAATGACGCTTTAGCACAGCTTTTGGCAATAAATCATTATGGATGGAGCACCACGTGTGGACCTACATCCTCTATCTGAAGGAGCATGTCCTCATTAGACCTAGACTCAAAGTCTAGCGCCCAGCTGATGGTGGCTGAAGTGCCTCCCCACCCCCACCAGCACTGGGGAACTTTCAGAGGGAGAGTCGGGGTGGGGCCCTGCTCCCCAGGGCCTTTCCATCTAGGTGATTCCCTGAGAGCTCTGGGGCAGAGGTCACAGGGAGGCCGCCAGCCTCTGAGGGCCCATTGTTCTTCTCTGAGCTGGGAAAGATGTATTCTCCCCACCCTTCCTCTCCACACCCACATCTGCATGCTTAGGGGCAGACTTTAGATAAACAAACCTTGCTGGCTAGCCTTACCCAGCCCACAGAGAGCTCTTACTGCCTCACAATGGCCCTGTGATGTCCAGCCCTTTGAGCTTATTGTCCCTAGTTCACAGGAAGTTGAGGCCCAGAGAGAGGAAGGGGCTGGTTTGATGTCCCATATAGAGAGGTGGCACAGCCAGGGCTGGGTATCCCAGTCCCGTGTCATGTCCAGCATTTTAGTGCAGACTCACATGCACATCAAATGCACAACCATGCACTGACAGACAAACAGTTCCACAGGAAGAGTGCACAGCCAGAGGGAGAGAGGAGAGAGGCTGGACAGCCTCTGTCCTCACCTCCTCAGTGGCCACGTGGTGACGGCTGGGTTTTTTTTTTTTTTTTCTCCCTAGATGAGCTTCATATCTCAGGTAACTGGAGAAGTCTTCAGCTTGTCTTGTCCTCTCCGCAGGTGGGGTGCCCACTGCCAGAACAGTCTGCCCTCTTCCATAGCTGTAAACCTCTGCTTGGCCCAGCAGGAGTGAGGGTAGAGGGGAGTAGGGTTCAAGGTGCCCTCACTACCTAGTAGATGGTAGGAGAGCATGACCAAAAGCCAAAGAGCTGTTTACATGACTGGGTTCTCCCTGTGGCCTTCTGAGATTGCGGGAGATGGAAAGGGGGAGACCGGATCCTAGGGGAACCCAATATTCAGGTTTTCCTGGGTTCCTGAGATGCAAGGTTTCCAATTTTAACACATGGGAAGTTGTAGGCAGACTGGGATGAGTTGGTCACCTGGGTCTTCCACAGCTACCAGTCTGAGAAAATGAGACTCACCCAGTAATAAGCAGAAGATTTGGCTGGGGGAGGTGGCTCATGCCTGTAATCCCAGCATTTTGGGAGGCCGAGGCAGGCAGATCACAAGGTCAGGAGTTCGAGACCAGCCTGGCCAACATGGTGAAACCCCATCTCTACTAAAGATACAAAAATTAGCCGGGCGTGGTGGTGGGTGCCTGTAGTCCTAGCTACTTGGGAGGCTGAGGCAGGAAAATCACTTGAACCCGGGAGGCGGAGGTTGCAGTGAGCCGAGATCGTGCCACGGCACTCCAGCTTGAAGACAGAGCAAGACTCCATCTTAAAAAAAAAAAAAATGCAGAAGATACTATGGAATGGGCCAGGAGAAAAAGGAAGGATCAGGGATGGGAGAGACACAGTGAGCCACACAGTAGCTGGCATTCTGCATGGTGGGCCTGGGCAGCCTGGCTCTTCATTTGCATATGGGTCTTTCCCACCCCAGTCAAATCTGCTGGAGCCAATTCTGCTCCCTTCCAACAAAGATGCCCAGACACCTGGCGGTAGTGTGTTGCTTCCTGCTCCCAGCTTCTCTAACACCCCTGGAGAGCTCCATTACCACAGGTCTTACCTTCACCCACTTTCCCAGGCTCTTAGATCAAACATCAGGCACAGTGCAGGCAATGGGGCCATCCTCCCAAGTCCCAAAAGCCTTCTGTTTCCAGTAGAGATGGGAGAAGCTTGAACTAAGCAGGTTTCTCACTTCCTTATGGAGGAAGAAGAGCTAAGAGAGGTGACTGATTTTAGTACAAAGGGCACAGGGCACAGAAACATGCAGGAATACATTAGCTGCGTGTAGTCCAGTGATGTATAGCCTCTGTAAACCTGTTTCCTTATCCTGAAAATGGGGACATTGTTCCTATCTTGTGATTGTATTAAGCATCAAATGAGCAGCTGCTCAACAGAGGTTGCTGGAGAGGTTCTTCTCCACACAGATCTAGGAGGAGATGCTTGTCCTAGGTCCAAATCTCATCCAGGTTTCCCTATTTTTTCAGGTCTTCTGCTCAACTCAGGCACCAGCTGACACCCACCCAGTCCCTGGTGTTGCCTTCAGGAGCAGTGGCAAGATGGGAGCTGGTTGGGGAAGGGGATCCTAGAGCAGGGGGGAGGAGGAGAGAATGGAATGGCTGGACTTTGAGATGAGAAGACAGTTGGATGGGGAGGAGGTACCATTTGCTGGAACTGAAGGGTTCTCAGTAGGGGCTCGAGGCAGGATGTATCTGTGATATCTGGACCTCTGGAGTCCCTTAAGCACAAGGAGGCAAGTGTGTGGCAGTGAAGACATTCTGCCTTGGGCCAAGCCCAAGACAGGTCTCCCTGAGCCCTGGGCAGACCATCCGACCTATGGTCAGTGGAAGGACCCACCTCCTCCCTATCCCGGGCCTGTGTAAACGCCAGGAAGTCAGGTTCCTTTCTCCATGCGGGCCCTGACTGGGGGCAGTCAGCACCATTAAGTTCTACCTCTCTGAGGCTTCCCTGGGTCAACACTTCGAGGCTGTGTAGTTGGAGGGTAGGGAGCCTGAGCCAGGAGACCTCTTCCTGTTCAGGCTGATGTCCCCCACCTGACGCTGGTGCGGGGCCCACGTGGGCGTATACTGCGGCCATGGAGAGATCATCCACTTTGAGGGTGAGTGCCTCCAGCAGAAACACAGGCCCAAGTCTGCAGAGGCTGCCCAGCCAAGCCACGCCCCACCAGTGAGCTGGCTACTCGGGGATAAAGACTGAAGTCCCAGGCTGGGGGTACGTGTCTCTGAAAATAGGGTTTGGGCACTCAGGGTCCCTGAGGTCTCGGGAAATGGGGGTGCGGGATCACAGGGCATAGGACCTAAGCCTGGCTCTGATCCGCACCCCTCTGGCGATCCCCGCAGGCAAGAACTCAGGAGGCTGTGGGCTACTGGGAAGTTTCTGAGCTTCTGGAAAGGCATCGTATCCAAACAGGGGCAGCGGCCGCTGCTGCGCTCCTGCTGGCGCGTGCTGCGCAGAGTGAGCGAAGCGATGGACGCGGACCCACCATCCTATCACGCCACGCGCAGCAACTGTGAGCACTTTGCACTGCGTCTGCTCGCCCCAGGTCCCAGCCTGGACCCCCGGCAAATAGACGGGGGCTCCAGCAGCTCGGTGAGTGTTGCCCAGCTACCTACACAGGACCCATCCCACCTCCTGAGCAGACTAGCCAAAGCGCCTTACAAACGCGCAACTGCAAAATCCAGGCCCTTCTCTCCCTACTCCCCACCCAGGCCAGTTTTCTCCAAACTCAAGATCCACTTTTCTCTGGCAGGCACAAAGCCACCAGAACCAAGTAGACCCACCCACTTGTCTAGGTTATCCCAATAGAACCTTCCCATTACCCCAATAGAACCTTACCCCAGTAGAATTACCCCCAGTAGAACTTCTCTACTGAGCCAAGCTCCACCTTTCTGGGCCCCACTCCTTCCCAGGTAGGCCTGCCAATTCTGGCCATGGAGACTTCGGGATGCTAGTTACAGACTAAGACTCAGGCCTTAGGAACTCCTCCAGCCCCCATGCCCAGCTAAGAGACTCCAGCCACCTAAACTGATGCCCCAAACTCGGGCCCAACTGGATCCTACCTCTTCCCCCAGCCCAGTTCACTACTTTCCATCTGATCCAAGCCCTCCTTCCTTGGGCCTAGGGGTCCCTCGGGCTAAGGAGCTAAACTGGAGGGCTCACATGACTCAGGAGTCCTGGTGGTCACATCAGACCCTTTCTCTTCCTTTTCAGGTGTCAGTGGACGTGGACGTGTCCCCGGATTAGGCATGACCTTGGCCCTCCTGGGTGGACGTGGAGGCTTCAGAAAGATTCATTAAACTACTTTCCAAAGTTTAATGAGATGTTCACCGTCCTCTATATCCTGTTCCCCATCTCTCTAAGTCCCCAAGGGCTCCTCGGAGCTCCCTGACCTTAATTCCTTAAATTCCGCCACCTCCAGGAAGCTCCTCGGCTTCCTGCTGCTAAGCCAGATTTTGTAGGAAAGGTGGGGCAGGAAAGGGAGCGTCCTTAGGTATCTGAGGCCAGTCCTCGGGTGCGGCCTCTTCCCGCTCTAGACCCCTTCCCGCTCTAGAACCCCCCAGCCTGCGGGCACAGCCTTCTCACCAGATCCCCGCTTTCCCTCCACGGCGTGGGTGAGCATCCGCGCGTGCGTCTAGGGAGAGCGGAGCCCCAGAAGACCGTCCCGCCGAGGCCAGGTAGTAGGGGGTGGGGGCAGGTGTTCCGCATCCCCTGGAAGACGGTCCCAGCGTCCGTCCAGCACCCTCGCCCACTTTCAGATCTGGAGATGAGCCAAGACGCTTTAAAGGGCAGAAGACGCCCTGAAGAGAGGGCATTTCCTAGGGATGGGCGGGGCCAGGCCCTGCCGCACCGCCCCTGTCACCTCCTCGCGGACACGCCCTCCGCTCGGCTGGCGCCGGTGCCTTTAAGACCTCAGCGCGCGGCCCTGATTGAGAAATCCGCGCGCAGCCTCCGCCGCCGCACACTGCGGTCTCTGCTGAACCCCTGCCGCGCCGCCGCCCTCGCCAGCCCGGACCGGACCAGCCCGCGTTCCCTTCCTCGGCTTCAGCCGGCCTCCGGCCCCGCAACCTCCTCCTCGGCGAAGTCTCCCTGGCCGCCCCATGTCGGCCGCCCCCGCCTACAGCGAAGACAAGGGCGGCTCCGCTGGCCCCGGGGAGCCGGAGTACGGCCACGACCCCGCGAGCGGCGGCATCTTCTCCTCCGACTACAAGCGGTGAGGGAGCCCGCCAGGAGGCTCGCGGGAGGGCTGCGGCCGGGGCCGGGGCGAGGCGCGCGGGCACCATGGACAGCGCCCGGCCCCAGCGCCGGCCCCGCCCCGGCCGCGCAGACCGGAACCCCGCCCGGCCCCCTCTTGCGGCCTGGAGCCCCGGCCCAGCGCGGGCAGCGCTGGCACCCTGGCCCCAGGGGCCGGCCTAGGACACGGCGGGGGGCAGATAGGGGCTGGCGGGGGATGGGCCAGCTCAGTTTCGAGAGGAGAAACCCTCCGGTTCCAGGTGTTTCTCCGGTTTGCGGCGTTGCGTTACGGGTTCCCTTCCTTTTTCGTGCTAGGCGGGTTGGCTTCCCAAAAATGTGGGGGAGGGGTCTGAGTCAGCGAACTTGAGTTTGAGCCTGGGGCCTCTTCAGGAAGGCGGGCCCTGGATGTGCTTGCACAGCCTCCCAGCCTGGCCCTGCTGCAAATTCATTTCCCCTCCCTCTGGTCCCCATCTCCATCTGACCCTCACATTCCTGCTCCTGGCATTGCCCCTGTAGTTCAGCTCCACCTTCACGCCCTCCCCCACCTTTGATTCGTTCGTTTGTTTCTTCATTTGTTTATTCGTAAATTCTGCAACAAGCATTCATGAAAAGCCAACTGTGTCGAGTCCTGAACTAGTCACGGAATACAAATGTGAACATGAGACCCTTCTTGTCCTCAGGTTGCTCTAGAGGGGAGCACAGATGAAGAAGCAGTCAGGGACAGTCGAGTGTAATGGGGGCAGTGGGAGCAGGGAGAGGACCTAGTCTCTGGCGCCGGAGAGAAGGGAGACAGGAGCGTGAGGTATGTTCCAGGCAGAGGAAAGGGCTTTCAGGAAGGTTGAGAGCCAGGCCACAATCTGTGTGAGCCACTGGACTGACCAGAAAAGAGGGTGAGGAGGACTCCTGAAGGATTCTAAGCAGGCGACATAATCAGATTTATATTTTAGAAGGATGTCAGGCTGCTGCATTGTGGAGAAGAGACTGGAAGTGGGCCAGATTGAGCAAGAGACGAGCGAGGTGGGTCTTGAAGTTCACAGGCCTGGCATGATTGTGGCCTAGACCAGGGGAGAGGCAGAAGATTTGAGGCGTGGAAGAGGTGGAAGCCTCAGACCTGATGATTAATTGGATATTGGGTGGGGGTTTAGAGGGACAGGGGGAGAAGATGAGGATTTTCACGCACGTCTGTGTGAAGAGACCACCAAACAAGCTTTGAACAATAAAGCTTTTTAATCACCTGAGTGCAGGCCGGCTGAGTCCGAGAAAAGAGTCAGCGAAGGGAGATAGGGTGGGGCCATTTTACAGGATTTGAGTAGGTAGTGGAAAATTACAGTCAAAGGGGGTTGTTCTCTGGCGGGCAGGGGACACAAGGTGCTCAGTGGGGGAGCTTTTGAGCCAGGAGAAGGAATTTCACAAGGTAATGTCATCAGTTAAGGCAGGAGCAGGACATTTTCACTTCTTTTGTGATTCTTCAGTTACTTCAGGCCATCTGGATATATACGTGCAGGTCACAGGGGATATGATGGCTTAGCTTGGGCTCAGAGGTCTGACATTCCTGTCTAATTTTGTTAATAAGAAAAATAACATAAAATAGTGTTGAAGTGTTGGGGCAGCAAACATTTTGGCAGGGGGGTGGTATGGAGAGATACTGCTTCTCCATAGCCTTGAAGGGCTGCTTCGAGCGGGATTAGGGGTGGTGTGGGAACCTAGAGTGGGAGAGATTAAGCTGACGGAAGATTTTGTGGTAAGGGGTGATATTGTGGGGTTGTTAGAAGAAACATTTGTCGTATAGAATTATTGGTGATGGCCTGGATATGGTTTTGTATGAATTGAAAAACTAAACGGAATAAGAGAAGGAGAAAAACAGGTATTAAAGGACTAAGAATTGGGAGGACCCAGGATGTCCAATTACAGAGTGCCCAAGGAGGTTCAGCATAGCCCTGCCAGCCAAGTTTATTTACTTTAAGAGGGAGTTAAGACTGGCAGTTTGGGGACAGCACCAGGAGATGTCAGCTGTGATGGTTTGGAGAAACAGCGTAAACCAACAGTGTAAACAAGAGCAGAGCATGTATGAGTAGTTGAGAACGGTGAATAGAAGTATGACTAGTCAGAAGATAGTAGGGATGACAAGTTTTTTTGGGTGCAGTCCAAGTTGGTCTGGTGTCTGGAATGAGACTGGGGCCTAATAAAAAGGAGCGTCCATACAGGAGCTCCAATGGGCTGTACCCTGCAGTATTCCGAGGACAGGCCCGAATTCTGAGAAGGGCAAGTGGTAAAAGTATTGTCCAGTCCTTTTTAAGTTGGTGGCTGAGCTTGGTGAGGTGTGTTTTTAAAAGACGATTAGTCCGTTCTACCTTTTCTGAAGACTGAGGATGGTAAGGGGTATGAAGGTTTCACTGAATACCAAGAGTCTGAGAAACTGCTTGGGTTATTTGACCAGTAAAGGCTGGTCTGTTATTGGACTGTATAGAGGTGGGAAGGCCAAACTGAGGAATTATGTCTGACAGAAAGGAAGAAATGACCGCAGTGGCCTTCTCAGACCCTGTGGGAAAGGCCTCTACCAAGCCAGTGAAAGTATCTACCCAGACCAAGAGGTATTTTAGTTTCCTGACTCGGGGCGTGTGAGTAAAGTGAATTTGCCAGTCCTGGGCAGAGGCAAATCCCCGGGCTTGATGTGTAGGGAAGGGAGGGGGCCTGAACAATCCCTGAGGAGTAGTAGAATAGCAGATGGAACACTGAGAAGTGATTTCCTTGAGGATAGGTTTCCACGATGGAAAGGAAATGAGAGGTTTTAAGGGGCAGACTAGCGGCTTGTAACCTACATGGAAGAGGTTACGAAATGACGAAAGAATAGAATGGGCCTGTGAGGCTAGGAGGAGATATTTTCCTTGGTCTAAGAACCATTTGCCTTGTATGGGAAGAGATTCATAGGTGTAAGTTTCATTGGAGGAGTAGGTGGGAGTGACTGATGAGAAGGAGAAAAACTGGCCTTGAGGGACAGAAGTTGGAATGCTAGCTGCTTTTTTTAGCTACCTTATCAGCATAAGTGTTGCCCTGACCAATGGGATCTGACGCCTTTTTTTTTTTTTTTGAGACGGAGTCTCGCTCTGTCGCCCAGGCTGGAGTGCAGTGGCGCAATCTCGGCTCACTGCAAGCTCCGCCTCCCGGGTTCACGCCATTCTCCTGCCTCAGCCTCCCGAGTAGCTGGGACTACAGGCACCCGCCAACACGCCCGGCTAATTTTTTGTATTTTTAGTAGAGACGGGGTTTCACCGTGTTAGCCAGGATGGTCTCGATCTCCTGACCTCGTGATCCGCCTGCCTCGGCCTCCCAAAGTGCTGGGATTACAGGCTTGAGCCACCGCGCCCGGCCCGATCTGACGCCTTTTGATGGCCCTTGCAGTGAATGACTCCAGCTTCCTTTGGAAGTAAAGCGGCCTTGAAAAGAGTTTTTATTAAAGAGGAATTAATGATGGAGGACCCTTGTGTAGTGAGGAAACCTCTTTTTGCCCATATAACAGCATGGTGGTATAGGATATGGAAGGCATATTTAGAGTCAGTATAAATATTGACACATAGTCCTCTTGCAAGACTGAGGGCTCGAGCTAAGGCAATGAGTTTGGCTTTCTGAGAGGTAGTGGAGTGGGGCAGAAAGTATATGCGTCAGGTGTGAGGAAGAAAATAGATTTTGGAAGTTATGAGAACTGTAGAGAGTGAGTTGAGCATAGTTTGTGATTTTGAGGGCCCCTAAAAGTATTAAAGCAGCGGCAGCTGCCGCATGCAGACATGAGGGCTAGGCCAAAACCGTAAGGTCAAGTTGTTTGGACAGAAAGGCTACAGGGCGCAGTGCCGGCTCTTGTGTAAGAATTCCGACCACACAGCCCTGCACTTTGGCTGTGTGTGATGAAAAAGGGTTGGGATGAGTTAGGGAGAGCTAGTGTGAGAGCAGCTTCTAGGGCTATTTTTAAGGAATGGAAAGGAGTGGCAAAAGGATTTAGGATCTGTGGGCTCAGCTAGGTTTGCTTTTGTGAGTTTATATAATGGTTTAGTCAGGATGGTAAAACTAGGTATCCAAAGGTGGAAGTACCTAACCATGCCTAGGAAGGAAAGGAGTTGTTGCTTTGTAGAAGGGATTGGAGTTTGGGAGATAAGCCGGACATGATCAGCAGGGAGAGCACGTGTGTTTTCATGAGAATTATGCCAAGATAGGTAATGGATGAGGAAGAAATTTGGGCTTGACTGAAGTAATGGGGGCTGTCTGTGAAGCCTTGCGGCAGTACAGCCCAGGTAGTTTGCTGAGCCTGATGGGTGTCAGGGTCAGTACAAGTGAAAGCGAAGAGAGGCTGGGATGAAGGGTGCAAATGAATAGTAAAGAAAGCATGTTTGAGATTCAGAACAGAATAATGGGTTGTGGAGGGAGGTATTGAGGAGGAGAGTATATGAGTTTGGCACCACGGGGTGGATAGGGAAAACAATACAAGGTGCAGATCCTGAAATAATTGTAAGACTTGTCTGGTTTTTGAACAGGTAAAATGGGGGAACTATAAGGAGAGTTTATAGGCTTTAAAAGGCCGTGCTGTAACAGGCGAGTGATAACAGGCTTTAATCCTTTTAAAGCCTGCTGTGGGATGGGATATTGACATTGAGCAGGGTAAGGGTGATTAGGTTTTAATGGGATGGTAAGGGGTGCATGATCAGTCGCCAAGGAGGGAATAGAGGTGTCCTATACTTGAGGATTAAGGTGGGGAGATACAAGGGGAGGATGTGAAGGAGGCTTTGAATTGGGGGAAAAGGTGGCAATGAGGTGTGGCTGTAGCCTAGGAATAGTCAGGGAAGCAGATAATTTAGTTAAAGTATCTCGACCTAATAAGGGAACTGGGAAGGTGGGGATAACTGAAAAGGAGTGCGTAAAAGAATATTGTCCAAGTTGGCACCAGAGTTGGGGAGTTTTAAGAGGTTTAGAAGCCTGGCCGTCAATACCCACAAGAGTTATGGAGGCAAAGGAAACAGGCCTTTGAAAAGAAGGTAATGTGGAGTTGGTAGCCTCCGTATTGATTAAGAAGGGGACGGACTTACCCTCCACTGTAAGAGTTACCCAAAGCGTCTGTGATGGTCCAGGAAGCTTCCCAGGTGATTGGGCAGTGTCAGTCTTCAGCTGCTAAGCTGAGATTTGGGAAGGTGCCAGTCAGGCAGCCTTGGGGCAGAGTTCCAGGGGCTCTGGGAGTGGCTGCCGGGTGAGTTGGACAGTCCGATTTCCAGTGGAGTCCCACACAGATGGGACAAGGCTTAGGAGGAATCCTGGGCTGCGGGCATTCATTGGCCCAGTGGCCAGATTTCTGGCACTTGAAGCAAGATCCTGATGGAGAAAAAAAGAAGGTCCTGTAGGAATGCTTGATTGCTGCAGCTTAGGCATTTTGGAGTTCTTTTGTGCTGGAGATGTGGCTGGGGTCTCTCTCACAGTGGAGGCAAGGAATTACAACTCAGAAATTCATTGCTACTTGGCTGCCTCTACTCTATTATTGTACACCTTGAAGGCGAGGTTAATTAAGTCCTGTTATGGGGTTTGAGGGCCGGAATTTAATTTTTGGAGTTTTATTTAATGTCGGGAGTGGATTGGGTAATAAAATGTATATTAAGAATAAGACGGCCTTTTGACCTTTTAGGGTCTAGGGCTGTAAAGCATCTCAGGGTTGCTGCCAAACGAGCCATGAACTGGGCTGGGTTTTTATATTTGATGAAAAAGAGCCTAAATGCTAACTGATTTGGGAGAGGTCGGATAAAGGAAAAGGAGCATTAACCTTGACTATGCCTTTAGCTCCAGCCACCTCTTTAAGAGGAAATTGTTGGGCAGGTGGGGGAGGGCTAGTCGCAGAACAAAACTGTAAGCCGGACTGGGTGTGAGGAGAGGAGGTGATAGAAGGATTATAGGGTGGAGGAGCAGAAGCTGAGGAAGAATTGGAGTCTGATTCAGCCTGGTGGGGAGCGACCTGAGGAGCATTCTGGGGATTAGGTGAGAGGTGAGATGCGTGGGTAGAAAAGGAAGATTAGGGCCGGGCGCGGTGGCTCACGCTTGTAATCCCAGCACTTTGGGAGGCCGAGGCGGGCGAATCACGAGGTCAGGAGATCGAGACCACGGTGAAACCCCGTCTCTACTAAAAAATATAAAAAATTAGCCGGGCATGGTGGCGGGCGCCTGTAGTCCCAGCTACTCGGAGAGGCTGAGGCAGGAGAATGGCGTGAACCCGGGAGGTGGAACTTGCAGTGAGCCGAGATTGCGCCACTGAACTCCAGCCTGGGTGACAGAGCGAGACTCTGTCTCAAAAAAAAAAAAAAAAAAGAAAAGGAAGATTAGAAGATTGAAAAGACTCAGCAACGCTTGGGGTTGGGACTGAGGGGACAGGCGGGAGGGAAAGGAGGATTTGGGATGAGTGGCGTTGAGAACAGAGACTAGGGAGGGACAGATGTGTAAAAGAATGCCTGGACATCAGGCACCTCAGACTGTTTGCCTATTTTACGACAAGAATTATCTAGATCTTGTAGGATGGAAAAATCGAAAGTGCTGTTTTCTGGCTATTTGGAACCATTGTCGAGTTTGTATTGGGCTTAAGCGGCATTGCAAAGAAAATAAGGCATTTAGCTTTTAGGTCAGGTGTGAGTTGAAGAGGTTTTAAGTTCTTGAGAACACAGGCTAAGGGAGAAGAAGGAGGAATGGAGGGTGGAATGTTGCCCACAGTGAAGGAGGCAAGCCCAGAGAAAAGAGAGGGTAGAGACACGGAGAGAAGGGGTGGCGGGTGCTTGCCCCCCAGGAAAGTGGAGAGAAAAGAGAGGGTAGAGACATGAAGTGGAGAGAAAAGAGAGGGTAGAGACATGGAGAGAAGGGGTGGGGGTTGCTTGTCCCCCAGGAAAGTGGAGAGAAAAGAGAGGGTAGAGACACAGAGAGAAGGGGTGGCGGGGTGCTTGCCCCCCAGGAAAGTGGAGAGAAAAGAGAGGGTAGAAACATGGAGAGAAGGGGTGGGGGGGTACTTGCCCCCCAAAAAGTGGTATTTGCCACTAAGGGTGAAGGATCAAGGCAGGCGTCCCCGTGGTGATCACACAACGTGGGTGAATAATCAAGCAGGTGTCCCTGCAGTGATTTAACACCAAGGGAAGACTGTCTTCCTGAGTCCGTGACTGGTGCCAGAGTTTTGGGTTCACGGATAAAACGCATTTCCTGTCTCTATCAGAAAAGGAAAGGAACCGAAATTAAGAGAAGGGAGAGACTGAAAGATGGCACCAAGATTGAAAGGAAAAAGAGGTTGAGGGATAGTGAGAGAGGTTGGAGAAGAGAGTAAAAAGAGGCCGCTTACCTGATTTAAAATTAGTGAGATGTTCCTTGGGCTGGTTGGTCTGAGGACCCGAGGTCATTAGGTGGATCTTTATCATGGAGCAAAGAGCAGGAGGACAGGGGATTGATCTCCCAAGGGAGGTCCCCCGATCCGAGTCATGGCACCAAATTTCACGCACGTCCATGTGAATAGACCACCAAACAGGCTTTGTGTGAGCAATAAAGCTTTTTAATCACCTGGGTGCAGGCTGGCTGAGTCTGAAAAAAGAGTCAACGAAAGGAGATAGGGGTGGGGCCATTTTATAGGATTTGGGTAGGTCGTGGAAAATTACAGTCAAAGGGGGTGTTCTTTGGTGGGCAGGGGCAGGGGACACAAGGTGCTCAGTGGGGGAGCTTTTGATTCAGGATGAGCCAGGAGAAGGAATTTCACAAGGTAATGTCATCAGTTAAGGCAGGAACAGGCCATTTTCACTTCTTTTGTGATTCTCCAGTTACTTCAGGCCATCTGGGTATATACGTGCAGGTCACGGGGGATATGATGGTTTGGCTTGGGCTCAGAGGCCTGACAAGGATGTTACTCAGGTTACTAGTTCCTGCAACTGGATGGATGTTGGTGTTATTCAGTGTAATTGGAAATAAAGATGTTACAAGCAAATTTGTGGAAAATTAATGTTGAGCCCAGCTTTGGACATATTGAGATTGTAAACTCTGAGGGACATACTACCCTATTAGGTAGGTGGATATTACGATTTGGGTTCCAGGAGAGAGATTAGGGAATTATTAACATATGTATGTTAATTAAAGCCACAGAAGTGAAGATAACTCAGAGGGGAGGTATAAAATGAGTTCAGACACTGCACAAGTCTGAACCCTGAAGACACCAACATTAGAGGTGACCAGAGAACAGTGGAAAGTGTTTCAAGGTACCCAAGAGTTGAACTAAAGGCTGAAAGAAAACAATGTAATTTCAAGAAGGAGGGAGTGGTCAGTAGTTTCAATGCCCATTAAGGTCAAATCAAACAAGGAAAAAAAATAATGACCATTGGTTGACAAAGAAGAGCTCAATTCCTTTCTACTCTATTCCCCACCTCCTGCCCTGGGAGACACATTCTGGCAAAGTAAGGAGAACAGGAGCTAGATTATTTCTTTCCCAACATTCTGTTGTGGATGATTTAAAACACAGAAAAATGAAATGAATAATACAATGAACACATGTGTATCATCCATCTAGATTCAACTGTCATTGACATCGTACCGTATCTGCTTTATCTAACCATCTATTCGTATACTTTTTTTGGTTGAACCATGTTAAGTTGCAGAGATCGTGACCCTTCAACCCCAAATTCTAAATCGGCATCTAAAGCCAGATTAAAATGAATAAAGGAGCACACAGGAAGTAAGTAGATAAAACAGTGAATGGGAATTTTGCTTTCAAGAAATTTGACTGTAAAAGAGAAAGTTGCTGGAGGAGAACCTCAGTTCAAGGAAGTTTGTCTATTTTGTTATTTTGGTTTTTTTTGTTGTTGTTTCCTAAAATGTATGACTCCGTATTTTTGTTTATTATTAATATTAGGCGGGAGAGCCTAGAGCAAGTTTAACTGCTGATGGGAAGGAGCGATTGGTGGGAGAGAGGCTGAAGGGAAGAAAGGAAGTACAGAACGCTGAGTGATGGGAGAGGAGGCTTACTGAGCTGGGTGGGAGGACTAGCCTGGGAGCAGGGAGGACCAGCTCTGCCCAGAGGGAAGAGGGCAGGAGGAGAGGAGAGTATAAATGCAGATGGAGACTGGGTACAGTGGCTCATGCCTGTAATCCCAGCACTTTGGGAGGCCGAGGCAGGCAGATCACTTGAGATCAAGAGTTCGAGACTAACCTGGCCAACATGTCGAAACCCCGTCTCTACTAAAAATACAAAAATTAGCCAGTTGTGGTAACACATGCCTATAATCCCAGCTACTCAGGAGGCTGAGGCAGGAGACTCACTTGAACCCGGGAGGTGGAGATTACAGTGAGCCGAGATGGCACCACTGCACTCCAGCCTGGGTAACAGAGTGAGACTCCATCTCTAAATAAATAAATAAGTAAATAAATGCAGATGGATGGGAGTCTGGGGCAGGGAGCTGCAGGAGATTTCATCTTAAAGCCTTTCCCTTTTTTGGGAACCAGGTAGTGAAGCCGTAAGGGCAAGGCTGGGAATGGGGACTTAAGGGTCAAAGGGGTTTCAAATACAATGAATAAAGCCAACCAGGCTGGGCGCAGTGGCTCATGCCTGTAATCCCATCACTTTGGGAGGCTGAGGCAGGCATATCACCTAAGGTTGGGAGTTTGAGACCAGCCTGACCAACATGGAGAAACCCCATCTCTACTAAAAATACAAAAATTAGCCGAGTGTGGTGGTGTATGCCTGTAATCCCAGCTACTTGGAAGGCTGAGGCAGGAGAATTGCTTGAACCCAGGAGACGGAGGTTGCAGTGAGTCGAGATCACGCCATTACACTCCAGCCTGGGCAATAAGAGTGAAACTCCATCTCAAAAGAAAAAAAAAAAAAGCCACCCACCACTGGCAGTCCAGTGGCATTGGAGACCAGTGGGACAAGAGGGCCAAGGATGTGAGAGCAGTTGGAGGGATAGACACAGGGGTTGCGGGGGAGGGTGCTAGGAGGAAGTAGAGATAAGAGAAGGTCCATAGGAAGGAATAAATCAAGTATTGGCTCTGGAAAGGCAGGTGAGGATTAAGATGCCTAGGGTCAGTGAGAAGAGGGTATTAAGATTTCTCAGGAGGCTGCAGTCTAATTGTGGTGGTGGCATTGGAGCTGAAGAGGGCATCTCTCACCTCTCTATCAACTCCACTGACCCTCTAGTCCCCTGCCCAGAGACTAGGGGTAGGCTTGGTCTCCCGTCCCTGCCCTTCTTTCCCTCCGGAGGCCTTGTCTCTGAGCAGTGAAGAGGAAACCGGAGCCTCCCTCCCGGCCAGTGTCGGGTTACCAAGTTTTGGGGGCGGGCCGTCTGGTGACTGACAGGAGCCCCAGCGTCCTGGCCAGCTCAGTCCCTTCCTGGAGAAGGACCTGATGCAGCGATTCCTGCAGCTCCCGGGGGCCGTGGTGAGGCCCGGGGTCAGAGGGGCCTGCGGAGCTGATCAAGAGGCTGCTAGCCCTGTGCTGGCTCCCGAAGGAGGGCCCCCGCCCTGGTACCAGGCCTTGGAGCCTGAGGAGCTTCGGTGGCTGCAGGCCCAGGAGGAAGACACGACCCCAGAAGCATCTCTGGAAGGACCTTGCCCAGAGGCCGGCCAGAGCCAGAGCCAGAACCGGAGCCAGAGCCAGCCACTACGGTATAGAGGAACCCACAGGAACCCCCTACCCACACAGCCAGGAAGGCCAGGGATGGGCAGTTGCACTCTCAGCCCAGACCCCTTCAGGTCCCACCTCTTCCAGTGGAGGCTTAGGCTGGCATTTAGGGTCCAGGCTGGGCGGAGAGGGTGGTCCAGGGGCACAGTATGGGGGCTGAGGGTATGAGTGAGGAGAGATGAGGGGCTTAACTCCCTGGAGGCTCTGAGGGGAGGAGGATAGTAAAATACTTGAGAGTTGAGGTCCCACCTTGACCTTTTTCTCCCCACAGACCCCCACTGGAGTAGGTTCTGGATGAGGTTTGGGGACAGGATAAAGCACAGACAGGGTTTGGCCAGCCACTGCCTGCCAGTGGACTGGAACTTAGGTGGTAAGAGGTGGCAGGGAGGTGTATATCAAGGAGGTGAGCATGACTGACCCCCAGTGCCATGCTGGACCCCCTGGCTGGCTCCAGCCACCCCCAGAAGAGTCCCTCAGAGTAGATCAGACTAGGGGTCAGGTCAGAGTGAGCCACAGCAGTGTAAGGGGATCTGACTATGGGAGATAATGTTTCATGGCCTTAGGGTGTTGTTGTGCCTTAGTCCCTGCTTCTGTCTCTTGGGAACGGAAGCTGGTGGGAGTGAGGACGAGAGGCCCAGGGCGGTCTCACCTCAGGTGGTGGCTGCGGTCTGTGTCAGTGCATATATTCAACAGTCAATCTTGCCTGTGCTGGCTGCTTTAGGCCCAGTGGTCCTGCCCTCTTTCATTCCCCTTCTCCTTCAGGGACCTGGAATGTACTCACTAGGCTGGGTGGGGAGGATGCCCTGGGGTGTGTGCGTTTGACAGGCGCATGTGGCATTTGTGGGTGTGGTGAGGAAGGGAATACCCAGAGTTAAAGGAGATTGGACAAACTTGGCCCTCCTTCCACGGACGCTCAGGGAAAGGACGCCCAGGGAAAAGCCGTCCCAGGGTGACTCCTCAGAAAGAGATCAGAGGACCCTTGGGGCTGGATATATTTGATCTTAGAAGCCTACATTTATCATCAAAAATCTCAACTAGGAGTCCACTGACCATTTTGGTGAATGAGACTGGAGAGGCCAAGTTTGGTCCAAGTTGTCTGTGTATTAGATGTGATGTGACGTGTGTGTGTGTAGGGGGGGACATGTGTGGGGTGTGTGTGTCTCTACGAGGGTGTAGGGGAGCGGGGAGAGGTCTTGTGATGTATGTCTGTGGGGGACATGTATGGGATATGTGTGTCTATATGAGGGTGTGGGAGTGGGGAGAAGTCTCCTGGTGCTATATGTCTGGGGGGTTTGTAGGTGTGTAGGTGAGTTGTGTGGGTGGTTTATGTGTGTAGAGTTTTTCTATGGGAGGTGTCTGTATGTGGGGGAGTGTGTTTCTCTGGGTGTTGTGTAGGCAGGATTTTGTGGGTGTGCGTGGATTTATGTATGAATTCTACTAGTGTCTGCGGGGCCTGTAGATATGTTTGTATGAGCTGTCTGTGAGGTGTAGGTATGTCTGTCGGGGGACATGGGAGTGTCTGAGGTATATGTGGGTGGTATCAATGTGTAGTTGTCTGTGGGGTGTGTGTACAGAGGATCCTGGCGTGCAGTGTTGTATATTCGTATCTCAGGGAAGGTGGTGCCCAGCTCTGTCATTGTTCCTAGGCCCTCGGTGCTGCCCAGGCCTACCCACCTCAATGGTCTGTACCTATGCCCATGCCCCAGGTGTCCTGAGCTCAGCCTCCTACCCACTAAGAAACTCACAGTCTGGTCTGTGTTTGGGAGCGTAAGAGGGTGATTGTCTTCTGGCCCTGACCTGACCCTGGGAGAGTAGAAGGTGTCCTCTGATTTGGGGGGCATCCCCCCAGGTGGGGGAGTTTCAGATAACATGATGGGGCTGGATATTTTCTTCTGTCCTCACATGACAGATAGCGAGGGCCTCAGATAATGCTGGAAGGCATCATCTTTCTATTTTGCTTTCCATCAAAAATCTCTTTAGGAAAGACAGTTTCTAACATTCTTGGGATAGTAACTTCTTAGTGCCCCTCTTCTCATTTGACGTTAGGTACTCATGCATTTCTGCAGCCCTGTGACTAAGGCGTGTGTTGTGTCGCGTTCTCTTCCTCTCAGCATTCGTCACTCATTTCTCAGCATTAGCAGCAGTCATTTGCCTCTTTATGACTGTTATCATGCTCTTCCCTCTCCTAACAGTGCTATCCCCAATTTCTGATTTTCTGTCATTTCTAAATGTTGCATGTCTGTGACTAAATTTGCACACATTGATTTTTTTTTTTTTTTTTTTTGAGATGGAGTCTCGATCTGTTGCCTAGGCTGGAGTGCAGTGGTGCGATCTTGGCTCACTGCAAGCTCCGCCTCCTGGGTTCACGCCATTCTCCTGCCTCAGCCTACCGAGTAGCTGGGACTACAGGCACCCGCCACCATGCCCGGCTAATTTTTTTTGTATTTTTTAGTAGAGACAGGGTTTCACCACGTTAGCCAGGATGGTCTCGATCTCCTGGCCTTGTGATCCGCCCGCCTCGGCCTCCCAAAGTGCTGGGATTACAGGCGTGAGCCACCGTGCCCGGCCTGATTTTTAATTTTTATCACTGTGATATTTCTCAAGCTGGGTTCTTATGCCTGGGTCAAAGCTGTGGGTTATCAGAGTGTCATCTGGGAAATCAGTGTGTGTGAGTCCCCACACACAGCTGCTCACCACATTTTGGAATTGTCTTGGCAACATATGAGTTCATCGGTTTCACACAACTCTATCAGCTATATATAGACACATTTTTTTCATGCGTTTATTCACAGTTCTCTGATCACTTCTTGACCTCAGAGTTCTGCATCCTCTGAGTATGGTTAGCCACATTGTTCACTGCACAAGGGCATCTGGCCAAGGAATACCAGCCCATGCTCCATGCACGGAACGGGGAGCAACAGCTCAGGGCTGTGTCTACCTGGAGGGGCATGCAGATGGCAGATGGGCTTGTAGCAGCCGTGACAGTGAATGCTGGAGAGAGACCTTATACATGTATATCAGTTCCTTTTTTTTATTTTTTTGAGATGGAGTCTCACTCTGTCACCCAGGCTGGAGTGCAGTGGTGCGATCTCGGCTCACTGCAACCTCTGCTTCCTGGGTTCAAGCGATTCTTGTGCCTCAGCCTCCTGAGTAGCTGGGATTACAGGTGTGTGCCACCATGCCCGGCTAATTTTTGTAATTTTAGTAGAGATGGGGTTTCACCATGTTGGCCAGGCTAATCTCGAACTCCTGACCTTAAGTGATATGCCCACCTTGGCCTCCAAAAGTGCTGGAATTAAAAGCGTGAGCCACCACGCCTGGCCTCTATTTTGAATATTAAGCTTTAATTTACCATATCCCAAATATTTTTCCTTTTGTTGCTATTTATGCTGAACTGTGTCCCTCCAAAATGCATATGTTGAAGTCCTAGCCCCCAGTACCTCAGAATGTTACCTTTGAGGTGATTAAGTTAAAATGAGGTTATTAAGGGGGGCCCTAATCCAATATGACTGACTTCTTTATAAGAAGAGGAAATTTTGGATCTAGGCATGCAGAAGGAAGACCATGTGAAGACAGAGAAGATGGTTGCAAGAGACAGAAAAACCCAAAGTGTGTTTCTCCTACTCTCATACACACCAGAGAGTGCCTCACCTCTAGCCACAAAAATGGGTGGAGATTTCTCCCCACCAACAACCTGTTCTCCAGTGGACACTAACTGGGTGTTCTCTAATTCAAGTCAATCTAGTGTTAGATTTTTTAGGTTAAGGGCTCAGTGCCACAAGACTGCCTTCTGCTTCAGATGCCAATTCCAAGTGCTAAGTTGTCACCTATAATTCTGACCAACTGGCTATAAATCAGGAGTTCCCATGCCACTCTCCTTGGGTTCAACTCTGTGAGTGGCTCACAGAACTCAGGGAAACTACTTATATTTACCCATTTATTATAAAGGACATAGACAAACACCAGATGAAGAGATGCATAGGGAGAGGTATGGAAGGAGGGGTGCAGAGCTCCCATGCCCTCTCCAGGCACCCCACCCTCCAGGCACCTTCACATGTTCCACAATCTGGAAGCTCTCCAAACCCTGTCCTCTTGGGTTTTTATGAAGGCTTCATGATTGATTGCATCTTTGGCCATGTGATCAACTCAACCATCAGCCCCACTCCCCATTCCCCAGAGGTCAAATAGTGGGATTGAAAGTTTCAACCCTCAGCTGGGCGCAGCAGCCCATGCCTATAATCCCAGCACTTTTGGAGGCCAAGGTGGGTGGATCACTTGAGGTCAGGAGTTCGACACCAGCCTGGCCAACATGATGAAACCCCATCTGTATTAAAAATACAAAAATTTGCCAGGTGTGGTGGTGGGCACCTGTAGTCCCAGCTACTTGGGAGGCTGAGGCAGAAGAATTGCTTCAACCCAGAAGGCGGAGGTTGCAGTGAGCCGAGATTGCCCCACTGCACCACTCCAGCCTGGGCGACAGAGCAAGACTCAGTGTCAAAAAAAAAAAAAAAGAAAGAAAAAAAGAAAAGAGTTCCAACCATCTGATAATAAAAGATGCTTCTATTACCCAGGAAATTCCAAGGGATTTCCATGTCAGATGTTCCTCTCACTCAAGGAGTTATAAAGGTCTTAGGATCTCTGCGTGAGGAACTGGGTGGAAGACCAAATATTAGAACAGAAGTTCTCCTAGCATCCCTATCGTCAAGAGTTTTAGGAGCTCTGTCTCAGAAATGGGGTATAGAGACCAAATATATATTTCTTTACAATATCACAAGAACCATCTACAAGCCAAAGAAAGAGGCTATAGAAGAAACCAACTCTGCTGACACTTTAATCTCAGCCTTCTAGCCTCCAGAACTGTGAGCAAATAAATTTATGTTGTTTAAGCCACCATCTGTAGTACTTTTTGGTTTTTTTTTTTTTATTTTTAGAGACAGGTTCTTGCTCTGTTGTCTAGACTGGAGTGCAGTAGCACAATCATAGCTCACTGTAGCCTCCAACATCTTGGTGCAAGCGATCCTCCCACTTCAGCCTCCTGAGTAGCTGTGACTGCAGGCACGTGCCACCACGCCTGGCTAATTTTTTTTATTTTTGTAGAAACAGGATCTGACTATGTTGTCTAGGCTGGTCCCAACTCCTGAGCTCAAGCAATCCTTCTGCCTCAGTCTCCCAAAGTGCTGGGATTACAAGTGCAAGCCACCATGCCTGGCCTGTGGTTCTTTGTTATGGTGGTTCTAGGAAGCTAGTATACTTGCCTTATTTTTCTCATAAATTTAGTTTTTAGATATCAAAGTTTAAAAATTAAACCTAGGCCTGGCACAGTGGCTCACACTTGTAATCCCAGCACTTTGGGAGGCCGAAGCAGGCAAATCACTTGAGTCCAGGAGTTTGAGACCAGCCTGGTCAACATGGTGAAACCCTATCTCTACTAAAAATACAAAAAATTTGCCAGGCATGGTGGTGCACACCTGTAATCTCAGCTATTTAGGAGGCTGAGGCATGAGAATCACTTGAACCCAGGAGGTCAAGGCTGCAAGGAGCCGAGATTGCGCCACTGCACTCCAGCCTGGGCAACAGAGTGAGACTTTGTCTCAAACAAAAAAAGAAGGCCTGGGCGCAGTGGCTCACACCTGTAATCCCAGCACTTTGGGAGGCTGAGGTGGGCGGATCACCTGAGGTTGGGAGTTTGAGACCAGCGTGACCAACATGGAGAAACCTCGTCTCTACTAAAAATACAAAAATTAGCTGGGCATGGTGGCGCATGCCTGTAATCCCAGCTATTCGGGAGACTGAGGCAGGAGAATCGCTTAAACCCGGGAGGTGGAGGTTGCGGTGAGCTGAGATCGTGCCATTGCACTCCAGCCTGGGCAATAAGAACGAAACTCCACCTCAAAAAAACAAAAACAAATACAAATTAAACCTAGCCATATTGTTGCTAATAATTTTATGACCTTAATAAAATCTTCCCTTCCTTCTTTTGTATTTAAAAATAATTTAACTGTTAAGCAAATGTGGGATTTATTTTGGGGTGAAATACATATACAAGTTAAATTACTTGCTGCTGGCCAGGTGCGTTGGCTCACACCTGTAATCTCAGCGCTTTGGGAGGATGAGGCGGGGAGATCACTTGAGGTCAGGAGTTTGAGACCAGCCTGACCAACATGGTGAAACCCTGTCTCTGCTAAAAATACAAAAATTACCCGAGCGTGGTGGTGCATGCCTGTAATCCCAGCTACTTGGGAGGCTGGGGCAGGAGAATCACTTGAACCCGGGAGGCAGAGGTTCCAGTGACCCGAGCTCGTGCCATTACACTCCAGCCTGGGCAACAAGAGCAAAATTCCACCTCAAAAAAAAAAAAAAGTGCTGCAAAGCAGTTGTCCCAATAGCATTTATTTAAGGGGGGGAGGGGGGGGGGGGGAGGGGGCTGGGGGGAGATTCTTACTGGTTCCTAATTTATCAAGTTAGACCTTTTATGAAATTCCCCCCATGACCTTTGACCTTATGTTTTTAACCTGGTACCAAACAGCTTTTATCATCGTCTCGTGGTTTTATGTTTTGAAGTCCAAGAGGGTGAGTTGTCTATCATTGTTTCTTTTCCCAAAAATATTCTTTGGAGTTCTTACCTGATTTTTTTTTTCCAGATGAATTTTGCTGTCACTTAAGTTTGACAAAATGTTCCCTTCGAAATTTCAATTTTTTGAAATGAAGTATGAGATCTAAAAAAAGAAACCTGTGTATTGGCTCAGCACTACCCTTACTCCTCTCAGCCAAGTGCAAGGGATCACTTACTCAAATCTTTATTCATCCCACTAGAGTTTAATAACTTCCTTGAATGGCTGTTCAGTGTTCAGCGACAGGTCTGGCTTTTGTTGTGAGGACATCTATGGAGTCTCTGGGACCCTTCCAGTCCCTGAAATCAGTTTGGTCTGAGAGGTCAGGACTTGGAAACATACTGGAGGCAGGGCAAGGGCACCCTGCTCTTGTTTTGGCATCTACCTCTTTTCGCTGTTCCTTCTTATCCATCCAACTAGTCCTTTTCCCTGAGCCGGGTCCATACTTTCCCACCCCAGATCCTTCCTCTTGTTTCCTGGCTCTCTGTTCCTGGCTCCATTCATTTCCTACACTGCTGTGTCAAAAGTGCCACAATTGCTCCCCGTTCCCACAATGCAGTACGGCTGAGCGCCTCAGAGCAGTACGGCTGAGCGCCTCAGAGCCCGCGGGACGCTGCGGTGGGGGCTCGGGGGAGGGGGCATTGGGCGGTGCGGATGTTGGGCTGGGCGGACGAGCGCATCTACATGGTAAACCTTCCGACCAACGTGCGCGAGAAGGACGTGGAAGACCTTTTCTACAAGTACGGCCGCATCCGTGAGATCGAGCTTAAGAATGGGCACTGCCTTGTGCCCTTCGCCTTCGTGCGCTTTGAGGACCCCCGAGATGCAGAGGATGCTATTTATGGAAGAAATAGTTATGATTATGGGCAGTGTCGGCTTCGTGTGGAGTTCTCCAGGACTTACAGAGGTCGGAGTGGGTGGCCCCGTGGTGGGAGGAATGGGCCTTCTGCAAGAAGATCTGATTTCCGAGTTCTTGTTTCAGGACTTCCTCCATCAGGCAGCTGGCAGGACCTGAAGGATCAATGCGAGAAGTTGGGGATGTCTGTTATGCCGATGTGCAGAAGGATGGTGTGGGGATGGTTGAGTATCTCAGAAAAGAAGACATGGAATATGCCCTGCCTAAATTGGATGACACCAAATTCTGCTCTCATGATAGTGAAACGTCCTACATCCGAGTTCATCCTGAGAGAAGCACCAGCTATATGGCTACTCACAGTCTCTGTCTGGGTCAAGGGGCCGTGACTCTCCATACTAAAGCAGGGGTTCCCCACAGCAATTCTCTCCTTTCAGGCCCTACTGAGACAGGTGATGAGAATTTTTCTTTATTTTTTAGGTTAACTGAGCTGCTTTGTGCTCAGAATCTACATTCCAGATTGAGCATTTAGCATCTTAGGAAATTGTTTTAATTTTTTTTTTTAAAGAAAAAAAACTACATAATTTCTACCAGGGCCATATTAGCAGTGAAACATTTTAAACTGCAGAAATTGTGGTTTTGGTTCAGAAACAAGTCGTATATTTTTCACTCCTGATTATGGGTAAAAAATCAGTTCTGTCTTTGTGGGTTGCTCTGCTATGGAGATCAACAGTTATTGTGACTGAGTTGGCCCATTCTGCTTAGAAATATATTTTAAACATTTAGAAAAATGCTCATCATCACTGGCCATCAGAGAAATGCAAATCAAAACCACAGTGAGATACCATCTCACACCAGTTAGAATGGTGATCATTAAAAAGTCAGGAAACAACTGGTGCTGGAGAGGATGTGGAGAAATAGAAACACTTTTATACTGTTGGTGGGGCTGTAAACTAGTTCAACCATTGTGGAAGACAGTGTGGTGATTCCTCAAGGATCTAGAACTAGAAATACCATTTGACCCAGTGATCTCATTATTGGGTATATACCCAAAGGATTATAAATCATTCTACTATAAAGACACATGCACACGTATGTTTATTGCAGCACTATTCACAATAGCAAAGACTTGGAACCAACCCAAATGTCCATCAGTGATAGACTGGATTAAGAAAATGTGGCATGGCTGGGCGTGGTGGCTCACGCCTGTAATCCCAGCACTTTGGGAGGCTGAGGCGGGCAGATCACGAGGTCAAGAGATTGAGACCATCCTGGCTAACACGGTGAAACCCCGTCTCTACTAGAAATACAAACAATTAGCTGGGCATGTGGTGGTGGGTACCTGTAGTCCCAGCTACTCGGTAGGCTGAGGCAGGAGAATGTCGTGAACCCAGGAGGCGGAGCTTGCAGTGAGCCGAGATAGCGCCACTGCACTCCAGCCTGGGCGACAGAGCAAGACTCCATCTCACAAAAAAAAAAAAAGAAAAGAAAAAGAAAATGTGGCACATATACACTATGGAATATTATGCAGCCATAAAAAAGGATGAGTTCATGTCTTTTGTAGGGACATGGATGAAGCTGGAAACCATCATTCTGAGCAAACTACGGCAAGGACAGAAAACCAAACACTGCATGTTCCCATAGGTGGGAATTTTTTTTTTTTTTTATTTTTTTTATTTTTTTTTGAGACGGAGTTTTGCTCTGTCTCCCAGGCTGGAGTGCAGTGGTGCGATCTCGGCTCACTGCAAGCTCCGCCTCCCGGGTTCACGCCATTCTCCCGCCTCAGCCTCCCGAGTAGCTGGGATTACAGGCGCCCGCCACTGCGCCCGGCTAATTTTTTGTATTTTTAGTAGAGACGGGGTTTCACCGTGTTAGCCAGGATGATCTCGATCTCCTGACCTCGTGATCCACCCACCTCGGCCTCCCAAAGTGCTGGGATTACAGGCGTGAGCCACCGCGCCCGGCCCATAGGTGGGAATTGAACAATGAGAACACTTGGACACAGGGTGGGGAACATCACACATCAAGGCCTGTCGTGGGGTGTGGGGAGGAGGGAGGGATAGCATTAGGAGGAATACCTAATGTAAATGATGAGTTAATGGGTGCAGCACACCAACATGGCACATGTATACATATGTAACAAACCTGCATGTTGTGCACATGTACCCTAGAACTTGAAGTATAATTAAAAAAAAAAAAAGTTTAGTAATTGAAAAAAAAAAAAGTTCCACAATTGGGTTGCTTGGAACAACAGAAATGAATTGTCTCACAGCTCTGGAGGCCAAAAGTCCGAACTCAAGGTGTCGGCAGGACCATGCTCCCTCTGAAACCCATAGGGGAATCCTTTGCCCCTTCTAGCTTCTGGTTGTTTGCTGGCAATCTCTGGCATTCCCTGGCTTGTAGACGCATCTTTCCAATCCTCTGCCTTCACATGGTAGTCTCCCTGTGTCTGTCTCTTTAAGTGGCTGTCTTCTTTTTTTTTTTTATTTCAATTTAATCTATTTTTTGTAGACACATTGTTTCACCATGTTGCCAGGCTGGTCTCGAATTCCAGGGCTCAAGTGATCCTCCTGTCTCAGCTTCCCAAAGTGCTGGGATTACAGGCATGAGCCACCGCACCCAGCCCACATGGCTGTCTTATAGGAAACCAGACATATGGGATTAGAGACCCACTCCACTAGAGTAGGATTGCATTTAACTAATTACATCTGCAACAACTCTATTTCCAAATAAGGTTAGATTCTGAGGTACTAGGGGTTAAGACTTAAATATATCCTTTTTAGGAAGGACACAGTTCAACCCATAATATTAGATGACCACATGTTTCCCCTGATCTGTACTTTACTTGCTTCCCCTGGCTCTGGTCCCTCCTCGGGTCAGGTCCTGCCTGAGCCTCCCCTGGCCATGTCCCTTATTTGTGCTTGGACCCTCCTGATTAATACCCCATCCCCACCCTTGTGCCCTCAGCTGACCTCTTGTACCTCCCACCAGGCATGATGACCTGAAGGAGATGCTGGACACCAACAAGGATTCTCTCAAGCTGGAGGCCATGAAGAGGATTGTGGCGGTAAGAGGGGAAGGAGGAGGCTTCCCTCGGGGCGGGGCCTGGGTGGCCAAGAGCAGCTCTCCTTAGCTCCTTGTAGACCTTCCCTCTAATTAGTGCTGTCCCTCTTCCCCTACCTTGGCCCCACCACCCAGATGATTGCCCGAGGAAAGAATGCTTCAGACCTGTTTCCTGCGGTGGTGAAGAATGTGGCCTGTAAGAACATAGAGGTGAGCACTGCCTGGTGAGGGATCGCTTGTCCCCACCTCCTCTAGGACCAAACTCAAGCTTGGGGTGAGGAGGGAAATGATTTAGCCCCTGGGGGCCCAATCTGCTGAGAAATGTCTCTGAGCCAAGAGAAGAGAGTGTCTCCATGTCCCTGAACTGGATGTGGATCAAGGTAAAGGACTTGGATACACTCAGGGGTGCTCTCCCCCACTGGGAGAATTTGTCCCCATGGACCACAGCTGGCTGGGGAGATGACATCCCAGGGGTAGGGGGGCGGGCACAGGTCCCTGCTGAGAAGCGTTCTGCTGAGAAACCTGCTCTCCCCAAGGTGAAGAAGCTTGTCTACGTGTACCTGGTACGCTACGCTGAGGAGCAGCAAGACCTGGCCCTGCTGTCCATCTCCACCTTTCAACGTGGCCTAAAGGTCAGGGGTCTCAGTTTGCCTCCCAGGGCCTGGGCCTCGTTGGCGCTGTATCGGAGGAGTAAGCCCGGGGAGAGGCCATGAGCATGGGAGCGGGCTCTGCAGACCCCTTCCTACCTGCCTAAAGTTGGGAGGGTCACAGTCAGGAGAGGCCAGCCAGACCCTCAGAGAGTGGAAGCTGGGCTCAGAAGGGGCATAAGAGATGAAGTGGGTACCCAGGGCCCCTGCCTCTCTTCCCAGGAGCCTGTGGTAATGGCTGCTTCTAGTATGAACCACTTGAGCCCCTGGAGAGTGGAGAGTCTCTGGCAATGGAGAACCCCTCAACCCTCACCCCGCTTTGTGTAAAGGTGTGAATTGTGGTCCATAGCCAGATAGAATTCAACCTTTAGCAGTGGCCTGAATCCCCCACACCATTCTCACCTTTTGTTTCATTTTGCCCAAGGCCTCTAGTTGGATTTACATATGTTAGGTGCATGTATAAGTCTCCCCTAAGGGCTTTTCTGGTTAGTCTAAGATATCTTGAGGGTAAAGACAGCCATTTCAAGGCCATTCTCTCTCTCCATATTAGAGTTTTCAGCTCTGATTACAACCATTAACTCCCCTATTTTTGCATACCTTTATTTATTTATTTATGAGACAGGTTCTCACTCTGTTGCCCAGGCTGGAGTGCAGTGGTGCAATGGTGGCTCACTGAAGCCTCAACCTCCCTGAGCTCAAGTGATTCTCCCACCTCTGTCTCCTGAGTAGCTGCGACTACTCAGCGTGCACCACCATGTTTGGCTAATTTTTTTGTAGTTTTTGTAGAGACGGGGTTTCACCATGTTGCCCAGACTGGTCTTGGACTCCTGGGCTCAAGTGGCCTCAGCTTCCCAAAGTGCTGGGATTACAGGCATGAGCCAATACTCCTGGCCTGGATACTTTTAGTTCAAATTTCTGTGAGAGAGATTGTGAAAGGTCCAGCTCATCTTTTCATATCAAGAAGTTCTGTAGGTTGCTGGGTAGACAGGATTGCTGCTCAAATCCAGGGCCCACCCCTTGTCCAATCTGCTATGGCCAGCAGGAGGGGTTGACAGTTGGCTTCTTTGGGGTGAGGGTAGAAAGCATGGTCACTTGAATATACAGTTCATTCATTTAGTAAATACTTGGGTGTCTCTATGCCACGCATTGTGCTAGATTTCTTTTTTATAAGTCAAAACCATGGAATCCATCTTAGATTGGCAAGTAATCTTTCTGTTTGAGTAAGGGTTAAGTATAAAAACTAATCTGAAATTATTGTACAGATTTTCACCTGTAGTCTCTACCAACTGACTCTTTCCCCCTTTTAGAAAACCAGAGCTCATTTAGTCCAACTCAATGTGATAATTTCTTTCTGCAAAGTGCCAAATAGTATTTTAGGTTTTGTAGGCCTTATAGGCTCAACTATGCAACTACTCAATTTTGCCCTTATGGTGCAAATGCAGCCATTAACAAGTGGGCGTGGCCGTGTTCCAATAAATCTCTAAAAAACAGGCAATAGACAGATTTTATCCAAGGGCTGTAGCATGCCAGCCTTTGCTCTAGAACATCTCTAGCAGGTCATCTTTTCTGATAGGGACCTCACTCCTTCATAAGGCAACTTGCTCCATCTCAAGACAACTACCACTATTTGGGGTGTTTTTAAAACCATTCTATTTTGTTGAAACCTCCACAACTATAATTTTTAAAAATTGATTTCAGGCTGGGTGCGGTGGCTCATGCCTGTAATCCCAGCACTTTGGGAGGCCGAAGCAGGTGAATCACAAGGTCAGGAGTTCAAGACCAGCCTGGCCAACATGGTGAAACCCCATCTCTACTAAAAATACAAAAAATTAGCTGGGCATGGCGGCGGGTGCCCATAATCCCAGCTACTCAGGAGGCTGAGGCAGGAGAATGGCTTGAACCCGGGAGGCAGAGGTTGCAGTGAGCCGAGATCATGCCACTGCAGTCCAGCCCAGGCGACAGTGTGAGACTCCATCTCAAAAAAAAAGAAAAAAAAAATTGATTTCAGGCTGTACTGCATTATGACTGAGCCTGTGAATAGCCACTGTACTCCAGCCTGGGCAACATAGGAAGACCCCGTATCTAAAAAATAAAATAAAATTTACTACAGGTTCACAAAAGGCATAAAGAATAATATAATGAATATCCATAAGAAACGACACATTTCTCAAATAGCCAAAGCCTCCTATATATCTTCTCTCATTTATCATTCATAGGTATGTATTTATTCCTGTGCTAGTAATTTGCATATTGTTACACAATATAAAATGTTTTGTAAATGGTGTCATCATACTATATATGTATTCCTTTAAAACTTGTTTTCTTTATTGTTGTCACTGGCTTTTGGTCTCTCCTGCATGTTGGAACAAATCATTTCAATCCAGCCTTCTCCCTTCTTTCAATCCTAGCCCAGGCTAGGGCCGTGTTCACTTTCTTAGGAGATCCCTCATGGAATCAAACCTCTGACTAGCAAGCAGATAATCTAGGTCTCCCTACGTCCTGTCTTTGGTCCCTTGAATCCCCTATGAAACCCTACTCTATTTCATTTTATTGGTTTAGCACAGGGTCCAAACCAGGGTGATTCTGAATCTTAATTATGTCCCTCCTGATTTTGTGTCTTCTTTCAAGATACTGATAAGCTATTTGGACCAGGGCAAAAGACTGAGGCATAGCATGTTTCCAGGTTGACGTTGATCTGTTAATAAGCCTTCCCCAAGTAGATTTAACCAAGTTGTAGACCCACCGGACTGTACAGACAGCTGGCATTTTTCTATCTTGTTAGGAAGGATCTTATTCAATAGCAATAAATAAATAAATAAATAAATAACACCTTTCATGTGCAAAGGGTTGTGGGTGACACAGAGATAAAACATGTGAATTCTGCTCTTAAAAACGCTTGGCTATTAGGTGAAACAAAAGGCCTACCTAAAAAATAGCAATGCAGGAAATGCTATGAGACTTCCACAAACATATCACTGAAATCAAGATACAAAGTACTAATATCCACCGGCCTAGTTACCCCATCAAAAAGGAAAACAGATTTTTTTTATAACTTTCTGTGAGTCTATAATCATTTCCCAAATAAAATGTTCACATACAAAAAAGGAAAACAGGTTTCAGCAGTTGTTGTGACTGTTTGTCTCTAAGAAAACAGAGACTCCTTCCTTTTCAATAAATGTTTCTAACCCATCTGTTTAAAAGTCAATTCCAGAATTTTGTCAGGGATTAGCATCAATTTTACCTGCAATTGTGAGGATCTTGTCTTTCTCCATTTCAGAAAGTCAGGGTAACATCTACCCTTCTTTAGTGTTCCTATTCCCGTCATTCTCTAAGATTAATAGTACAGGCACACCTCATTTTATTGCACTTTGCAGATATTGCCAGATATTGTACTTTATACAAATTGAGGGTTTGTGGCAACCCTATATCAATCAAGTCTGTCAGTGCCATTTTTCCAACAGTATGTGCTCACATTGTGCCTCTGTCACATTCTGGTAATTCTCACAATATTCCAGACTTTTTAATGATTATTATATGTTATGGTGATCAGTGATCTTTGATGTTACTATTGTAATTGTTTTGGGGTGTCACAAACCATGCCCAGAGATGAAAGTGAAATTAATCAATAAATGTTGTGTGTGCTCTGACTGTTCCCCCATCTCCTTCACCTTGGGCCTCTTTATTCCCTGAGATACAACAATATTGAAATTAGATCAATTAATAACCCTACAATGGCCTCTTAAGTGTTCAAGTGAAAGGAAGAACCACACATCTCTCACTTTAAATCAAAAGCTAGAAATGGTTAGGCTTAGTGAGGAAGGCATGTTGAAAGCCGTGGTAGGCTGAAAGCTAGGCCACTTGCTCCAAACATTTAGCCAAGTTATGAATGCAAAGTAAAAGTTCTTGAAGGAAATTAAAAGTGCTACTCCAGGCTGGGCGTGGTGGCTCACCCCTGTAATCCCAGCACTTTGGGAGGCCGAGGCAGGAGGATCACTTGAGACCAGGGGTTCAAGACCATCCTGGGCAACAGAGCAAGACTATCTCTACAAAAAATTTTTTTAATTAGCCTGATGTGGTGGTACGCACCTGCAGTCTTAGCTACTTGGGAGGCTGAGGTGGGAGGATCACTTGAACCCAGAAGTCTGAGGTGCTACTCCAGTAAACACATGAATGATAAGGAAAGCAAGACAGGATTATTGCTGATACAGGAAAATTTAAGTGGTCTGGATAGAAGATCAAACCAGCTACCACATTCCCTTAAGCCAAAGCCTAATTCATAGGCAGGTCTTAAATCTCTCCAATTCTATGATGGCTAAGAGAGGTGAGGAAGCTACAGAAGAAAAGACGGAAGCTAGTGGAGGTTGGTTCATGAAGTTTAAGTACAGAAGCCATCTCCATAACAAAAAAATGCAAGGTGAAGCAAAAGTGCTGATGGAGAAGCTGCAGCAAGTTGTCCAGAAGATCTAGCTAAGATCGTTGATCAAAGTGACTGTTCAACAAGAGATGCTCAATGTAAATGAAACAGCCTCTTACTGGAAGAAGATGCCATTTAGCACTTTCCTACCTAGAGAGGAGAAGTCAATGCCTGGCTTTAAAAAACAGGCTGGCTCTTGTTAGGGGCTAGTGCAGCTAGTGACTTTAAGTTGAGGCCAGTGCTCATTGACCATTCTGAAAATTCTGGGGTCCTTAAGAATTATGGCAGATCTCCTCTGCCTGTGCTCTATAAATGGAACAACAGTGCCATGACAGCACATCTGTTTGCAGTTACGGTTTACTGAATTTTTTAAGCCCATTGTTGATACCTACTGCTTAAAAGATTCCTTTCATAATATTACTGCCCATTGACAATGCATTTGTTCACTCAAGAGCTCTCTGATGGAGAGGTACAAGGAGATTAATGATTTCATGCCTGCTAACCCAAGATCAGTTCTGCAGCCTATGGATCAATGAGTAATTTTGACTTTCAAGTCTTATTGTTTAAGAAATAACATCTTGTAAGGCTAGAGCTGCCATAGATAGTGATTCCTCTCATGGATCTGGACAAAGTAAATTGAAAACCTTCTGGAAAAGATTCACCATTATAGATGCCATTAGGAATATTCATGATTCATGGGAGGAGGTCAAAATATTAACATGAACAGGAGTTTGGAAGAAGTTGATTCCAAACTCCATGGATGACTTTGAGGGGTACACTACTTCAGTGGAGGAAGTAACTACATATGTGGTGGAAATAACAAGAGAAGTAGAATTAAAAGTGGAGCCTGAAGATGTGACTGAATTGCTGCAATCTCATGATAAAACTTGAATGGATGAGGACTTGCTTCTTATGAATGAACAAAGAAAGTCCTTTCTTAAAATGGAATCTACTCCTGGTGCAGATGCTGTGAATATTGTTGAAATGACAACAAAGGATTTCGAATATTACATAAACTTAGTTGATAATGACGAGTTAATGGGTGCAGCAAACCAACATGGCACATGGATACATATGTAACAAACCTGCACATTGTGCACATGTACCCTAAAACCTAAAGTATAATAATAAAAAATAAATAATTAAAAAATAAAAAAAACTTAGTTGATAAAGGAGAGGCAGAGTTTAAGAGGACTGAGTTCAATTTTTTTTTTTTTTTTTTTTTTTTTAGAGACAGGGTCTCCCTATGTTGCCCAGGCTGGTCTTGAACTCCTAGGCTCAAGCAATCCTCCCACCTCAGCCTTCCAAAGTGTTGGGATTACAGGCACAAGCCATCACGCCCAGCCTACATTGTTTTTTTAAGACATAATGCTATTGCATGCTTAGTAGACTACAATATATTGTAAACATAACTTTTTTTTGAGATAAGATCTCACTCTGTTTCTCAGTCTGGAGTGCAGTGGCATGAACATATATAGCTCACTTCAGCCTCTAACTCCCTGGGTTCAAGTGATTCTCCCACCTCAGCTTCCCAAGCAGCTGTAACTATCAGCATAACTTGTATGAACCAGGAAACAAAAAATTTATGTGACTCGTTTTAGTGCGATATTTGCTTTATTGTTGAGGTCTAGAATCAAACCCACAATATCTCCGAGGTATGCCTGTAATATATAGCTGCTGCTGCTGATAGTGGGAAGACAGTCCTAAGCCCCATGATCACAATACAGTGTAACGAATGCTTATATACGTTCTGTATAGGATGCAATAGGAATAAAGAGGAAGGGCTTGGGGACGGGCGTGGTGGCTCACGTCTGTAATCCCAGTACTTTCGGAGGCCGAGGTGGGCGGATCACTTGCGGCCAGGAGTTCGAGACCAGCCTGGCCAACATGGCGAAACCCCATCTCTACTAAAAATACAAAAAATTAGCTGGGTGTGGTGGTGCGTGCCTGTAGTCCCAGCTACTCGGGAGGCTGAGGCAGGAGAATAGCTTGAACCCAGGAGGCAGAGGTTGCAGCGAGCCGAAATTGCACCATGGCACTCCAGCCTGGCAACAGAGTGAGACTCCATCTCAAAAAAAAAAAAGGAAGGGCCTGCACCCCTATTTTGTTTTAAACACTGGAAGAACAGCAGCTTTTGCAATGATTTCTGGGAGAAAGGAGTGTAAGGTTGGACTCCGGAAGGGAGACCAGCTTGCATCTGCTGGGCAGTCACCTCAGGCATTAAAACAGACATCCCCAAAAAACCCTTACAAGGAACAGGAAATGTTTCAGGTGTTTCAGCAACTTTAGGTGTTCTGAAAGTTTTTCAATCTTTCTGGAAGTGAAGCTACCCATTGCAACACCTGTTCAGGTGTCAGATTTCTGCAACCAGAGCCAAAATTAAGTGTCCCCCAGGTACCCATCACTGGCACACTATCCAAGCTCCAGTCAAGGGGCAGGGAAGCAAGAGCTGGTGGTCGCTGGGGACAGTGATTTCCAAAAGTGTGGCCTCCCTCCATCAGGGCACCTGGTGCCCTTTCATAGCTCTGCCTCCACCTCTGCCTTTAGGACCCCAACCAGCTCATTCGTGCCAGTGCCCTCCGTGTCCTCTCTAGCATCCGTGTGCCCATCATAGTGCCCATCATGATGCTAGCTATCAAGGAAGCCGCCTCGGACATGTCACCCTATGTGCGGAAAACAGCTGCCCACGCCATCCCTAAACTGTACAGGTATGCCCCAGCCCTGTCCCACGCTCCCCAGGAGGCCGGCTCCTAAGTTCCCAACCCGCCCCTGGCCTTTCCTAATTCTTGCCTGCTGCTTCTCAGAGGGTTTGAGGAGGGTAGTTTGGGGGACTGACAGAGATGGAGGAGAACAAGGTTGGGGTGCAGAAGGTGAGCATGGCTTGGACAGACATTGGGAAGGCTGGGGCTGAGAGTGGCAAATTCCCCTCGCTGATTTCTCCCTCAGTTTGGACTCTGACCAGAAGGATCAGCTGATAGAAGTCATTGAGAAGCTTCTGGCTGACAAGACCACGGTGCGTGTATAGCGGCGCTCCGGGAGGGGCGGTGACCGGACGCCGGCCTTCCACCCTTCGCGTTCACCTTCTCGTCTTTGTTCTTTCCCCAGCTGGTGGCGGGCAGCGTGGTGATGGCCTTCGAGGAGGTGTGCCCGGAGCGCATCGACCTGATTCACAAAAACTACCGGAAACTCTGTAACCTGCTGATCGACGTGGAGGAGTGGGGCCAGGTGGTCATCATCAGCATGCTCACTCGCTACGCCCGCACGCAGTTCCTGAGCCCCACCCAGAACGTGAGTAGGCCCAGCCCTGGCAGAGCGGGCGGAAGTGTGTCCCGGGGAGGCGCCCACAGACCCGTCGGTCTCCCCGTCCAGGAATCCCTGCTAGAGGAGAACGCGGAAAAAGCCTTCTACGGCTCAGATGAGGACGAGGCCAAGGGCGCGGGGTCTGAGGAGACGGCCGCCGCGGCCCTCCCTGCCCGAAAGCCCTATGTCATGGACCCCGACCACCGGCTGCTGCTGCGCAACACCAAACCCCTGCTGCAGAGCCGCAGCGCCGCGGTGGTCATGGCGGTGGCGCAGCTCTACTTCCACCTGGCGCCCAAGGCGGAGGTGGGCGTCATCGCCAAGGCGCTAGTGCGCCTGCTGCGCAGCCACAGGTGCGCTCCGCCCCCGGCCCCGCCCCTCCCTCGCCTCACGCCCCGCCCCACGGGCTGCCAGGCTCCGCCCCCTCACGCCCAATAGCCACTTCCACCTCTGCCCACCCGCTCCACACTGACCGTAGTCTTGCCCTCCGCGCTGGTCCTCTCCCCGCAACGACTTGCCCCACCTTTTCCCCTCCTCCGCTGACCCTTGCCCCAACCGAGGGGCCCGGGGTGCTCTGACCCGTCCTCTCCGCAGTGAGGTGCAGTACGTTGTGCTCCAGAACGTGGCCACCATGTCCATCAAGCGCCGGGTGAGCCTGCGACCGCGGCCTGTCCTCGCTGTCCGAGGGCCGCTTCTGCGGGCACTGGAGGCGTTGTCGGGGCTGGGACCGGGGCCGGGGAAAGGGAAGATGGAGGAGTACCCTGGCTGTGCAGAGGATGGGGCAGGGGAGGCTCCAAATACAGGTAGGGAGAAGGGCCTGGATCCTGAGGGGCCGCTGAGGAGATGCCCAGTGGAAAAAGAGCTGGTCAGATCTGAGATGGACGAAGGAAGACTTGAGGAGTGGAGGGCAGTGGTGAGGAGGGAAGGATTCTGGGCGCTGGGTCAGGATAGGAGGGGTGTCTCTGGGCAGCGAGGCAGGCCTGGGGCTTCGGTGGAGCTCCCTGGCTGCCTCTCTTGTGCCAGGGTATGTTTGAGCCCTACCTGAAGAGCTTCTACATCAGGTCCACCGACCCCACCCAGATCAAGATCCTGAAGGTGAGTGAGGGACAGAGGTGCATGTGCCTCCCAGCCCTCCCCACCCCATGTACCCACTCAAATAACTCACAGTGGGCCCCCTGGTGCCTGCCTATTTCTGGGGCTCAGCCCAGGAGCCCATGACTGCCCCAGCTGGAGCTGTTTGTTCAGGGAGCTGGGCTGAGGGTCAGGGGGAGAAGGGAACTGCTCTTTGCCTAGTACCTGGTATACACCTGCTACTCTTCATAAATGAAGTAACCTGATATCACCTCATAATAATCCCAGGATGTGTACATTATATTCCTTTTATAAAAATATAGACTCTGGCCGGGCACAGTGGCTCACGCCTAATCCCAGCACTTTGAGAGGCCGAGACAAGCAGATCGCCTGAGGTCAGGAGTTCAAGATCAGCCTGGCCAACATGGCAAAATCTCGTCTCTACTAAAAATACAAAAATTAGCCAAGCGTGATGGCAGGTGCCTGTAATCCCAGCTACTTGAGAGGCTGAGGCTGGAGAATCGCCTGAACCTGGGAGACAGAGGTTGCAGTGAGCTGAGATTGTGCCATTGCACTCCAGCCTGGGTGACAAGAGTGAAACTCCATCTCAAAAGAAAAAAAAAAAAATAACTCTGGGAGGTAACTGCCCCAGGTCACATAATTCTGCTGACTCCAAGGTTCACGCTTTTCTCTCCCACCCACGGTGTTATGGCCCCCACACACCTGCCCCCTCACGCTCTCCTGCAAACATTCACGGACAAGGAAAGTGGCAGGAGCCCATACCTCCATTTGATTCCTGCTCTGCTGCCTCATTATTGAGTGATTTCCTTCAGCAACAGTTAATCCTCCTAACCCTTGTGAACATCCACTATGTTCTAGGGGTACATGATGGAGCAAACTAATCAGGGACCCTGCCTTTGTGGAGCTTACAGATGTGGGGAGGAGGAGACATTAAGCAGTTAATCACAAGGCAAATGTAAAAGTCCATTTACAAAATATGGAAGAAAGTGTGGAGAGCTATAAGGGCATAAAATAGGGAGACCTCATCTAGTCTGGTGCCAGGGAAGTTTTCCTGGAGGATATGAGACTTGAGCTGAAGCCTGAGAGATGAACATGAATTACGTGGGGACAGAAATGGGAAGAACTGCTCCACGCAGAGGAAACAGCATCTGTGAAGACCCTGGGTTAGGAAGTGGAGTGGGATCGAGGCCTGGAAGACAAGGGGGAGAGTGATGGGAGATGGGAGGTAGACAGCAGGCAGATCATTCAGGGACTTACAGACCATGGTGAATGTGATGGTCTCCATCCTGAAAGCAATAGGAAGCTTTACGTTTTCAATGCAGTAGGGAGGTGACATGGTCATACTGTAAGCATACTGTGTAGGGAATCCACTTAAGAGGCAAACTGGTCCTCTTGCTTTTTAGACACGTTTCATAACCTGTCAATTCCCTCATCAGTCTGAGGATGATGCAGGGCTGTCATGAGGATTGTTTTCTGGTCTGTGAAGTGTATTTGGAATGAAAGCACAGAAAGCCCACTGGCCACCCCACCCATTTTCTGCCTCTCCACCCCTCCCTGCAGCTGGAAGTGCTGACCAACCTGGCCAATGAGACCAACATTCCTACTGTCCTACGGGAATTCCAGGTACAGGCCAGCTCCCAGCCAGAAGGGCCTGGGAGAGGGGCCCATCAGATCCTTGTGCCCTGGTGGGTCAAACCTCCTCTTATGAGCCCAAAGCTGGAGAAACTATTATCTTACATTCCCGTTCCAATGTGTTTGGCTAGCTTTGGGCCAAGGAATCACTGGATTGGGGGTGGAGGTGTCGCCCCCTTTCCTAAGTCTTAGTCACCGGCATGATAAGCCATAAAATGAAGGGCCACAGCCTTCTTGAAGGTCACCCTCAAGCCTGCAGAGTCACTGAGGGATTTCTTTGTCATATCCCACAGACCTATATTCGCAGCATGGACAAGGACTTTGTGGCAGCCACAATCCAGGCCATTGGACGCTGTGCAACTAACATCGGCCGAGTCCGTGACACCTGCCTCAATGGCCTGGTGCAGCTGCTGTCCAACCGTGATGGTCAGTGTTTGCCTGAGTATCTAACCGTGATCAGAGGGTGTCTGCCTGCAGGTCTGACTCTGCTGGCCAGTGGATATCCACCAGTCTGCCTAGACACAATATGTATCCATTGGTCTGTCTGTCTTGATCAGGGCCCAAGTGTTCCTACACTTCTGAAGGCTGCTAGAGAAGTGAAGGGGGTTGAGAGAAAGAGCCAAGAGTCTGGGGCATTGCAGGTGTGTCTGTCCACCTGACTGTGGCCATCTGACTGTCTTGGAGTCCACACACTCATTTTTGTTCCGTAGAGCTTGTGGTTGCAGAGTCAGTGGTCGTCATTAAGAAATTGCTACAGATGCAGCCAGCACAACATGGAGAGATCATCAAACACTTGGCAAAGCTTACAGACAACATCCAGGTGAGGGAGAAGCCATATTTTCACTCCCCACTTCAAGGTCCTCCCCATGATTTCAAGACTGTATAATTAAATATGCTAGCTTTATCAAAAGTAACTTCCAAACCTTAGGTCTTCAGGTGGAAGGAGGAGAGACACTGGACCATATGACCCTGATCTTGTTACCCCTGATTTGCTTTCCCTTTGGAGACCCTCAGTGAGCACCGTGGACTTTACTACTACTCTTGCTTTTTCTCTAAAGCTCTGGCCAACCATGTTTGAGTGACAAATCTTGTGTTTTTCTATTGCACTGCTAAGCTGAAACATCTAAACAAGGCATTCCCAAAGATTCCGGAGAGTAACATGGAAATAAAGCACTGAGGGTACAATGAATCCAGAAAGTCAATCTTTTACATCATGACTGACTTAGGGTCTTGAAAGCTCTATGCTAATGAAGCCCTAGGGAAAAGGGGAAATGTTGTCCAGGAAATGTCTACTTTTAACCTCTCTCTCTCCCACCACCCCAAACTCCCATTTCCAGAGAACCCATAATACAATAGGCCAGCACAGATGAGGAGTGCTGTTGCCCTGGAAGTCCACAATCCTACCCACCCACTTTCCCATATTTACCCATCTTCACTCCTCTCCCACAACCACAGGTGCCCATGGCCCGAGCCAGCATCCTGTGGCTCATCGGAGAGTACTGTGAGCATGTCCCCAGGATTGCACCTGATGTCTTAAGAAAAATGGCCAAGTCATTCACAGCAGAGGAGGATATTGTCAAGCTGCAGGTTATCAACCTGGCAGCCAAGCTCTACCTGACCAACTCTAAACAGGTAAAGATTAAGAGATGACCCCCCCAGATACTCTGGTCCCCAGAAACTCCCTAGACGGTATTCTTTTGGCCCTCCCTAGGCAGGGCTGAACTCTAGCTCCTATTTTGGAAAAGAAGAATCAGGGAAGGTGGCTGGTCTGCCCACATAACCAATGCTACCCCAGTGCCCACAGCTATTCTGGGGACTCAAAGACCTCGTAGTGCTGGTGGTCACTGTTGAAGAGACTCTCCTATGAAGCTGTGACCTCCAGTCTGCTAGTACAAGAGTCCTGTCTGCCACCTTGGAACTCTGGGGCTGTGAAGAACCACAGTTGATTGGGATAAGGGAAGGGCCCAACAGTGGCAGGTACTGATGGGAGAACATGCATCCCAGATGTGGTCTGTGCTTCTTCCCAAAGCTTGACAATGCCTGGCCAGTCTGTGCCAAAGATAAGGGGGTGAGTCTCTGCTTGGGCTTGGGTGGTGCTGGTGGCCACTGTCATTCCCAAGGTGAAAGGTTATAAGAGATACATAGCCAAGGATGAGGCTCAACTAAGTTGTAGTATCAGGGTGTTCAGAGCCTCCTACCTGTCTCCTGAGATGGTTCCAGGAGATTCTCCTAAAATGAAGCATAATGTGCTGAGCTTTTCAAGGTGTCAGGGACATCAAACACCATGACAGTTTCCACACTCTCCCACTCAGTTAAGCGGGACAGGGATTGGCAAACTACTGCCCATAGGCTGAATTTGGCCTATTCCTGTTTTTGTAACAAAGTTTTGTTGGAACACAGCCCTGCTCATTCATTTACAAATTACCTATGGCTGCTTTTGTGCTACAACAGCAGGGTTAACTACTTGTAACAGACTGTATTGCCTACAAAGCCTAAAATAGTTATTCTCTGGCCCTTTTATAAAGACTCTGCCAATCCTTGAAGCAAAACATCTGGCTAGGTGGCTGGGGTCTACAGATTTATAGCAGGGATATCCCCTGGAGACTGTAGCATCCCTGCCACGTCCACTGTGCATGGGAGTCTTTGGATGGTGGCACTTGTCTTTTTCAGTGGCTTCTTTGATCCATTGTGGCCAGAGTGAGCCCCAGAGGCTCAAGCTGAGGTAGGCAGGGCCACCAAGTGCTGGGACCCTAATCAGGAGTCAGAAAGGACAGCAGCTACATGTGGAGACAACTGATCTGTATAATTAAATATGTTAGCCTTATCAAAAGTAACTTCCAAACCTTAGGTCTTCAGGTGGAAGGAGGAGAGACACTGGACCATGTGCCCTGACCTTGTTATCAGTGTTGTGGGCAAAGCAGATTGGAGAGAGAGAAGTTAGAGGGAGAGAGAGCACCATGGGGAAGTGTTCAATTGTTGAACAAATATTTGTGTACTTCCTTTGTTCAGGAGGGAGGAAGGAGCAAGTGGGAGGAATGTTTGAAAAGATGAAGCAGCCTGGGTGGGGAGCCACCCAGGTAGGTGGGAGTCCGACATGCTCAGCACTGAGCCAGAGTCCTAAACCCCAGGATGGTGAGGTTGGCATGTTTTCATAAGCCTGGGCCTGTCCGCATGGCATTTCCCCAAGTTGTTACTGTGAGCTACATGTGCATTTGTTCATTTATTTAACATATAGGCCTACTATTTGCCTGGTACTGTGCTGCGTCCTGGGGATATGACAATGAGTGAGACACATTTACAGGCCTCCAGATACTCACAGCCAAGTAGGAGAAACAGGACAAAAATAAACATTTTAAACACAGCAGTAAGAGCTGTCATCAGGGTTGGCACAGCGAGCTGTGGGTATATACAGCTGAACCCTCCCCTAGGAAGGACCCCTGTCAGGGCACCCAGAGTAGGCTGTTCAGGCAAATGGACATTCATCTCCAGGGCGCCCTTCACCTGAAAGTGAGTTTTTGCAGACCCCTTAGAATGGTTGATTCAATAAACATTTTTGTCCTCCCTTTCTTTCTCCTTTTTTCCCAGCCTGTTCTGGGAGTGGTAGAGAAGGGGGAGTCCTTGGTGTACTAGGAGGGAGGTGGTTTGGATGCAGACATGACCATGCTTACAAAATAGTAGTGATGCTTCCCATCCTGGGACCATGGGTGGCAATCTGCCCAGCTAAAAGGCCATAGTAATCTCAGTCATTCTCTCCAATTTGGACATGGCCCCACTGCATGCCAGATCCTGGCCCAGGATGAGGCCAAGGAAATGACCAAGATGAGGCCTCTGCCCTGCTATTGATCAGCAGATAATCAGATTCTAGACCAGAGGCCACAGAGGCATAACATGCAGGCTTAAGCAGGTGGTGGGGGAGCAGGGGATTGGTAGTCAAAGTGGCTATTACATCCACCTGGATATAGAACCTGGGGAAACTGCCTAGCAGGTTAGTTTGCTTTTATATGTCAGGTGAGATGTGTGGCAGGAGGGTCTGCCAGGGGCACAGTGGGATCTACAACCCTCCCATGTGACCGCCTTTACAGTGAATGGAAGATTCTGACAAATTTTGCAGAATTGCTTTTAAAAACGTAAACTTTTTTAATATTCTAAAGATAATACATGCTTGGCCGGGCGCGGTGGCTCACGCTTGTAATCCCAGCACTTTGGGAGGCCGAGGCGGGCGGATCACGAGGCCAGGAGATCGAGACCACGGTGAAACCCCGTCTCTACTAAAAAAATACAAAAAAATTAGCCGGGCGTGGTGGCGGGCGCCTGTAGTCCCAGCTACTCGGAGAGGCTGAGGCAGGAGAATGGCGTGAACCCGGGAGGCGGAGCTTGCAGTGAGCCGAGATTTTGCCACTGCACTCCAGCCTGGGTGACAAAGCGCAAACCCCCCTTACAAAAAAAAAAAAAAAAAAAAAAAAAAAGATAATACATGCTTATCATAGAACATTTGGAAAACTCAGAAAATTATAAATTTAAACTATTAATAAGTCCACCACTTAGAAGACCACCATTAATTTTATATTTCCTTATTTTTTATTCCTACATATAGTCATTCAGAAGTTGTACATTTGTCTATTGTCCAATATTTTAAACTTTTCTGCTTTTCAGTGCTTTCATATTTAATACTTTTTTTTTCCATTCACATTTCAATTAAAATTTTCACTTAGAATGTTCTCCAGGCTGGGTTCAGTGGCTCACACCTGTAATCCCAGCACTTTGGGAGCCCAAGGTGGTTGGGTCATTTGAGGTCATGAATTCAAGACGAGCCTGACCAACATGGCAAAACCCTGTCTCTACTAAAAGTACAAAAAAATTAGCTGGGTGTGGTGGTGTGCTGAAATCTCAGCTACTTGGGAGGTTGAGGCAGGAGAATTGCTTGAACCCAGGAGGTGGAGGTTACAGTGAGCTGAGATGGCACCACTGCACTCCAGCCTGGGCCACAGAGCAAGATCCATCTCAAAAATAAATAAAAATTAAAAAGAATTTTCTCAATTTTTTTCTACTTTCACATTTTTAAATGAATTGTATTAGTTTTCTGCTACATAATAAATTACTATAAATTTGGTGGCTTCAAGCAACACACGTTTATTTTCTCAGTGTCTATGGGTCGAGAATTCAGGTATGGCTTAGTTAGATCCTATGCAAGGCTACAATTGAGGTGTTAGCCAAGGCTGAGTTTTTATCTGGAGGCTGTACTGGGGAAAAGGTCCACTTCCAAGTCACATGGTGCCAGGATCCACTTCCTTGCAGTTGTAGGATTGTGGCCCTGGCTTCTTGCTGGCTGTCAGCTGGGGACTGCCCTTGCCTTCTAGAGGCCGTCCTTAGCTCATTGCCATATGGGCCTCCCAACACGGATGCTTAATTGCTCCAAAGTCACAAGGGAGAAAGTCTCCAGAGCCAGTCTGCTAGCAAGACCGTCTTCTTTTAATTTTTTAATTTTTATGGGTACATAGTAGGTGTATGTATTTATGGGGTACGTGAGATATTTTGATACAGGCATACAATGCATAACAATCATCAGGGAATGGGGTATCCATCCTCTCAAGCATTTATCTTTTCTTTGTGTTACAGACAATCAAATTACACTCTTTTAGTTATTTTTAAATGTATAATAAATTATTGTTGACTGTAGTCACCCTGTTGTGCTGTCAAATACTAGATCTTATGCATTCTATCTAACTATAATTTTGTACCCATTAACCATCCCCACTTCCCCCCACCCACTACCCTTCTCAGCCTCTGGTAACCATCATTCTACTCTCCAACTCCATGAGCTCAATTCTTTTAATTTTTAGCCCTCACAAGTGAGAACATGTGAAGTTTGTTTTTCTGTGCTTGGCTTATTTCACTTAAAATGGTGACCTCTAGTTCTATCCGTGTTGTTGCAAATGACAGGATCTCATTCTCTTTTATTCTTTTTTTATATTACTGCATTGTGCATATGTACCATATTTGCTTTATCCATTTGTTGATAGACACTTAAGTTGCTTTCAAATCTTGGCTATGGTGAACAGTGCTGCAATAAACGTAGGAGTGCAGATATCACTTCAGTATGTTGATTTCCTTACTTTTGGGTATATACATAGCATTGGGATTGCTGGATCATATGGTAGCACTATTTTTAGGTTTTTTGTTTGTTTGTTTGTTTGTTTGAGATGGAGTCTTGCACTGTCACCCAGGCTGGAGTGCAATGGCATGATCTCAGCTCACTGCAACCTCCGCCTCCCAGGTTCAAACGATTCTCCTGCCTCAGCCTCCCGAGTAGCTGGGATTACAGGCGCCTGCCACCAGGCCCGGATAAGTTTCATATTTTTAGTAGAGATGGGGTTTCACCATGTTGGCCAGGCTGGTCTCGAACTCCTGGCTGCAAGTGATCCACCCGACTTGGCCTCCCAAAGTGCTGGGATTACAGGCGTGAGCCACTGCACCTGGCCTATTTGTAGTGTTTTTTTTGTTTGTTTTGTTTTGTTTTTTTTTTTTGAGACGGTGTTTCACTCTTTTTTCCCAGGCTGGAGTGCAATGGCATGATCTCGGCTCACTGCAGCCTCCGCCTCCTGGGTGCAAGTGATTCTTCTGCCTCAGCCTCCCAAGTAGCTGGGATTACAGGTGCCTGCCACCACGCCCGGCTAATTTTTTGTATTTTTAGTAGAGACAGGGTTTCACCATGTTGGCCAGGATGGTCTTGATCTCTTGACCTCGTGATCTGCCCACCTCGGCCTCCCAAAGTGCTGGGATTACAGGCGTGAGCCACTGTGCCCGGCCTATGTTTAGTTTTTTAAGGAACCTCCAAACTGTTCTCCCTAGACATTCCCACTAACAGTGTACAAGGGTTGCCTTTTCTCCATGTTCTTGTCAGCATTTGTTATTGCCTATCTTTTGGATATAAGCCTACTTGGGGTGAGATGATATATCATTGTTTTTTTGTTTTGTTTTGTTTTTTGAGACGGAGTCTTGCTCTGTCACCCAGGCTGGAGTGTGCAGTGGTGCGATCTCGGCTCACTGCAACCTCTGCCTCTGTGGTTCAAGTGATTCTCCTGCCTCAGCCTCCTGAGTAGCTGGGACTACAGGCGTGCGCCACCACGCCCGGTTAATTTCTGTACTTTTAATAAAGATGGGGTTTCGCCATGTTGGTCAGGCTGGTCTCAACTCCTGACCTCAGGTGAACCGCCTGCCTCAGCCTCCCAAAGTACTGGGATTACAGGCATAAGCCACCGTGCCTGGCCTTTCATTGTAGTTTTGATTTGCATTTCCCTGATGCTCAATGATGTTGATCACCTTTTCATATACGTGTTTGCTATCTGTATGTCTTCTTTTGAGAAACGTCTATTCAGATCTTTTGCCCATTTTAAAATTGGATTATTGAATTTTTTTTCCTATTGAGTTGTTTGATCTCCTTACATATTCTGGTTATTAATCCCTTGTCAGATGGGTAGTTTGCAAATTTTTTTCTCCTATTCTGTGGCTTGTCTCTTTGTTGATTCCTTTGCTGTGCAGAACCTTTGTAACTTGATGTGATCCCATTTGTCTACTTTTGCTTTGGTTGCCCGTGCTTGTGGGGTATTACTCAAGAGATCTTTGCCCAGTACAATGTCCTGGAGAATTTCTCTAATGTTTTCTTTTAGTAGTTTCATAGTTTGAAGTGTTAGATTTAAGTTTTTAATCCATTATGACTTGATGTTTGCATATGGTGAGAGATAGGGGTCTGGTTTTATTCTTCTGCATATGGATGTCCCGTTTTCCCAGCACCGTTTATTGAAGAGACTCTCCTTTCCCTAATGTATGTTCTTGATACCTTTGTCAAAAATGAATTCACGGCCAGGCGTGGTGGCTCATGCCTGTAATCCCAGCATCTTGGGAGGCCAAGGCTGGTGGATCACTTGAAGTCAGGAGTTCAAGACCAGCCTGGCCAACATGGTGAAACCCCATCTCTACTAAAAATACAAAAATTAGCTGGGTGTGGTGGCAGGTGCCTGTAATCCCAGCTACTCGGGAGGCTGAGGCAGGAGAATCGCTTGAACCTGGGAGGCGGAGGTTGCAGTGAGCCAAGATCGCACCATTGCACTCCAGCCTGGGGGACAAGAGCGAGACTTCATCTTCATCCCCCCTCTCCCAAAAAAAAAAAATTAAAGTTTAACTGATTTTTTCTTCTTTTTTTTTTTGAGACAGAGTTCTCACTCTGTTGCCCGGGCTCTGGACTGCAGTGACGCGATCTCCGCTCACTGCAACCTCTGCCTCCTGGGTTCAAGCAATTCTCCTGCCTCAGCCTCCCGAGTAGCTGGGATTACAGGCATGCACCACCATGCCCAGCTAATTTTGTATTCTTAGTAGAGACAGGATTTCCCCATGTTGGTCAGACTGGTCTTGAACTCCTGACCTCAGGTATTCTGCCTGCCTCGGCCTCCCAAAGTGCTAGGATTACAGGTGTGAGCCACTGCGCCCGGCCAATGCTGATTTTTTTTGAGATGGAGTCTCGCTCTGTCGCCAGGCTGGAGTGCAGTGGCGCCATCTTGGGTCACTGTAACCTTCACCTCCCGGGTTCAAGCGATTCTCCTGCCTCAGCCTCCTGAGTAGCTGGGACTACAGGTGTGCACCACCACATCCAGCTAATTTTTGTATTTTTAGTAGAGACAGGATTTCACCATGTTGGCCACGATGGTCTTAATCTCTAGATCTCACGATCCACCTGCCTCGGCTTCCCGAAGTGCTGGGATTACAGGCATCAGCCACTGCACCCGGCCAATGCTACTGATTCTTACGTGGATTTTGTATCCTGCAACTTCACTGAATTTGTTTATTAGTTCTATTAGTTTTTTGGTGGAGTCCTTAGATTTTTTAAATATAAGATCATATCATCTGCAAACAAGGATAATTTGAATTCTTTTCCAGTTTGGATACCCTTTATTTCTTTCTCCTGTCTGATTGCTCTAGCTAGAACTTCCAGTACAGAGTCTTCTTAATAAAACATAATCATAGGATCATATATAGTCATATACCACCTTTGCCATATCCTGTTGGTTGGAAGCAAGTCTCAGGTTTTGCCCATATCCAAGGTGAGGGATTGCACAAAGGCATGAACACCAGGAGGCAGCTACTGGTGGGGAAGACCTTAGAATCTGTTTGCCACATCTATCTAGAGCTTAAACTTACTCATGTGTAATGTGTGAATTGAGGATGTATTTCAATTTTTTTTTAATAGCCAGTTTTCTAAGCATGATTAGCAGGCAGCTGCAAGGTAGCATGTACGTTGGCATAGGTTATGGAAAGGGAGTCAGTGTTTCCCGCTTAAAATTCCTCCCTGACAACTGGAGCCTGTTGGTGAGGGGGAGCCTTGTTCTGTTCTTGGCATACTGGAGTGTATCTCAGAGGCCTTCTTGAACAGCCTGTAATTCCTGCACATCCTGGCTAGATGAGATGGGGGTCTTGGTGGTGCACACAGGATGCCACAATCCACAGGGAATGGCCCCTTGGGGTGGAGAAGGGTAATGAATTATTATAGGCAAATCCTGCAGTGTTGAGGTGGTGGGCCAGCCCCTTCTTGTGTTGGTTGTTAACATTCAGTTAAGGCTGTGGACAGATGGATCCAAATACCAAACAGTTCTTTCTAGAACTAGGCAAGGACTTGAAGGAGGGAGTCTGTGATCAGCCAGCTGGGAAATCTGTGGAGGAAGACATTGTCCAAACCAAAAGAGGGATCAGCAGCCTCTTGATAATCCACCATGTTGGTAAGGGCATCCACTAGCCCTGGCCATTTAGATGGTGTCTGGCCAAGAGGGGCAGGTTGGTGATGAAATCTGTTGTGATGGCATCTTATTTTCATATTTTTAAGTCTATTCTATTAGGGGTGCATGGGATTGGGATTGCTTATCTGTGACTATAACAGTATCGGAGGTGCTGCTTTGCTGGAAGGGACTGAGCTGAAGAGGGCCTGTGGGCCAGATTGGAGGTAGGAATGTGGAATCACAGTGGCTCTCTAGAGTGGTGTGGGGCAATTCTGCCATAGCAGCTACTCCGACTCTGGGTCAGCATCTGAGGGGCTTTGCCCCTTATGGACATCTGCTTGATGTCCCTGCCAGATTAGCTGGGTTAACCATGTCCAAGGCTGCATGTAACAGTATGTCACCATAAACCTCAGGAAGAAGAGAGTCAGTTCCAGGCTCCCTCCTGCCGGCCCCTGATGCCCTTGGGCATTCTGGTTGTTGACTACTTGGTGGTTTTGATCTTGGTCACAAGCAATGGAAACATGGAGACCTGGGCCAGAGCAGGCTCCTTATGTCAGCAGGTAGGCAGTGAAGGGAAGCAGATGGGGTGCAGCTCCAGCAGATGCAGGCCTAGGTGCAGTACTGATGGGTTCCTTGGCCTGGGAAAAGCCCCTTAATGATCCTGCTTCTTTTCTGTAAAATGGGGGCAATAATGCCTACCTCTCAGAAGGCTTGGGGAGATTAGATGAGCTAGTGTGGAGCACCTAGCACAGAGTTGGTGCCAGAAGGCACTTGATAAGTGATGGCTGCTACCACTGTTGCCATGTTAAGGCAGGTTAGATTAGGCCAAGATCATGGCAGAAATGGAGAGATTTTACGTCTGCAGTTGTAGCTTCCCTGACTGCAGACTGTGAACCCTACATGACCTTGGCAAATGCATGGGCAGCTGCAGTTTGCCTTGATGTCATTAGAAGCTTCCAGGGAAGGATAAAGACCTCTGAGACCCCTGGGCTGCTCAGAATCTACTAAGTGGGTGGATAGGGCATGAGGGTGGCCCCTGCCAAAGGGACCCCTGTTTATCCGCCCTGTCTTTTTGTTGTCTAATTCCCCCTGGGTGGTGGAGCCTGGAAACTGAGGTCCAGCAGAGCATTCCAGACTTCCACATACCCTGCTGCCCTGGAGTAAAGAGGCTGGACAGGCCTGGAGTGGTAGGGACCACAAACCTAGGGAAGAATGGAGTCCAGAGCCAGGAGTGAGGAAAGTCCAAAAGGAAAACCTCTTTTGTTGGCCCAAGGCCAGTTGTCAAAGTTGGGATCATCAGGAAGCATGGCCAGAGAGATGAGAGAAAATTCTGAGCCCTGAACAAGGGCAGGTGAGGAGGGACAGCTGGGTGGAAGCAGCCGGTCCTAAGCAGGGAGAGGAGACGTTCTGCCTGCAAGTGTCGGCTTAAAGAATCTGTTTCTGAGCCTCCTGTGTCCCCACTCCCCCATCAGCTGACCCACCTCTTCCTGTTCCTCCAGACCAAGCTGCTGACCCAGTATGTGCTGAGTCTGGCCAAATATGACCAGAACTATGATATTCGCGACCGGGCGCGCTTCACCCGGCAGCTCATCGTCCCTTCTGAGCAGGGTGGGGCCCTCAGCCGCCATGCCAAGAAGCTCTTCCTGGCACCCAAACCAGCTCCAGTCTTGGAGTCATCCTTCAAAGGTGGGACCTGAAATCAAGGGTAACCTTCCTAGGGGAATGGAAAGGAACTGGCCAGAGTCTCTGCCCCAGACATTCCTGAGGCCCCTAGCCAGGCACCAGGCTTCTTTGGGCAGTCCTACTCCCTGGCTCACTCCTTTTGTCCCTCCTGTGGCACCAGGAATTACTCTTTCACCTGCCCACAACCACTGCCAGCATCATCTCACCTGAGGGTCTGCCTTCCCGGCCAGGATGGACTCCTGCCTCCTCTCCTCTCAGGCTCCCTTTTCCATCTCCCTCCCTGAGCAGACACTAGGCTTTGGAATACATACCAAGATCTTAAATACCAAGGACCCAGGAAGGCAGAAAGCAAAACAACACACAAAGGAGAGGTGTATATTTTTATAAAGGTCCTGAGAAAGCAGTTGCCTGCATTCTGTGAGCTTAGTCACTACAGTCAGTTCAAATCCCAGGCCCCACGGCTTCAGCCTTGCCTCTGTTCCTGGGCTTGGCCCTTAAGGCCTCTTTTCCCAAGACAAGGGCCCTGAGATGGGCCTGGGAGGAAAGGGTCCTCCCGCTGCCTCTCTGGACCCCAGGAGTGGAAGCCAGGAACCTACACAGAAGAGAGCCTCCTTCACAAAGCTCAGTTCTTCTGGGTATCCTTTCGTTCTTTTTCTCTTCCCTGGACCTCACGAATGGGGAGATTCTGAGGGTGGGCATAGCTTTGAAATTCTCCCAGGAAGAAGGCAACAGTCCCTTTCTCCCCGACACCATCCTCACTCACAGGCCTGTGCTGCCCTCCTCCAGCGGTGCCTCACCTCTGACCCGGACTTCCACACACTCATGCTCTGACTGTTCATCCCTCCCCGCTGAGTCCAGAGCCTGACTAGACGTGCTTCCTGAGCAGACAGGCGGGCAGCATCTGTGGGCCCAGAGTCTCCTCCTGCCCACCTCTGTAGGCTGCCTTTCCCTGGCCCTCAGTCCCTGCTCTGGCCTGGCCGGACAGCCTTTTCTTCCAGCAAGTGGGCCTAAAGGTGCAGTCAGGGTGGAAGAGCCATTAGGGCACACATCCATCTCCTTCCCCTACCCACCTGGGAAGACCCAACCAGAATCACCACCCAGCCCCACCTGGGAAACAGCTCTCAGAGCTTTCCCTCACTGCTGCTACCTGCCTGACCTCTAAACCTATCCCTAGACCGGGACCACTTCCAGCTGGGCTCACTGTCCCACCTGCTCAATGCCAAGGCCACAGGCTACCAGGAGCTCCCAGACTGGCCGGAGGAAGCCCCAGACCCATCTGTGCGCAACGTGGAGGTCAGTGGGATGGAGGGTTGAAGTGTGTGTGTGTGTGTGTGTGTGTGTGTGTGTGTGTGTGTGTGTTGTGTGTGTGTGTGTGGTGTGTGTGTGTGTGTGTTGGTGGGGGCAGACAGAAGGGATCCCTGGCAGTGCCGGCCCAGCCCTCCTAACACCCTCCCCCACACAAACAGGAAGAAGATCTCTCCCTTATTGAGACTCACGTGGGCCTGTTGGGCGAATACACTGAGGTCCCACCTTCGTGTGCCGTGTGCTATCTCCCCTGCCCTGTCTGTGTCCCTCTGCTTCCCCTCTGTGCTGTGCTCCTGGGCCTTTCCATACTGTTTCCACCTTGGTTTGGCAGTGCCCCTCTGTGAGCAGCATTCCTCCCCTCCATGGACAGTGCCCCTTTATTCCTCCTCTGTTATTCCCTTTGTGGGACAGACCAGGTAGGGCCTCATGAAGAGGTGGAATAAAGGGTAAGGGCTTGTGCCTGCCTTCCTTCTCCCCAACCATGATGAAATGACCCTGCACCCTACCCCCATCTCCAGGTACCTGAATGGACCAAGTGCTCAAATCGGGAGAAGAGAAAGGAGAAGGAAAAACCCTTCTACTCGGACTCTGAGGGGGAGTCAGGCCCCACAGAGTCCGCAGACAGTGGTGAGCATATGGCAGAGCTGGGGTCCTCTGTGCTCCGCCCGTGCATCTGAGTGACTGACTATATGAGGGGTGTATGTATATGGTCGTGTGTCTAGGGATGTGCGCCTGCTTGTGAATTCTGTTTGAGCACCTGAGGGATTCATGTTCCACATGTGTGTGCTTGTGCAGGTTTCTATCCATGGAGTCTATCTGTGTTTCTGTCAGTTCAGCTTGCATGTAGGGCTGGGGGCAGATCAGAGAGGTTTGAGGGTTCAGTACTGAATGTGAAGGTGGAACCCAGGTGTCTGCTCCAGACCGAAGGAGGCCTGCACATGAGGGAGGAGGCCTCATATTGTTCCTCCACAGACCCTGAGTCTGAGAGTGAATCGGACAGTAAGAGCAGCAGCGAGAGCGGCTCTGGGGAGTCCAGCAGTGAGTCCGACAATGAAGACCAGGATGAGGATGAGGAGAAAGGGAGAGGCAGTGAGAGGTGAGAAGGGAGCTAGCCAGATGGCTGGTGGGGTTCAGGGGGCTTTCCTGGAAAGAAGGGCTAGCAGTGAGCTTTAGCCAGTCTCCTAAGAGCCCGAGCCCCTCGTGAGCTGGCTGGGGCTGTCAGCTCACGTGACGACTACTTTGGCTGGCTGCAGGAGATCTCTGAGGCCTCATGGGCTGGTTTAGAGAAGCAACCAGGGGCCTGGAGCCTGAGCTGGCACAAGCTGGCTTCAAGCTCTCATGGGGTCCCTGCTATAGGACCTCAGGTGTGAACCCTCCTGGCCCAGGCTCCCCACTCCACTCCAGCTTTTCAGCATTTCTCCTGCTTCTGTGAAGCAAGGAGGGAGTGTCCAGGCCAGGCCTGAGCCCACCTTTCCCACTCTCCTTCAGTGAACAGAGTGAGGAGGATGGTAAGAGGAAGACAAAGAAGAAGGTGCCAGAGGGAAAAGGAGAAGCGTCATCCTCTGATGAGGGCAGCGATTCCAGCAGTAGCTCATCAGAGTCCGAGATGACATCGGAGTCCGAGGAGGAGCAGTTGGAACCTGCCTCCTGGAGAAGGAAAACAGTGAGAGCCTTGGGGCAGAGTCAGGGTGTGCTCATGGGCCAGGGCCCTCCCCAACCTCTGGGCCAGGCCCAGACATCTGTCTCCCTACCATCCAGAACATGACATCTTCTACTCAACCCAGAACATGCCAAGGTGCTCCCCTTCCCCACACCCACATCGCATTTTTCTCTTTCAGCCTTCCAGCAGCAAAAGCGCCCCTGCAGCCAAGGAGATCTCCCTACTTGATCTAGAGGACTGTGAGTTTGGGTGGTAAAAGTCACAGGGGAAAGGAGGCCTGGGGAGCATGAATTAGAACGGCCCATAGGGACTCTGGATTGGGTTCCTCAGGTCTTGTGGGAGCAGGGGAGCAAACAGAACATATCTTCAGGCCTGAGAGGGCAGCAGGGCTGACCTCCCCAGGTCTGGGGTTGAGGTCTAGGGATGGGTATTTTGCCAGAGCCTCCAGGCAGCCATGTGCCCCCGCTGTCCATGGTGCTGAAATGCGTGCTCCTTGATCCCTAGGCTCCCTGCTCAACCCAAGCCACCTCCACTTTGCCTCCTCATAGTCTTATCTACTCCCACAGTCACCCCTCCCAGTGTCCAGCCTGTGTCTCCCCCAGCAATTGTGTCTACCAGTCTGGCTGCTGACCTGGAGGGCCTGACACTCACAGACTCCACCCTGGTACCGTCGGTGAGTGGGATGGAGGAGGGGACTGGGCTGGGGCAGGGACACATCCCTGTGCTGCATCCTATGGTGTGGATGTGTGTGGGGGGTGGGTGTGATGGAGGATCTGATAGCTTTGAGTCCCAGTTGCTGGATGGCCCTAGGGGACAATGCTGGGACAGGCTCTCTCCGTCTTGCTCAGTTCTGTCCTTCCTTACCCCTCCACTCTAGCTTCTGAGTCCAGTGTCGGGTGTTGTGCGGCAGGAGCTGCTGCACCGGGTAGCTGGCGAGGGGCTGGCTGTGGACTACACCTTCAGCCGCCAACCTTTCTCCGGGGACCCTCACATGGTGTCTGTGCACATCCACTTCTCCAACAGCTCTGATACCCCCATCAAGGGCCTGCATGTGGGCACTCCCAAACTGCCTGCTGGCATCAGCATCCAAGAATTTCCCGAAATTGGTGCGAAGGGCTTTGGATGGGGTGGAGGAGGAGGCTCCTGGGCAGAGTCAGTCTTTCTGTGGTTGCTGATACCCTCCTTGTGCCAGGCCAGGGGCCAAGCTATAGGGGCACAGAGATAGCATCTAACATGATCAACACTCTGGTGGACAAGACAGACTATGAAATAAGCAAGTTCATATCAGGGCGGGAGGTGCTTGCAGCAGCAGATTTGGCCCTTGGTTGTTTCAGGACTAACTTAAATGTGGTGAGGGTGAGTGGGGTAAAGGGTGCTTAGAGTTCAGGAGGAAACCAGGAACAGTCTCTAGGAGCCAAGAAAGCCAAGATTCTGTAGAGGGCTGGTCAGCTGTGACAGTGGAGGGGAGAGCAGGGCTAGGCTGGGTTCTAGACCTATCAGGTGATGGTGGCCCTCCCTCTCCCCTTCACTGCCTTATACCACTTCAGAGTCCCTGGCACCTGGAGAATCTGCCACTGCTGTAATGGGCATTAATTTCTGTGACTCAACCCAGGCAGCCAACTTCCAGCTGTGGTATGTGCCCAACTCGAGGTGGGGGTGAGAGGATGGGCTGGAAAGGGACAGGGTAACAATGAACTGGAAATGGAGGTGGTGCTTAGTGGGGATACATCATGATTGGGTGGGTCTGGAAGCCATCTCAGGCCCTCATTCCTGACCTCACTCTGTCACTGCCTCCAAGCTGTGCCTCTACACAGGGTGGGAGGTGAGGGGAGAGATGACGGCCTTAATTCTTCTCCCTCTGTTTCCTCCCACCCTTCCCAGCACCCAGACCCGACAGTTCTACGTCTCCATTCAGCCACCTGTTGGGGAGCTGATGGCCCCTGTGTTCATGAGTGAAAATGAGTTTAAGAAGGAACAGGGTGAGTGCTCCCTGGGAGTGGGCAGAGAGGGAAGTATAGAAGCTGACTCCAGAACGTCCAGCTTGGATGGTAGGGAGAATGGTGTGTCCTTCATCTAGACCAGGGGTCAGCAAACTTTTTCTGTAATGGGCCAAAGATAAATGTTTTAGGCGTTGAGAATCATGTGGTCTCTGTTGCAGTTACAACACGACTGTGGCTGTTGAAACATAGAAACATCCACAGACAGTATGTAAATGAATGAGTATGGCTGTGTTCCAAGAAATTTCCATTTATATTTATAGATAATGAAGTTTAAATTTCATGTAATTTTCATGTGTCATGAAATATTAATCTTTTGATTGCTCCCCCAACACTTAAAAAATATTAAAAACATTGTGGGCCATATAGTTGGTGGACTGGATTTTGTCTGGAGGCTGTAATTTGCAAAACCTCTGGCCCAGAAGAAAAAGAGTGGCTTGGGCAAGGGAGGAGGGAAGATCACGGTTAGTTTTGGATAAGCTGATTTTGAAATGCATTTGGGAAATTCAGGAGGAGCTATTTAGCATGCAACTGAAAATATGGGTCTATGCCCAGGAAACACTTTGAAGCTGGAGTCATGAGCATATAGGTGGTAATGGAAGCTGTGAATATGAATGAGATCACTCTGGGAGGTGGGAGAAAATAGGAAGGCCAAGGACAGAACCTTGGGGGAAAACCTGAATTCTGCAGAAGACAGAGGAGGGGAGGGATAAGAGAAGGAGCACAGGGAGAGGTGGGAGGAGAACCAGGAGAGACAACAAGGCAGAAGGTGTCTGCAAACCACAGTTACCGAAGACCTTCAGAGTCAGCATATAAAAGGCTACTGCCAACCTGAGGGAGAGAGGGTCATTGCTAAAGGAGGGACAGAGGCCAATTGGCAGTGGGTTGAGGGAGACCACGGCTCAAGTAAATGCAGTCCTCTTTGGAGGACTTTAGCCATGAATGAGGAGGGAGACAGGGCATTGGCACGATGAAGGATCTCGCTTCTGGAAAGGATTTTTTGGAGACGGGGACACTTGAACATGAACAGATTGAAGGAACAAAGACAAGAAAATGTTATTAGTCAGGAATGAAGGGGATGGAAGAAACGGAGAGGGATGTCAGTTTCTAAAAGGAGGTGAAGAATGGGGGAAGCAGTGGAGGGAGGAAAGAGGCTGAAGAGAAGACTGCTGGTGTGCAGGAGGGCAGATGGAGGAGCTCCCATGGGGGGCCTAGATCATGTGAGTGGAGAGAAGTCAGCCCTGCAGAATGGGGAGTACTGGGGGGTGCTGTGAGGGTTTGGGGGCTTCAGGAACTCTGGCTAGGTCTGGAGCTGCTGCTGCAGAAGTACAATTAAAAATGTACCTGTGAATGCTGCATGTGACTACTGGATTCTGGCTGAGAGATCACAGCAGCCATCTGTGATCTTTTTGTGAGGGCTTAGCCTCCAGGAGCTGAGTGGGAGTTGAATGTGGGTTGGAGGGCCCCCAAGAAAGATCAAAGGGTGTGAGGTTCAGGATGGGCGAACTTCTTAAGAACTGACTGGCCACTCTCAAGGGGCTGGTAGCCCAGATGTCTGATGGAGGAAGCGCCAAATCAGTCTTTGGTAACAACATGGATAAAGGCCTGGGTGGGAGGGGTAGAGAGGCTGACAAAGGGTTCCTGAGGGAGGGCCCAGTCTGAGAGGGAAGTTCCCTCTCCCCAAGACTGATGATTTAAATTCTGACCTGCCCTTTGCATGATACCTTCCCAGCCTGGGAGAACTTGATGCTCAGTAAGCAGACCCAGGTGCTGGCCTCTGTACCCACCACGGCCTCTGCCCTCATCGTGACCTCTACCCCCAGGAAAGCTGATGGGCATGAATGAGATCACAGAGAAGCTCATGCTGCCAGACACCTGTCAGAGTGACCACATCGTGGTGCAGAAAGTGACTGCCACTGCCAACCTGGGTCGTGTTCCTTGTGGGACATCTGATGAGTACAGGTACTAGGCCACCAGTAGAGGGGAAATGATGAGCATGGGGGCCCTGGTTTGAAGGAGGAGCCCCAGGCGCTGATCCCCTTCCAAACACAGTCACCCTTAGCAGCTCTTCCCCACCCCTTCTACTCCCACCTCAGGTTTGCAGGGAGGACACTGACTGGTGGAAGCCTCGTTCTGCTGACCCTGGATGCCCGGCCAGCTGGAGCTGCCCAGCTGACCGTCAACAGCGAGAAAATGGTGATTGGCACCATGCTGGTAAAGGATGTGATACAGGCTCTGACCCAGTGACTTCCAGATGCTGTGGAAGACCTCTTTGGCTCCCATCTATACCTCCCCATGACATCTGGGCTGTCAGTCCCTCTCATCTTTCTCTCTCTCTCATCATCCTCCTCATGCCAGATAGCATTCAGGGTGTCCTCTCTCCCTCTGGAGAACCAACCCTCCCCTAATCCCCTCCCCATGGGTTCCTTAGTGATCTGTGCAGAGGGAGATGGCAGCCACTCCCTTCAGTCCTTCCAGATTTCTGTAGCTATTTATGTAGCAGGCTCAATAAAATGTCTTCTCTCTAGCTGCTGGCTCACCTTTCCTTCTAGGGGTTTGTCAGGAACAACTCTCGTTGAATCCCCAAGGTGACCATCTCTGGGTCAGGATGCCTAGGAGTCTGTAGGCATCTTTGTGAAAGAGACATCTGGGCTGGGATGGGAAGGCAGAGCTGGAAGAGCACCTTGGTCCTTTTTATAGCCTCTGCAAAAACAAGTCCTCTTCAATGGCTGGCAGACTCCCTTAGTTCTTCTTATGGTCCCTTGGGAAGGAAGGACTCATAACATGGGGACTTCCCCAAACACAGGTGCTTAGTTCAACATATGTCAATTACTTCCAGTTAGGGGGCCTGGAGGCCCCACCTGACTGGGGTACTGACCCACTGGTCATCTTAGTGGAAGAATAGAAGATGTATAACTGTACTTTTCAAACCACTTTGTGGCAAGTCACCTGGGGATCCTATCACACGCAGATTCTATTAGTAGGTCTAGGGTGGGGTCTGAAATTCTGCATTTTTTTTTTTTTTAAGTGAAAGCAGCCAGGTGTGGTGGCTCACACCTGTAATCCCAGCACTTTGGGAGGCCGAGGTGGGCCAATCACGAGGTCAAGACCAACCTGGCCAACATGGTGAAATCCCGTCTCTACTAAAGACACAAAAAATTAGCTGGGCATGGTGGTGCGCACCTGTAATCCCAGCTACTTGGGAGGCTGAGGCAGGAGAATCGCTTGAACCCAGGAGGCAGAGGTTGCAGTGAGCTGAGATCATGCCATTACACTCTAGCCTGGACGACAGGGTGAGACTCTGTCTCAAATAATAATAATATAAATAATAATAATAATAATAATAATAATGTGAAAGCAAGTTTATTAAGAAACAACAGAATGGCGACTCCATAGGCAGAGCAGCAGATTCTGTATTTGTAATAAGACACCAGCATCTGCTTACACCTGGAACAAACCTGGTGGGTGCAGTGGAGGTCAGGGCTCTCCCTGACACCTTTTCTGGTGAAGAAAGAGGCTGAGTGAGCAGTGGTTCTAAAACGTATAAAAGGTGTTCCATTAGGATGTGTTCTGTACCCTCCCACCCCCTGCAAAGTCTATGATCAAATAAGTTTAGGAATCTTGGATTTAAGTGAAATAAGTTCATTTCCCACAGGTCTTCCTCAGAACTTTTACTATGCCAATGTACACTGTGACCACCTCTCAGCCTTCAGTGTTACTCAAACTTGGTTTTGATTTTTGAACACTTTCCTCACAACATCTTGATTGAGTGGGTTACAAGGAACACACTCCAGTTAGTTTGAGATGTTGTACCTCAGCCTCTGATCCTCTGTGACCAAGACTTTAGGCCCTTGGCCATACTGTCCCACAGCCCTGCCACTTAGGCATCCCTCAGCATGTCTGTTCATGGGTAAGATGGGGTGAAGCAGGTGTGGCTGTCCTCTCACAGAAGGAGAACAAAGACAGTGCCAGGGGACAGCCCTGCCTCTGGCTCCAGGGACTTGCTGGGCACTGTGACACTAGAGAGCTGCTGGAGTTGCTGCTTCCCTGAGAGCCTGGGGCCCCAAAGTCTCCCTGGGATCACTGTTTTTGTCACTGCAGATTCTGAGATGGTCCTCCAGTCAAAAGTAAGATTCAGTCTTACTTTTGCCTCTGAATCAGCACTACCCACAGCACTGACAGAGGGTGAGGGTGATTTTCTAAGAAATTTGAAAAAGGACCATCAGAGAATCCCTTATCCACCTTTATTCTATATCAAAAGCCCCAGAGTAGAGCTGGGCATGTGTCTGTGGTCCCAGCTACTCAGAAGGCTGAGACTGGAGAACTGCTTGAGGCCAGGAGTTCAGGGCTGTATTGCACTATTATTACACCTGTGAATAGCACTCTATCCTGGACAACCTAGCAAGACCCTACCTCTAAAAAAAAGTCCCCTTTTTAAAAAATGGGATTCTGTAGGAACCAGAAGTGCAAAAGGCAAGTCCCTTAACATTCCTCAAGTACAGTCCAGGTTCCCAGAACCTCCTGGAAAGGGAACTGGGATTTCCAACCCTGAGAGTCCAGAGAGTTGGAACCTTCATGGCTCTGTTGGTGTCTCTGGAACGTGTCCCAGGCTTTGGCATTAGCAGTAGCAACTCTTCCTAAGGAAACAGTTCTGGTGTTTGACCGAAGAGAGAGGCAGGAAGCAGGACAGCAAGGTGTGGGCAGGGGAGAGTATGACTGCAGAAGGAGCCCAGCAGGGAGTGCTGTGCTGCTGGTGAAAGCTGGGCTGGGAGATTAGTGGGGCAGCAATTTCCCACCTAGGAGGAGCATGGGGCCTGTTCTGTGCTGAGTGAATGGTCTAGAGTGACAGAATCTCAGTCACAGAGGAAGGGGGAGTGGTTGCCCCAGCTCTCATCCCAGCCCAGCCCATCTCTTCCAAGGCCATACCTCCCACAACCCTACCACATGAACATCCCTGAGTGAGTGTGCAGGGATAAAATGGGGGCCTGCCCAGCACTCACAGGTGGAAGCAGGTCAGACCTGCAGGGGCTGGGGGCCCCCACATCCCCCGGGGCATTTTCCCCAACCCATATCATATTCTGTATTTTATCACTGGCCCAAGTCTGCCACTGTGGTGACACTTTGTCTCCAGTTTATTAGGGGCCTGGTCACAGAGTGTCTGGATCTGAGTTGGCAGGGAAAATGCTTCCCATGAACAGCCTTTTTTTTTTTTTCTTTTTTTTTGGGAGACAGAGTCTTGCTCTGTTGCCCAGGTTGGAGTGTGGTGGCACAATCTCGGCTCACTGCAAACTCCGCCTCCTGGGTTTAAGCAATTCTCGTGCCTCAGCCTCCTGAGTAGCTGAGATTAGGGATTACAGGTGTGTGCCACCATGTTTGGCTAATTTTTATATTTTTAGTAGAGACGGGGTTTCGTCATGTTGCTCAGGCTGGTCTCGAACCCGACTCGTGATCTGCCTGCCTCAGCCTCCCAAAGTGCTGGGATTACAGGCGTGAGACACCGCACTCAGCCTAATTTTTTGTATTTTTAGTAGAGATGGGGTTTTGCCATGTTGGCCAGGCTTGTCTCAAACTCCTGAGCTCAGGCAAAACACCTGCCTCGGCCTCCCAAAGTGCTAGGATTATAGGCATGAACCACCACGGCTGGCCAGTCATGAATAGTTTTGATGGGACAACCAGGGAACTAGCCCAGGGCTGTGGGATTCAGGTGGGGCCCAGGACCACAGGACGAACTGGGAAGCACTCTTAGGACTCTGCTGGTGCAAAGGAAGGGCTGCAGAAAGTGGCCTGGAAGCGGATAGAAGCACAGGGACTGGCACAGAGGCAGTGACAAGGATGGGGTAGTGCATCAGTGGGGACCTCGGAGGTCTGAGCCAGACCACAGGGCTTGATGGGTCAGAGGACAATGAGCTCAGGGAGGGGCTGGAAACTGGAATCTAGTCCAGGATGGCTTCAAAACAGTGCCCAGGCAAATGGGCAAGAGAGACAGCTCCAGTTTCCAGCCAGGCTGCATCACCTGGCTAGCTGCAGTGGCTGGTGACCCGGGGGAACAGATCCATTTAGAGATACCAAGGAAGCCACTACAAGGACCCTGGAGTTGCGACATTAGCTGTGCCCATGCTTGAACTCCCATCTATATGGCGACTAAGACAAACCCCTGCACTAGTTCAGCCTATTCTGCTGGGCATCTTGAGAGTCACCTCCCCATAGTGTATCTTCCACATCAAAAGGATGGGTGTTGAGGGTGGAACTCAGAGTGGCAGGACTTTCCCTGTCCTGGCTTGGAAAGGAAAGGGAAAACTGGAAAATTCTGACCTACCAGAAGACCTCGGCCTGGGTCTTCCTTCTGTCACCACCTGGTCTTTTGGCTCCCAGAGTCAAGAGGATGGTGAATTGGTCCCTGGGAGAGTGGAGCCCAGGTTGGGATATCCTCAAGGAAAAGAAGCAGTGTGTACCTTTTTGGGTCTTCTACTTGATGGCTCTGGTTTGACCCCAGTCTCTCTCCCTGCATCCCCAATCCCACTGATCTGTCTAGTAGAAGAAAGCACTTAGGGCTGAACTTTTTGATCCTGACCTTTGGGAACCCCCATTATTTTCCCATTACCAATTGCCCCCTTGCTGCAGAAGATGCTGTGGTGTCACTGAGGCTTTGCTTCCCTATGGCATCTGGAGAACAGAAAGAATGCTTCTCTCTGTCCAGGCCCCAAATACATTACGCCCCTGGCTTTGGGAATATTAAAAAAAAAAAAAATCTTAAGTTTCAGTATTTAAATTTATGAATCTGTAAACTTATATAATTTATAAATTTATGAATATTTAAGTATAGTATTCCTACATAAAATTGTACAGATCACAAGTGTTCAACTTGATGCATTTTCATAGACTGAATAACCCATGTAAACAGCATCCCCCAAGAAAAAGTGTGGCAGCACAACTTCCTCATGCCTGCTTCCGGTTTGGGGCAGTGTTACATTTTGCTGAGAGATTACAGAGTCCTGAAACAGTTTGACACCAGGCTCCAAGTGGCAGTGGGATTCCAGAAGGCCAACATGGAGTTGTGTCCAGTAATGCCAACACAGTGGCAGATGCTTCTCTTTGGGGCTACTAGGGATGTGTTAACAGCAGCCTCTGTGGGAGGGGCAGGGTATGTGGAAATAGGAGGGTTGTCTTGTTTTGGCTGCGAAGAATGTAAGGAAACAGCTATGGGGGAAGAGGAATTCTTGAGAGCTTGGGCAAGGTGACCTTGATCTAGTCTTGGATGTGCCAAGATCCCAGCATCTGTACCTTCAGAGGGAAGTCAGGGAGGGAGAGGTGGGGTTGATGTTTCTCATGGGTACCAAGGCAAGACCAAGACCCTGGACTCCTGACCCTCACCAAGAAAAGTTGCATACTCTCAAGTAAATCTCTGAATGTCTCAATTTCCCCAGCTGCAAAACAAAGGGGATGGCCTCTCCGATTCCCATGTCTCTGGGCATCCACTAACCCATTACAAGCATCTCAGGACAACCAGCACTCACCTTCAACCTCCAAGATACTCCCCAATGATCTTTGCTACCTGATATCTGTATCCTTGTGTCATTCCCTCCCACATATTATCAATGTTGGTCTATGTGAATAATAGGATACAAATGATGGTATGTCATTTCTGAGATTAGGTTATAAAATTCTTTGCACCTCCATCTTGGTTGGTCTCTTCCTCCCTCTCAAGCCAGCTACCATGTCTTGAGCAGCACTATGGAGAGGTCCACGTGACAAGGAACTGAGGCTTTTGCCGGCACCCACTTGAGTGAGCTTGGAAGCTGATCTTCCAGCCCAAGGCAAGGCTTCAAGTGATTGCAGTTCTGGCTGACATCGTGACTGCAACCTCATGAGAGATTCTGAGCCAGAACCCGCCAGCTAAGCCATTCTCTGATTCCTGACTCCCAGAAATTGTGCAAGATAATAAATATTTGTTGTTTTAAGCTGCTTAGCTTTAGGGGTAACTTAATAGCAATAAATAAATAATACAATCCAGCCTTCCACCCATCTCCTAGGTTGTTGGGAAAGCCCTCAGGGAGCCTGGATCCCTGACTCTGGCCTTCAGAGCACTCTGCTCCCACATTCAGTGTCTGAGTGATGTGCCTGAGTTGGCTTCTCCTGGCTCATGAGGGCTGACTGTTATCACACATTCAGGAATTTTGTGAGCCAGATGATGTCACACTGACAATTTGAAATCAGCCGTGGTGGGAGTTTTTATGCCATGGAAAGAGACAAATGCTACAAATCACTTCCCTCCCCCAGCCAATTGTCAAACATTTACCAGCACATCACTGCCCTTAATTATCCCTATCTCTGTCTCTTTAAAATATTATTATGTATTTCAAGTTTAAAGACTATCATAACCACCTGTATACCAATCATCCAACTTAAAAACTGAAGCACTCATCAGTTCAGTGCTCATCAATTCAATGTCCCCCACACCCCTCATTTCATGACCGCTTCCTTTCCCACCTGAGGCAAATCATCATTCTGAATTTTCTGTTTATCAATGCCATCCTTTTTTTTTGTACTTTTACTATATATAGATGTGTTCCTAAACAATATATAGTACCATACTTTGTGATGGTGGTGGGTACTACATGTTTTCAAATTTTATATAAATGGCATCTTAGAGTACGTTTTCTCCTACATCCTGCTTTTTCACTCAATATTGTTTGTAAGTCATGTTGATGTGATCTGCTGTATTTCATTTACTTTTACTTATATATAGAATTCCATTGTATGACTATACCATAATTTATTGATCCACTCTCCTGTTGGTGGGCATTTAAGGTTATTTTATTTTGTTTTGTTTTTGTAACTATTAACAAAACAGCTACAGACATTTTTACTCACGTTTCTTAACACGTATAAAATTTTCTCTAACATATTTTCCTAGGGATGAAATTGCTGGGTCATAGAGTATACACTTTTTCAACTTAACTAGAGAATCCAAATTGCTCACCAGAGCTGCTATACGTCACATCAATAATATTTCTAGCAGCTTTATTCATGATAGTCCCCGAAGTGGAAAGAACTCAAATTCCAATCAATAGGAGAATGCAGAAATAAATTATGGTGTATCTATACAATGGAATACTACTTAGCAATACAGAGGAACAAACTACTCCTACATGCAACAATATGGATGGATCTAACAGGTATGTTGAATGAAACAAACCAGAAATTATATGAAGTCTAGAACAGGTTAAAGGAATCTGTAATGAAAGGCAGTAAGGATAACGGTACCTTGAGGAGGGAGGTATAAAGTGAGAAGGGGCAGGAAGGAACCCAATGGGGGTTCTGGAGAGATTCTATGTCTCGATGCGGGTGGTGGTTACCTCGGTATACACTTAAGATTTGTGCACTCTGGCCGGGCGTGGTGGCTCATGCCTGTAATCCCAGCACTTTGGGAGGCCCAGGCAGGCGGATCACAAGGTCAGGAGATCGAGACCATCCTGGCTAACAGGGTGAAACCCCGTCTCTACTAAAAATACAAAAAATTAGCTGGGCGTGGTGGCGGGCGCCTGTAGTCCCTGCTACTTGGGAGGCTGAGGCAGGAGAATGGCGTGAACCAGGGAGGCAGAGCTTGCAGTGAGCCAAGATCTCGCCACTGCACTCCAGTCTGGGCGACAGAGCAAGACTCCATCTCAAAAAAAAAAAAAAAAAAAAAAAAACAGATTTGTGCACTCTATGCATTGTCTTCTCTCCATTAAAAGATGTGAAACATAAAAGCACACACCAAAGTAGCTGAACTAGTTTACACCCTCACTGGCAGTGATCCTGCTACTGGGACAGTGAGACTTGATAATTTTTTTCCATTTGAAAAGTGTGGCATGGCATCTGATTGTGGTTTCATTTGCATTTCCCTGGTTACTGATGAGGGTGGGCATCTACCGATGTTTATTGGCCATTTGGATTTTCACTTGTGTCAACGGCCTATTCTCATCTTTTTCCCATTTTTCTGTGGAGTTGTGTTTTTTCCTCATTGATTATAGAAGTTCTTATATAGTGTGGAAACTAGTTCTTTGTAAATACATGGATTGGAGGTATCGTCTTCCAGTCTATGGCTTGTCTTTTCAAGCTTTAAACAATATCTCTGGCCGGGCGGTGGCTCACACCTAATCCCAGCACTTTGGGAGGCCGAGGTGGGCAGATCACGAGGTCTGGAGTTCGAGACCAGCCTGGGCAACACGGTGAAACCCCGTCTCCACTAAAAATACAAAAATTAGCTGGGTGCGGTGGCAGGTGTCTGTAATCCCAGCTACTCTGGAGCCTGAGGCAGAAGAATTGCTTGAACCCTGGAGGCTGAGATTGCAGTGAGCCGAGATCGTGCCACTGCACTCCAGCCTGGGCAACAGAGCAAGACTCCGTCTCAAAACAAACAAACAAACTCTTTTACTAAACCAAAGTTTTTAATTCTAGTGTGGTCAAACGTATTGTCTTCCTTTATATCCTGTGCTTACTGTTCCAAGTTTACAAACTTCATCCACGGGCTGAGGTAAAAAAAATTCTCCTATATTTTCTTCTGAAAAAATTCTAAGTAAAGCTTTTCAGAATTGTATTTTTGACTTACTTCTGTGTATGATGAAAGGTGGGGCCAATCCACTCTTTTTTTTTTTATTTTTTATTTTTGAGACGGAATCTCGCTCTGTCACCCAGGATGTAGTGCAGTGGTGAGATCTCGGCTCACTGCAAGCTCCGCCTCCTGGGTTCATGCCATTCTCCTGCCTCAGCCTCCCGAGTAGCTGGGACTACAGGCGCCCACCACCATGCCCAGCTAATTTTTTGTGTGTATTTTTAGTAGAGACGGGGTTTCACCGTGTTAGCCAGGATGGTGTTGATCTCCTGACCTCATGATCCACCCGCCTAGGCCTCCCAAAGTGCTGGGATTACAGGCATGAGCCACCGCGCCCGGCCTCAATCCACTCTTTTATCCCACTTAAAAGGAACTTGAAAAAACAAAGAACATGGTTTCTTCTGTACAGAGCTTGGCAAAACTTGAGCAGAGACTGTGTGTGTCTACTTTGTGGTCTTGAGTTCTTGAGTGAATTCCTTTTCTTATCTTTTGCAACCAGGAAATTATTTTCTCCCATCAAACTTCTCTCTTCTTTTAGCTCTCTGCCTCCTGCAGAAGCACTGAACACCTGAGCATATAAAAGACTACAGGGTCCCTCCTGTCTCCCTGGTACATATATTTAAAATGTAGTCCAGCTAATTATAGTTGGACTTAAAATCAGTATTGTAAGTCTGGGGCTTGACTGCAGAGACAGTGCCAGGCATAGCTGGGCTCAAAGGCTGTTTGTTGACTGGAAGAATAGATAATGCTGCCTATTTGTTTCTGCTACTTCTGCCAGTGACCAGCTGTGGGGACTTGACCAAGTCATTTAATATATTCACCTCTGTCACTTTCCACACCCTGCCCTGTGGATTATGGTCACCTTCAGAGGGACTGTTCTTCCTGTATGACCTGCAGGCCTAGCCAAGTCCGGGTAGGGAGTAAGGACTCGCCCACACCTGAGGTCATGACTGCATTTGGTCAAAGTTACCTCTTCTTTCAACATCTGCAGTCAGCTCTGGGGTCATTCACAGATAAGCACACACATAAGCACGCTGGAAGTTTTATTCTCACCTGGTTAAGACTTCAGGCTCTGAAACCAGAAGACTGCCTTGGTTTGAGTCCTTGCTCTCACACTTTTAGCTGGGAGTCTTTTGGCCGGGCGGTGGCTCACGCCCCTTTTGGCAAGTTACTTCTTTGAGCTTCAGTCTCATCTGCAAAATGAAATAACATAGGTAAAGCACTTAGAACTTTACCACGTGCACAGTAAGTGGTCAGTAAAGACGAGCTATTATTATTACCTGCAACAGAAAGTTTAGGGAGAGAGATTTTAGGCAGCAGAAGTTTCTGTTCCAAGTCTCTTGAAAGATGCCTTCATTTTCTTATGGTTGACAGTTTTGAAATATGAAAGGGGCCTCCAGACACCCGCTCCCTTGGGCACTATTCTGGGTTTCAGATTCTTATCTTGCTCAGCTTTTGGGTCAGAGAGGAGGAAAGGATGTCAGGGATCACAAACTGGCAGCCAGTGAGCTGCATGAGGCCCCTGGACATGCTGGGCTTGGCTCTTTTCATTTGGATTAATAACCAACATTAAGATTCACATTCAAGATTTCACTTAAAAAAAAAAAGTACTTCCAGCTTTTCTTGAAAGATCTGACTGGGCTGGGACCTTGTTTCTACATGGTGCCCACCAGCTAACAGCCCTTTTGGGTGTGCCTTGGGCCTTCAGTGCTGTCGCCCACCCTCACTTGGCTCCTGTGCTGTAGGCATCTGGGTGTGGCACCCTCTCAGAAGCAGCTGCCCTACGGTGCTTGTGGGCCAGGACAACACTCGGGTAGGCTACTCCTGGAGAAAGCATGGCTCAAGAGGGAGGGGTCCCAGCGAAGTTTCTCCTGCCTTGTCTCTGTAGAGACAGAAAATGCATTAATCATTCTGCCCATGACCTCAGCAACCCAAAGCAGCTCCTGTAAGTAGACCAAGTGGATGGAGGCTGGCCAACTCCCACTGTCACTCACCCCCTCGTGGACTTCTACTCTTACGCTCACCACCCTTCCCCCCTTAATCCTTCTGAAACACTAGACTATACCATCAGCTTCCTCTTTCTCCATCACCTCAGGCAGAAACTGACAGTTACCTGCCCCTCTCCCCTTAGCCATTAGATCAAGCCCAGGAAGATGGCAGCACCATCCTTCCTAAGTGCCAGGAGGGGACCAAAGCATAGTTAATGCTTATTAAACAGTATCATGATAACACGACACATGTGAAACACTTAACAATGTTCAATAAACTCTGGTCCCTTTCCTCCCCACTCCAGTCCCTTGTTTTCCCCCTTTTCTGTCTAACCTCTTCTATGTCTCCAGTAACTCCTTAAAACAGACCTGACAACTGCCAACCCCTTTTACAATTCTCTAATAGTTTTCCTACTGTCTGCAGAATAAAGGCCCCTTAGAAACCGGGCCCAGGCTTCCCTCCGGCGGTATCAGGTCGCATCATCCTCAGTCCTGGTCAGAGGGAGCCGCTCGGTGCCGGTGCCGTCCTCCCTCTCTGCCTTTGCTTGGTCTCCCGCCTGGAATGCCATCTCCGCCTCTGCGTTTGCCCGAGGTTTCCGGTCCGCCCCTGCTCCAGGTGCCCGAGGACGCCTGCCCTGGAGCCCTCGCCCTATCCCTTGCCCTATTTCTGTGAAACTTTCTATCTCGGTGTGTCCGGAGCGCGGGAAGCGGTTTTCCCGGAGAACTCCGGTCTAAAGAGGACCAGTGATGTCTTTGGAACTTTCTGGAATGTCCTGACTCTCGCGGCCCCCTCTGCAGCGCACGGAGCAGTGGGTCTAAAGTGAGTGCGCCTCCTGCAGCCCGGGGGCTACGGTTCCGACCAAGGATGCAGGGCTGGCTCTCGCCCTGCAGAGATCACTGGAAGAGAAAGAGCGCGGACACGAGGCTGTACTGACGAAGCGATCGCCGCCGCTCGCAGGGGCTTGTAAATCGTGCCCTCTTTCGTTAAGAGGGAAACTGAGGCCCAGGGCAGACACTGAGTCGGCTAGGGTTACTTAGGTGATAGCGCGCTCAGGCTTAGGTCTCTGGCCCCCCAGGAGGCAGCTGTGGCCAGCAGCGGCGGCGGTCCCCTCAGGGTTCCGGGTGGGCGGCGGAGCCCTCCTCGGCTCGGCCTGCTAGGAGGGGCGGGGCTCGAGGGGGCGGAGGCGAGGGCCCGGGCGGGGCCGACACAGGTGCTCCGCATCCGGCCGGGGGGCGGCTCCGAGGAGCGGCTCGTAGGAGCTTCATAAGCTGCCGGGGTGCGGGGCTGCGCGCGGCCCGCTGCAAAAATAGTGCCCACGTGCGTGCGCGTCTCTCGCCCGCCGGCTGGCCGGCCAGCCCGTCAGCCCCGCAGGGCCACACCGGCCCCATGGCGTTCCCGCTGGTAAGAGCCGCCCGCCGCTCGCCTGGGCGGGGCCGCGTCCCGGCCACAGTAGCTAACGGTCCGCGCGCAGCCGGGTCCGGCGCCGCGGTACCCCCATCCCCCGCCCGGTGCGCGCGAGTCCCGGGCGGGGCGCGGTCACGTGCCCGCGGGCGTGGGGCCTCGTGGAGGGGTGGAGGGCGAGGGGGGCAGGGAGCCTCCTCGTGACTCAGGGCCTTTGGGCTTAAAGGCGCCGCAGCCCTGCGGGGGCGGCTGGTGAGGCCTCGGAGCCGCACTGCGGCCTCCGGGCGGCCTCGAGCGTCTGTCCAGACGGGAGCTGACCGGACATAAAGGAGCACCGGCGCCCGGAACGTTTCTTTCTCACACTGCCGTCGCACGGGAGATCCGAAGCCGCTGGCGCTGGAAGCTCACGCCCCCTGCGGGTCTCTTTAGCACCCGGCGCGCGGTGGCGGGGGGGGCCCGGGCGGGACGGGGCGGGGCTGCTGACGGCGTAGACCCCGTGCTCCGTGGAGAGCCCCACGACGGCGCGGCGGTCTCGGCCCCTTTAAGGTGGAGGGATCAAGCCCCTCGTGCGGCTTCCCAATCCCGGGCAGGTCACGTGGCTTCACACCTTCGCTTGGCGCCGGAGAGGGAGTCTTGGGGGCGGGGCTGGCCAGGTAGTGTGGCGCGAGGGCGGAAGACTGGCGGGGCTTAGTGCCCGGGAGACCCGCGGGGCTGGCGGCTTTGAGGTGGGTCCTGGGGGCATGGGCGGGAGAGGGGTAGGCTTGCAGGCTGCGGAGGTGGCGTAGGCGGGGAGCGGCCTGAACCCACTCTGGGCTGTGCTGTCCAGACCCTCAGCCTGGCGAGCGGGTGCATGTGGCCTCGCGTTCTGGTCTTTCTCCTCAGTGCGGGAAGAGGCCGGGTGCCCAGACTCAGGGGCGGCCTCAAGTTTGGCGGAGCAGCGGCTGGGGCCCTGGACGGGTCGCTCCCCCTGATGGCGAGCTGGTTGGGCGGGCCTGTGCCCGCCTGGAGTCACCTGAGTGTGGGAGGACTCACCCACAAAGGGGCCCTCACCTTGGGGTGTCCCACCCGGCGTCATTCCCCGGGGCTTTTTCATGTCGTGGGTTCCTCAGCGGTCGAGTCGACCGAGGCTTTGCTGCCTCATTCCTAGAGGACCCAGGGAGGCCAGAAGGCTCTGTGAGCGGCCCTGCGCTGACCCCGTGACCGAGAAAAGCCAGGCGGACCCCTGGACTCTTGGGCGCCTTAGGGGGCACTTTGTTCCCTGCAGCCCTGGCTCCTTGCACCGTCCTCAGCTGGGGGAAGAGAGTCGGGAGCCGAATTCGCTCTTAGAAGCCGGGGTGCCTCCCGCCAGGGCCGCCTGGGAGGAGGCCGCGTCTCTCCTCCCCCGCCCCGCGCCTGCAGCCCCGGCCCTGACTGACGCCGCATTTCTTTGGCAACCGCTTCCCTTGGTCTCCCTGGCTACCGCCCTGCTTCCCCGCTCTCTCTCCTGGCACCTGAGTCAACTACTGGGCTGTGTCGTTGGTGGGGAAGAGGGGCAAGTGGGTGGGGTTCCTATTCTGGAAGGCACAGGTGCACCGTCCGCCTCTTGGCTGCCCCTCAGGTGACGGTGCGGTCCCTTGCCAGCAGGAAGAGTGTCTGCTAAGGACAGTTTGCACCCTGAGGCTCATGTTCCCTTTGAGTCTAGGACACATGCTGGGTTAAAAAATAAAAATAAATTCAAACAGGACTCAATGTTGGAAATCTCAAGTTGGTGATTGTTTTCCTGGTTGGTTTTTTGCATAGTTAGAAAAGCTTGTGGAGCTCAGTGGGGCTGCTAGCTGTCGGAAAACCCTGGAGATGGTGTTTTGGGGATTCAGCACTGGTCTTTTATTTGTCCCCATTGAGCTGGCTTGGAGCTGAACTGTAATCCCAGAGCGCGTTGCTGTAGAGTTTGGCTTTTTATTTTTTTATATTTATTTATTTATTTATTTTGAGAGGGAGTCTTGCCCTGGCACCCAGGCTGGAATGCAGTGGCGCGATCTCGGCTCACTGCAACCTCCGCCTCCCGGGTTCAAGCGATTCTCGTGCCTCAGCCTCCTGTGTAGCTGGGATTACAAGTTCGCGCCACCACGCCCGGATGATTTTTGTATTTTTAGTAGAGATGGGGTTTTCAGCATGTTGGTCAGGCTGGTCTCGAACTCCTGACCTCGTGATCCGCCCGCCTCGGCCTCCCAAAGTGCTGGGATTACAGGCGTGAGCCCCCTCATCTGGCCGAGTTTCGCTTTTTAAATTTTTTGTCACGGCGATTTAAACTTTGGGTGGCCTGGTAGTGCCTGCTCAGTTTATAGAAGTAGGATTTGGAAGTTGACTACTCTGTGTATAAGTCAACCTTTGTAATAAAAAAGTATGGCCGGGCGCCATGACTTACGCCTTTAATCCCAGCACTTTGGGAGGCCGAGGCTGGCAGATCACCTGAGGTCAGAAGTTCAAGACCAGCCTGGGCAACAAGGTGAAATCCCGTCTCTCCTAAAAATACAAAAATTAGCCAGGCGTGGTGGTGGACGCCTGTAATCGAAGCTACTTGGGAGACTGAGGCAAGAGAATCGCTTAAACCCAGGAAGTGGAAGTTGCAGTGAGCCGAGATCCGCCACTGCACTCCAGCCTGGGCGACAGGGCGAGACTCTGTCTCAAAAAAAAAAACAAAAAACAAAACTTGGCTTCCCCCCTCCGAACGGTTTGTCTTGTCAACAACTCCCTGGTCTGGGCTCCCATGTGTGGGTGGGAGGTTGTGCCAACCTGTGCAGCACATCAGAGGTTGGAGAGCTGATGCCTGTGATGAATAATCATGGAAACGTTTGCAGTTTGGGTTAGGCCATAGGCATTTGATAAAGGAATGGTTCTATGGGCTTTTTTTTCACTGTAGTGCACAAAACAGTGCCCATGAAGCAAAAAGTGGAGGAGGAAGATAAAGTAGTAAGACTCCAGGCTCAGCACCAAACTTACTAGTGACCTAATGATAATAGCTGCCTTAATAAGCATTTTCACTGAGCACAACCATTAATTTTATTTTTAGTCTTCAAACTCAAACCCTATAGGGGCCAGAGGTAACGTAAATGAGCAGAGGAGGAGGAAAGAAAGGTAATGGCTTCTGAACTGCAGAGTATATGCCTCTCTGAAAGGAGCAGCCACTAGCTGATTGTTGCCCAGCAAAAATGTGGGCCCAGAGTTGGTGGATCTTTGACTTGCTTCTAAACTGGCTATCTCTATTTTGATGAATCTCTTGACTTTTAAATGTAGCGTTAAAATTTTTTTTTTTTTTTTGAGACGGAGTCTCGCTCTGTCGCCGAGGCTGGAGTGCAGTGGCGCAATCTCAGCTCACTGCAAGCTCCGCCTCCCGGGTTCACGCCATTCTCCTGCCTCAGCCTCTCTGAGTAGCTGGGACTACAGGCGCCCGCCACCACGCCCGGCTAATTTTTTGTATTTTTAGTAGAGACGGGGTTTCACCGTGGTCTCGATCTCCTGACCTCGTGATCCGCCTGCCTCGGCCTCCCAAAGTGCTGGGATTACAAGCGTGAGCCACCGCGCCCGGCCCGCGTTAAAAAAATTTTAAACACTATGGACCAAATGTAACGTCTTTAATGTTGGATTCAACCTGAAGGCTAGTTTGGAATCTGTCTTAAAACATCCCTTTTGGATTTCCCAGCTGTTTTGCAGAAAAGGAAACAGGCTTTAGAAATCAAGTCACAAGGCTGTTAAGTGATGGAATTGAGTGTGAACCTAGGTCCTTCTGGTGCCATAGCCCAGCCTATTATGTGTGTTCTGTTATGTCAGAGGATCAAGGGGTTATTGTGGCGTACATTCTAGAAAAAAGGTGGTGGTCTGGGAGCTGATCACATAGGTAAAGTGAACCTTAACTGCATTGGCAGGAATCCCAGTTGCTGTAGAAGTCAGTGTGGGTCTTCTGAGTGTTAGTACAGCAGTGCTGATGTTAGGAGGAATGTGCTGTGTCTATCATTCCACAATGTATGTCAGAGCAGTTAGCTGATCCTAAGAGCCAGAGGTCTGGGGAAGTCAGGCTCCTCCCACTGTGGGGGTGACCCTCCCAACCCTCTGCACAAAAGACTCCTTTTTTCAGGACATTAAAATTTCAGTAACTTTTTCTGTCTGAGGCAAGGCAAATTTGAAATTATATAATTGTTTTAAGACCTGTAAAAGTAAAATGGAGCTTACTAAATCTCACCTTGTCTGTCTTAGCTAAGATTCCCATAATGCTGTCTCTTAGATTTCCAGGAAGAATTAATAAAGGTTAAAAAAATTTTTTTAAAGCAGTTTGTGGTAAAATCTTCTGAGGTAAGCTCCCAGGGCATAAAATAGCCCTGCCTCAGAAATGAGGGGCTGGGGTTTCTTTTTTTTTTTTGAGACGGAGTCTTGCTCTGTCGCCCAGGCTGGAGTGCAGTGGCGCAATCTCGGCTCACTGCAAGCTCCGCCTCCCGGGTTCACGCCATTCTCTTGCCTCAGCCTCTCCAATTCTGGATAAAACTTAGAATCCCAGCATTGTACACAGCCACACTTACAGATGTAAGGGGTATGTACATTTATTTCCTATATTGCATTTTCAAGGATTTTTTTTTTTTTTTCTTGAGATGGAGACTCACTCTGTTGCCGAAGCTGGAGTGCAGTGCTGCAGTGTCGGCTCACTGCAACCTCCGCCTCTGGGGTTCAAGCAATTCTTCTGCCTCAGCCTCCCAAGTAGCTAGAACTGTAGGCGCGCGCCACCATGCCCGGCTAATTTTTGTATTTTTACTGGAGATGGGGTTTCACCGTATTGGCCAGGCCGATCTCGAACTCCTGACCTCGTGATCTGTCCGCCTCGGCCTCCCAAAATGCTGGGATTACAGGTGGGAGCCACCGTGCCCGGCCACATTCCCAAGGATTTAAAGGAGTAAAAAGCATATTCAGAGCTTTTGCCAAAGATTTTTTTTCTGTGAGAATGTAAACTCAGACACAAGCTAGATAGCTTTCTTACCTGTATCCTGGAAAGTTTTTGGAAAGATGAAAGCTTTAAAATATTACCTGCCTCTAGCTGCTTCTTAGCAACCTTTACCAGCAAAGCACTCAGCTATGAGTTCAGTGTTTGTGGATTTGGGGGTGTGGAGTGTGCTGGGGAGGGGAAGGGTGAGGTGACTAAAGTAGCTCTCTGCTGGTATTATTTTTGCATTTATAATGTTAGGTGTTGTCTGTGCAAGCTTTCTCATTCATTGGTTTCAGGTCCCTCAGCTAAATGATTATTTTCTAAAGTTATGTTTATTTTAAGGGAAAATTAGAGTATTTGTACTTTTGGCTTACAGTTTGAGACAGAAATGCACACCAGACCTAAGTATTAATGTTTAGACTGTGGTCTTTAGTAGCTAGTAGTGGAGGCAGTAAAAGAATCATGGGATCAAATAACAAATTATTTTCTCTGCTATGGAAAAGTTGTGCTAATCTCATCCTGTTCTGCAAATCTGCTTTTCCTAGGCGGGATATAAACTGTACTGACTGAGGAGAATTTGCCAGAAAGCCCCTGAGGCTAAAGGGTAGGAAGGGGTTTGCACCTAGAGGTTATGGTAGAGGAGGTTATGTAAGAATTTTGCTTCTCTTGTTTGAATTAAGACCAAGAAGCACTGATTGCACCCTTTACCGTTTCTTAAGCCTTTTAAGATTTTATTAAGATTTTTTTTGAGACAAGGTCTCACTGTGTCACCCAGGCTGGTGGGCAGTGGTGCAATCACAGCTTACTGCAGCCTCAAAGCCCTCTGGCTCAAGGGATCCTTCAGCCTCAGCCTCCGAAGTACCTGGGACTACAGCCATTTAACATGCTTGGCTAATTTTTAAAAAATTTTTTCTTTGAGGTGGGGTTTCACTATGTTGGCCAGGCTCATCCTCAGCTCAAGCCATCCTCCTGCCTCAGCCTCCCAGAGTATTGGGATTACAGGTATGAGCCACCATGCAGGCTCTTAAAGCCTTTTGGTCACTATGAACTTTGCTTCCTTTGTACCCAACATTGCAGTTTTGGAAATGCCCTTAGTTTTTTCCTGCCATTGTTGCAGCCTGTTTTAGAGTGTCTCATCTTCTGTGACCACAGATTCCATAGACTAAAAGTTTTTATGTTGAAGATAGGACCCGCCCCAACAGTGCATTTCTCAATTATAGTAAACTAGCTGAAAAAGATTGAACTGAAACGTGCGTGGTGTATGTAATATTTCATATTTTCATAGGAAAATTATCTGACTTGCTGTAAGAAGTTAATATCCAAATTTCAGAGTGCTAAATTCACATCGTAGATGTAATTTCCAATGAATTTTGTTAGGTGTCATTTTAAAGCCCAGTGTTAGGGATTATTTTGCCACCCTAATATATAATGTAGTTTTGATTAACTTGGACCTAGGAGGATTCCTGACTGAATGGGGTTGAGCTTTACTTTCAGTAGTTCAGGAGAACACTTAGGCATGGATAACCTTTGAATTCTTTTTTTTTTTTTGTATTCCTGAATGGTGGAACAGTCCTTTTAAATTATAGTGAGTTAACACTCTTTGTTTTGATTTATTTAAGGCATTCATGATGAGTTCCCTTGAGGTAACAGGAGAATCCCCAGAGGGCAGGTCTAAAGGTTGGTTTGTATGCTAAAAATGGGTCTTAGTTGCAAGTAGCTATTGATTCTAGGAGTAACTTAACTAATAGTGTTACTGGTTTCTTTATTCTTGGCCAGCATAATATGCTGCTTTATGTACCATCCTGACAGATTTAGCCCCACTGCCTACAATCCCCTTTGATAAAAGTGTGGGAGTAGCTCTCCTCTGTTGGAAGAGAACAGTTACTTTGAAGGGCAGGTTGGTTTTTTTGTGTCTTTTTACAGAACACTTAATCTCTTACTACTTAACACCTGTGCTCTCTGCATTCTGGCTTTGTGCTCCTGGGTTCTGGCCCTGACACCATCTGTCTCCCGTGTGTCTGCCCTTTCTCCTGAGGCTTTTTGTTTTTGTTTTTTGAAAGCTGTAATCTTGGAATTGTTTTGAAGCTCAAAAGGTGTTAGAGACCTGTCTCCTACGTATAACTTGGAGTTGACATCAAAGCCAGATTATAATCTCTGACATCCTCTTTTCATGGACTAGGAGAATTAAGTTTAGAATGAAAAGTGATTACTCTAATTTTATACTGTGAGCAGGGAATAGAGACAGAACTGGAACCCAGGGTTTCTCATTTCTAGACTAGTACTATTTGTAAAATTCATACACTCACCTCTGCTGTGTTGGTCTCTTATTGTACTTAAAATGTCCATTTGGTTTGTAAGACTCTGGCTTCCCTTTTTTTCTTTCTTATCTGATCAATCTTGTCTTGTCTTGGTACTTGCAGGCTTCCTTTTCTCCCCAATGCCACATTCTTCACAGTTCAACCCTGTTGGATCATTGCTGTCTCCTTATATATACAGGAGGCCCATGTGTTCCTATAGAAGCACCAGTTGACTGTTGTGTGCCCAAGTTTTAGATTGAGCTCTTTAGCCTTGGTTGTTCTGAAGACTTATACTTCTGATTGGACTACCGAATGCATGTATCTATCTGAGATATGTTAAACCCAGCAGATATAAAAACAGAACCAATTTCTTCCTTTTCCTCATCAGAAATAACATCAGAAGTAGGCAGGTAAAAGATTTAAAGGTTATTGCCAAAACAGGCATAGTATAGCGAGTAGGAAGGACATTCTAGGCAAAAGGAACAACATGTATAAGGACAAGGAGATATGAAACAGGGCTGTTTTTAGGCAACTAGAAGTACAATATTGCTAGAATTTTAAGCGCAAGGGGTACTAGCTTATGACCTGGTAGTACACTTGTGTTCCTATGTGCAAGAGAAATGAGTACATGTGAGTATAAAAAGGCATGCACAAGAATATTCACAGCAGTTTTATTCATAATATTCAAAATCTGAAGAAAAAGCAAGCCGGTTGTGGCACCTGTAGTACCAGCTACCGGGGAGGCTGAGGCAGGAAAATCCCTTGAGCCTAGGAGTTCAAGTGTGGTCTGGACCACATATCCAGACCCTGTCCCTAAAAAATAGGGCAAAACAACAAACGCCTGTTATGTCGGGTCCCCCAAGACAGTGCCCAAATTAGATGATTGACTAGGAAGATTCACAGGACTCAGCATATAGTGGTACTCATAGCTAAGCTTACAGCTAAAGGATACGGAGAAAAGCCATCAAAGGGAAAAGGCACGGGGGGTGAAGTCTGGTACAAGCTTCCAATGTTCTTTTCGTGGGAGAGTTAAACAGGACATAGTTTAATTCCCCCACAACTGACAACATATGTAAAATGTTGCCAGCCAGAATAGCTTGTTAGGCACCCAGAGAGAGACAGAGAGAGAGTTGCGTGTGTGTGTGTCTGAGGACTGGTTAAATAGGTAGCCTCTGCCTGAAATGTACCAAAATTTCAGACTCCAGGAGGAAAGCTGATGTTCAGCATAAACCATATTGTTTGTTCATTTGGGTATAGTAAGTCACTCAGTTCTGGGAATGGTGGGAACTCAAAATTTAAGTTCCCAGATGGTAGCTAAAAGACACCAGTCAGACCTGTTACTTTAAGTCTTTTCTGTACACCCTTGAGCAGGAATATGGATAAATACATATATCCACATCTATTAATATATAGCACAGTAATAAAAACCATTGTTCTATACTTTAATGTGTAGACATGTCAGATACTAAGTGGGGAAAAAAAAGTCAAACCCAAAAGAATACTTACTTACATGATTGCATTTATAAGAGGTTCAAAAATGGGCAAAACTAATTGGTAACAACAGAAGCCTGAATAGTAAACTCTTTGGGGGATAGTGTGGGAAAGGGCACAGGGGAACCTTACAGAGTGTTGGAGATGGTCTGTATCTTGCTGTGTGTGGTGGTTGCTCCAGTATATACAGATACGTGAATCTTGATCAAGATACACACAACTATTGCCCTTTTATTGAGAGAGAACACACAACAGAATAAAGTGGGAATAGACTAGGAGGGATCTAACTTGGCCACTAAGCTGAAGGCAGACCATGAAGGGTTTTATATGCTGTTGATAAGGAACTTGGCCTTTACTCTGTGGCAGCAGTTCTCCAAGCTAGGTCTGTACCTGCTTAGTGTGGTCACCAAAACCCTTTAAGAGGCCATAAAGTCAGAAGTATTTTTATAATTCTAAGACATGGTTGATTTCTGCTCCCCCACCCCACTGTGTTGACATTTGTACCGATAGTGCAAAAGCAATGGGGGTGGGTAAAATGGCTGGCACTTACTTAGGGGGAATCAGGGCAGTGCCATTAAACTGTAGTAGCAGTCATTGTATTCTTCATGGTACACATTCCCAGAAAAGCCAGTGTCACTTACAAATATCCTTGAGGAAGCAGTAAAATTAACTTCATTACATCTCAGCCCTTGAATATATGCCTTTAATATTCTGTGTGACAAATGAGAAGTCAGTATAAAGTACTTTTGCTTCATATCCAAGTATGATGATTGTCTCAAGGAAATGTGTTTATGTGACTGAGTTTCAAGAATAAGCCTCTTTTTTTCCTTTGAACACCTTTTTTTCTTTACCAGAAGAACAACTAACAAACTATGGTTATTCAACTTTGGGTATTTGGCAGACATTTTCTTGAAAATGAACCAAGTAAGCCAGTCACTTCATAAGAGATAACTCACTATATTTGTTGCCAGTGATACAATTTGAGCACTGAAGAAAAAAATAAGAATTTTGGAAGATCTTTATTGGCCGCCACATGAGCTTGACGCTTGCCCCAATACTTAAAGTCCCCTGGTGAGATTGGTGGTACTATTTACTATTAACTAGTGTGTCAACGTTTGTTATATTTGCATAATTCAAGCCAATATTTGTCAAATGACTAACAGATCAGATAGGAGTAAAAGATCCATCCAAAATGCAAGATTGACTCATGTGTTTTAATGTAACAGCATATGAGGAATACATATGGTTTCAGATTCCATGTTGTAACTAATCTTTAAGAAATTACCATTTGTTGAGAATTTTGATGTAGTATTAATAGCCACAGTTGTCTGAAAATGATATTAAAATACTCCTTTTTCCAACTATGTATCTGTGTGAGGCTGGATTTTCTTCATATACTTCAGCCAGAATAACACATGACAACATATTAAATACAGAAACAGACCAGAAAATCCAGCTATCTTATATTAAACCATATACTAAAGAGATTTGCAAAAATGTCAATGCCACTACATAAATTTTTTTTGTCTTGGAAAATGATTATGTTAATATGTAATCGGTTTTTTTAATGGTTAATAAATCTACCCCTTTTTAATTTCTAATGGGTGAATATTGATATGACCTACTTAGACAAAAAGCTCTTGAGTAATTAAAATTAAAATTACTTAAAATTACCTCAGTAATTTTTAAGAGTATAAAGGATTCCTCAGACCAAAATGTTTGTGGACCACTGCCCTCTGGAGTAGGTGATTAGATTTGTACTTTCCAAAGATCCTGTAAGAATATCCAGGCAGGAATGAAGACCTCTTAAAAGGCTCAGGAAATGTCCATAGGATTTGATGAGGCACAGTGAACTTGGTTTGAAAAAAAGTGTTTCAGAATAGCATGTGTGGAAAGGGAGAGAAGCATCTGATGCTTGCCTTCGAGGATTAAAGAGATGAGTAAAGGCTGTAGAGATGGGGTACTCTGTACGGAGGGCTGATGGGGATGCTAGGGAATGACAGGCTGGCTACTAGAGGGAAGAGCAGGGTTAAGAAAAATTATAAACATGGGAGGGAGCTGATCATGTTTACAAAGGTGTGAGAGCTGTGGCAGGGATAACCAAGAGGCCCTGAGGGTATGAGAAAAAATGGACTCCAAAATTGCTTTTTAAATAGAAAGAAGGATAGTAATGGAAGCTGTGTCAAATTGGTGAGGGCAAGAGTAGGGTCATGTAGACCAACTGTCTGGAGCCTTTAGTTTCTTTTATTCCTCAGGAGAATTTATGAGACTTTGTCATTCTCACATTACAAATGAAAAGACCTGCTTAGAGAAATTGAAAATCTTGGTCAAAGTTCCCCAGTTAATGGAGCACTGGGGCTTAAATCAGAATCCCAGACTCCAAGTTCCCTCTTTCTTCTGCATCAAGGCAGCCTGAGAAGCATTATATGGAGAGGTGATGAAGACCGGGTCCAAGAACAGCTCTGAGACAACTCTGGAGCCTTTGTTTTTTTATTGATGTGGAATGGTCTGTGGTCCAAACCTAAAACCCCAAATCCCAAAATGACTTTAGTGGCTGAGAATTTTGACAGGGAGAAGAGGTAGAATTGATGAATATTTCTCTTGATGTATCTAAAATCTTAAGAAGGGAGTCACTACCATTTATGAAGGTTATGAGTGAGGTGGTAAAAATACCTATGCCAGGAGTGTGATACGGGTCTGCCTTTCATATGGTATCTGTATTGAGTGCCTGCAAATGCAGCAGATACTAGTCTGGGGCAGTGCTGAGATACAGGTTGTGAAGGACCTTTATAGTTTATCAAATTGGTGAGCTAACAGTCCATACAGTTAGCAGTGTGACAGGTAAGTGATGAGAGTTACAATTATAGTGACCATGTGCTTTCAATATTCTTGAGGTGTTTTGGTATGAAATATTCTCTAATGTCCTCATAAACCTGTCCTAAATTGTAGTATTTCCTCTTCCACACTGAGTTAAGAGAGCAAAAAGAATATTGGACAATAGATGTACCCTATGAAAAATGAAGAATAGCCAGAGATGGAAAGGGAGAGCCAGGAGAAAGTGATTCCTGACTTGAGTGGAGAATAGCTGAAGGGTCAGATCCTACAAAGATGCAGAGTAAGATAGACTTGAAGTATCAGTTGGATTTGTCAGCTATGAAGGCATTAATTTGGGAGCAGTTGTTTAGTGTCTTTTTGGGGAAGGGGAGAGATCAGTGCTGGCAGGACGTTGTGGATTGAGAGGATGAACAGGAAGTTAAATAAAGATCATATATTTTCAAGAAGGTTGATAGTATAGCAGAAGAAAGACGGCAGTGAATTGGGAGGATATTTTAAATCAAGGAAGATGTGGTGGTGTTTTAAGGTGAAAGAGTCTTAAACATACTGACAAACTGAAGGAGCCAGTGGAGAAGAGAGGAAAGTCAGATGATGCAGGGAGAGGAGATCTTGTATCTGTTGATGGATTTATCTTTCTGATACAGGAAGGAGGTTAGGACCTGTAGCTTTATCTCGTTTATTCCTGGTGAGCCTTCCTGTCCAGCCCTGTTGGACTACTTTGTTTTCTTGAATTTACTGTGTTCTGTATCCTCTCTGTGCTTGTTCTCCGTGTTAATGCTTTTTCTCATGCCTCCTTATTGAAATTCTGCATTTTCATTATTCTCTAGCCAAAACATCTGAGTTGTGAAACCATTTTAGACACCCTGATTTATTCCTCTCTTCTGTAGCATTTTGTGCTTGATCTCCACTTAGCTAACTAGATTTGTTTCTTTTTCCTACCTAATTCTCCTGAGGGCAAGGAGTATGTTTTTTATATATTTATCTGTAATCTCAACATCTAACCTAGTGGGTTGTCAGCATTTATGAAATAATATTAGGTTGAACTATGTGAAATTGCCATTTTATTGGTTGAAAAAGGTAAAATACTGACAATTTCATATGGACCAACCTGATAAATTTTTATTCCTGACATTGTTGCATTGAAGACTTGAGGTAGGACCAAGGAGAAAAACACAGAGAAGCATCTCTCAGCAAACTATAGAGTCATTAAAGTAGAGCCAAAATCTGGGTTTGAGTGAGCTGGTGACTAAAGCAAATAGAGAAGTTTGGCTAGAAGACTTAACATTCTTCCATAAGGAAAATGTATTCTTCATGGGAATCTGTAGCATTTCCTGATCTGTGGTCTGAATGACACTTCTCTAAAGGAGTGTTCATATAAGGGCTCTTCAAAATCGTAATAAAGAATATGCCCAAAATCCTGAGTATCCATGCTATAGAAACTTTGTTTAGCTTTATTATTGGTATAAAACTAAAGGCAGGCCAGGCTTGTGGCTCATGCCTGTAATCCCAGCACTTTGGGAGGCTGAGGCGGGCGGATCACCTGAGGTCAGAAGTTTGAGACCAGCCTGGCCAACATGGCGAAACCCCATCTCTACTAAAAATATAAAAAATTAGCTGGGTGTGGTGGCACGTGCCTGTAGTCCCAGCTACTCAGGAGGCATAGGCACGAGAACTGCTTGAACCCAGGAGGCGGAGGTTGTGGTGAGCCGAAAGTGTACCATTGCACTCCTGGGCAACAGAGATGAGACTCTGTTTCAAAAATAGAAAAAAAAAATAAAGGCAAATCGCCAGAGTACATCTCAGCAGAACCAATTATTTGGGGCATCTAAGTATATTATTTTCTGCTACTCTGGCTTAATTAAAAAAACAAAGTCTAAATGTTCAAGACCAATGCATTTAAAAAACATCTGATTAAATGGAGAAAAAATACTTGAGAAAAATTTGTAGTGTGAACACGTTTTTGTCAGGAGGATTACTGCATTCCAGTCCATGAGACCCCAGTTTTAGAACTCTCTCTGGAGGACTGAGTAAACCTTGGGCCCTTGAAACAGTCTTCTATAAATTTCTCAACTGGCTATTAATCCATTGTACATGATTAATAGTAATAGTCTTGAAGGGTCTTCAGCATTGGTATTATGTTGTCGATTAAAGGCAGACTGAATAAAAATCAACCCAGAGATGGTAGTTGGCATTCATTTATGACAGGTGAGTATCCCCAGATAAAGATTTTGAGCTGCCAGTATGGCCATCCTATCACAATGCTGGGTCTGGGGAGTATGATATTTAAAGGCAGGGCCAAGGTTTCCAAATTAGATAATTGTTCATTTCTTCTATACAAATAAATATAAAATTTGGGGATCTTATTCTTTAGCAAACATATCTACAAAGTGTAGGTTCAGATTTTTAAAGAAAAGGTTATGAGTGATACTTCCGAACCACAGATGGGAAAAAAAAAAAAAAAACTCAGTTATATGCTAAAACAAGTAAATAAGCTTCCTGATGAACTTGGCTAGGATGAATAAGTTGAAACCATACCTCTGAGTAACAGTGATATAATTTAATAACTTGTTTGGAATTAGACATCTGCCACTAATAAGGTATTTATTGAGCATCTCCATGTACTCTATGTATTTGTGACTACTACAAAGTCTGCAAGGTAGGTGCTACCCTGTTTTTTTTTTATACCTTTAGGTAACCAAGGCTCAGAGTGATACCTAAGTGGTAGACCTGGTGTTTGTATTCCAAAGCCTGTGTTCTTTTCTGCTTTTCGAAACAATGATTCCCACTTTTAAGGAGGAGGAGGAGGAGGATTTTCCTTTGTGGAGGAGGGAAATGCTTTTCTTCAGACTATTTCCCTCACCTTTGTTGTTCTAGTTGATGATCATGGCTATGGGAAAACAGTTTCATGATAGGAGTGTCAGCTCTTATCTATTGGAGAGAAAATTGAGGCCTGATCTAAAATAACTTGGATTAGGGCCAGGCGCTGTGGCTCATGCCTGTAATCCCAGCACTGTGGGAGGCTGAGGCAGTCAGATCACCTAAGGTCAGGAGTTTGAGACCAGCCTGGCCAACATGGTGAAACCTTGTCTCTACCAAAAATACAAAAATTAGCCAGGCGTGGTGACACATGCCTGTAATCCCAGCTACTCGGGAGGCTGAGGCAGGAGAATCACTTGAACCTGGGAGGCGGAGGTTGCAGAGAGCTGAGATTGAGCCATTGCGCTCCAGTGTGGGTGACAAGAGCAAAACTCTGTCTCAATTAAAATAACTTGTATTAGGTGAGTTTCCTCAAAAGCCATTCTTTCTAACAATAGGTAGGTAGAACTAATTTTATCTTGAGGGTATTTGTCTCTGTATCATTAGCATTAAACAAAGAATTGTTTTTAAATTAATTTTTTAATTAAAGAATTGTTTTTGTTTTACAGCATTGCCAAGTAATTCTTCCTGTTGACTCCTGATTTTCGGTAGTATTAAGGTTTGCGCTCTATTAAGTCTCTGATTTATCTTAAAGCCTTCTTTCCTGTTGACAGTAGAAGACCAACTAAAGGTCAAAAAAAGCTACAAATGACCTCACTTTATGGCAAAATATGCTAAAAATAAGGGCAGGAACTGTCAGGCAATAGTAGAATAACCAAGAGAAAAACATTTTTTCTCATGGTAAAACATTGGTCTGAATGCAGATGTATACATTGATGAAAGTTCAGATAGACTACACAAAGTAAATGGGTCTGTGAGTATGGGGTGGATAGTAGGTTTCTGTTTTGAAAATGAGGAACTATGAATTAATTTAACTGGACAGTTTAAAAGGATCAGTATTGGCTAGATGTGGTAGCTCATGCCTGTAATCCCAGCACTTTGAGAGGCTGAGGCAGGAGCAGCGCTTGAGCCCGGGAATTCAAGACCAGCCTGGGCAACATAGCGAGACCTTTTCTCTGAGGGGAAAAAAAAAAAGTTAAAAAAAAAAAATTAGCTGGGCATGGTGGTGCATGTCTATAGTCCAGCTACTTGGGAGGCTGAGGCAGGAAGATTGCTTGAGCCCAGGAGATCAAGGCTGCAGTGAGCTGTGATTGCAGCACTGTGCTTCAACGTGGGGACAGAACAAGACCCCATCTCTTAAAATGTGTGTGTGTGGTGTGTGTGTGAATATACGCAGTACACATGTCGAGCAGCCCTAATCTGAAATGCTCCAAAATCTGAAACTTTTGGAACACTGATATGTCACAAGTAGAAATTAGACACCTGAATTCATGATGGGTGACAGTTAAAACACAGTCAAAATTTAATTTCCTGTACAGAATTACTAAAAATATTGTATAAAATTAACTTCAGGCTGTATGTATGAAGTATATACCAAAAATAAATGAATTTGGCCGGGCGCAGTGGCTCATGCTTGTAATCCCAGCACTTTGGGAGGTCGAGGTTGGCGGATCATGAGGTCAGGAGATCAGGACCATCCTGGCTAACATGATGAAACCCCATCTCTACTAAAAATATAAAAAAATTAGCCGGGCATGGTGGTGGGCACTTGTAGTCCCAGCTACTCGGGAGGCTGAGGCGGGAGAATCCTGTGAACCGGGTAGGCGGAGCTTGCAGTGAGCCGAGATCGCACCACTGCATTCCAGCCTGGGCGACAGAACGAGACTCCGTCTCAAAAAAAAAAAAAAGAGAAAAAGAAAAATAAATGAATTCTGTGTTTAGACTTGGGCCCTATCCCTAAGATAGCTCATTATGTATATGCAAATGTTCCAGCTTCCAAAAAAAAAAAATCCAAATCTGAAACACTTCTTGGTCATCTCAGTATTTCTGATGAGGGATACTGAACCTGTAGTGGATTCAGCCCTTAGGTCTATTTGAATCATATCTCTTGTCTTTTAATTAAGCATTTTAAGTCAAATGATTAAGAGGAAGAGTTAGGGGGTACCAGGAATGGAAGGGCCTGGAGTCTTCAGAGAAATAGTTGCCATAGGTCTTTGGTTTACTTAATGAGCCAATAGATCCTTCCTCAAGGATCCCTGTGGTGGCCTCTGAATAATAATAATGATGCGACTGATAGTATTCATTGGTTTAGCACATAATTATATGCCAGGCCCTATGCTAAGTACTTTATGTGCATTAATTCACAAAAAGCCTTATGAGATAGTATTACTTTTATCCCTGTTGTACACAAAGAAGTGTAGTAGATCCGTTCGCCATCTGACAGTCCTGGCTTTGATTTTTTTTTTCCTTCCAAATTGGTTAAGGCAAACATTGGTAATTATAAGATGAAACAGTTTGGAATATACATTGAACACCTCATTCACTTTTATTGTAATTATAATGTCATCTTAAAATAGAGCTCTGGCTTGATGTATGTGAGAGAAGGGGAGGGAGGCATGTCAGATATCATTTGCCTTGATTTGGGAAGTTGTGTATGTTCCTAACAGGTTAGGAGTAGGGCAGGGTGACCAGACAGATTCCTAAATTAGATTTTTTTTTCAGGCTCCTTGAAATAGTAAGATTTCCTTCCTCTCCTAAGGAATACCTTTCTCCCAGACTCCCAAGTCTGCATCTGTTCCCTAGACTACTGTGGTACTTTCTCACTAATCCTTCTGCCACGTATTTGTCATGTAGTTGCTGGTGGTCTCCTTCTAAGACTCACTTTATTTACTTACCTTTAGATGTGGCCAGGATCTGGAATCCATATATATATATCCATATATATATATAGTACTTTTATTACAGTAATTAAAAGCTAGGTTAATTTTTGTGTATTGAAAAGACACAATTTTGTGTATTGAAAGACAATGCTGACTCCTTAATTTGGCGTATGAGGCCTTTCTAATTTTCTCTCCTATACCTAATGCTGTACCACACTGGACCACTTTTGATAATGCCTCTCTACTCTCTTGTGTTCTTTAGAACTTCCTCTTTACCCCCATTTCCAGGCACATTCTGTCCCTCTAAGCCACCTTGGCTTGGAGGACAATGTACGTTTACAGCACGTTGTAGTCTATGTTACGGATGTTTAGCATTCCTCCTACCTCAGCTTCCTGAGTAGCTGGGACTACAGGCATGTACCACCATACCTGTCTAATGTTTTGTATTTTTTGTAGAAACAGGGTTTCACCATGTTGCCCAGGCTGGTCTTGAGCTCCTGCCTCCCAAAAGTTCTTTTCCAGACTTCAAAACTTTATTTTGGTTTAGTCTGTGTCTAATCTGCTGCCCCTTGGGGTGCTCACTATAGAGAGCAGGCAGTCGGCTAATGTTTATTAGGCAGTGAAGAATGAAGCATGTAGCCTTAAGATATGCAGATTGTGCCAGGCAATGGCACGTGCCTGTAGTCTCAGCTACTCGGGAGGCCAAGGTGGGAGGAGCACTTGAGCCAGGAGTTTCAAGTCCAGCCTGGGCAACACAGCGAGACCTCCTCTCTGCAGGTTATAAATATTTGCATCTTAGCTTTCGTGAAGTTGCCTTCCTGAAATTGAGAATCAGCTTAGAAATCTACAGCTGTGAAAAGGGCCTTGTGTGTCACTGGATTTAACAGTTCTCAATGGCACCACTCTAGAGAGCTTGGGAAAACAACCTTGCAGGATTGTGTATTTTGGTCGTCTTCACAGTTTGCAGAGGGTACCAGTCTTTTCAAGAACTTGAGGCTGATATGAGGCTCAAGTTTGTCCTTTTAAGGTCATCCTGCAGAGTTGATAAAACTGTAAATGCTCTTGGTCATTCTCATGCTTACTTGGATTTTAGTAGGCCAAACAAAATGACATCAGGCCTCTTCTTGTTTTGTTTTGACGTGACCAGCTTATGAGATATTAAGTGCCAGTTTCCTTACTTGGTCTGTTTTTGTTTGTTTTCCCCAAGATAATTGAGGATAATAGAATTGATGAGGCAGGCTCCCCTTAAAAAACTCAATCTGTCAACCAATATTTCATTGCTTCTTATGTTGGGCATTGGCTATGGAGAGTGAGGGAGACTGGAGTGAAGAATGGTACCTACATTTCTGCTTTAGGCATCTGGTGGATGGTAGTGTTATTTACCAAGATAGGGAATACCAAAAGAATAGTTTTGGTGTAAGGGTTCATGATTTTATATATGTATATATAGGAGTTCTTTTTTCATTCAGTAATGTCTTACCCATCTTCTCATGCCAGTTAATAAAGTTGCATGTACTAATAATGACCACATAGAGTTGTATAACTTAATCAGTTTGGGTGGTTTTACCACTGTTGGTACTTACCTCTCTTGTATTCAATAATTAATGTTTGTGGATACAAATTAGCAGCTACTGTATGCCGTGCAAAATGCTTTACATATGTCATCAAAAAGTTGGTATCCCTTTTCCATTTCACAAATGGGGAAACTGAGGCATAGAGGTTAAGTAACTGTGATATCACACAGCCAATAAATGGCAGAATGAAAATTTTTAAACAGCTGTATTGACCTAAAGTCTACATACCCTAAAGTTCACCTTTAACGTACAGTTCATTGGTTTTTAGTCCAGTTGACTCTTGGACAGTGTGGGAGTTAGGAGGGCCAACCCCCACAGTCAAATATCTGTGTTTAACTTTGACTCCCCTAAAACTTAACTAATAGCCTGCTGTTGACCGGGAAGCCTTACCAATAACATAAACAGTTGATCGCATATTTTGTATGTTACATGTATTTTATAATGTATTCTTACAATAAAGTAAGCTAGAGAAAAAATGTTACTAGAAAATCATAAGAGAAAATGTATTTACTGTTCATTAAGTGGAAATGAATCATAAAGACCTTCATATTTACTGTCTTCACGTTGAGCAGGCTGAGGAAGAGGAAGGATTGATTGGTCTTGCTGTCTCAGGGGTGGCAGAGGTGGAAGGATGTGGAGGGGATGGAAGGAGAAGCTGGCACAGTCAGTGTAACTTTACAGAAATAATTTGTCTGACTTTTTGCTTTTTCATTTCTGTAAAAATGTTTCTACGTGGTACCAATCCTAATTCCACCATTTGTGTTAGTTTCAGTGCCTGTGTAATACAAGGGCCCGTATTGTAAAAGAAGTCAAAAGCAGCCTTGAATAATCGGAACCCTTTTGCCAGATCATCTAATGTCAATATGTTTTCTGGCATTGCTACTTCAACATCGTCTTCCTTGTCTGGCACTGGTTTGGAGCACTCATCTCTATCAAATTGTCTTCTGCTAATTCCTCTGGTATGGTGTCTGTTAACTCTTGGATTTCTCCAAGATTCGTGTCTTGGAAATCTTCACTCCCAACCTTTTTTGTCATATCTACAGTTTCTTTCATGATTTCCTGTATTGGCTCTGTGGTAAATCCTGTGAAGTCATGTACAACATCTGGAAACAGTTTTTTTTTTTTTTTAGCAGGAATTTATTGTTTTGGGCATGATGGCTTTCATGGATTTTTCTGTAACAATGATGGCATTGTCACTGGTGTAATTCTTTTAGACTTTCATGACCTTCTCTTTGTTGGGGTTCTCTTCCACAGCATTAACAATCCTTTCCATAGAGTAGCATGTGTAATGATCCTTAAAGGTCTTTATGACCCCTTGATCTGGAGGCTGACTTAGAGATGTTGTATCTGGGGGCATGTATACTTCTTTGTCGTTGAATTCATGGCATTCTGGGTGGCCAGGGGCATTGTCCAGTATTAAAAGAACTTCTGAGTACCTCGTTCATCATAAACACTCATTAAGTGTTTTTATATATTAAAAAAGTCCTTTACTGGCAAGCTACTTTCTGACTTCAGGAACAAAATATCAATTGAACCAATTCAGAGAAAGGGTTCTTGTCCAGACCTTCTTGTTGTACAACCGAAAGACTGGCATCTGGTGTTTACCTTTTCCCTTAAGGCCCAGAGGTTAGCAGCTTTATAGATAAAGGCAATCCTAATCATAAACCTGTCTATATTTGTAGAAAACTAGTAGAGTTAGCCTACCCCTTTTTGCCTTAAATCCTGGTGCTTGATTCTCTTCCTTAATAATATCCTTTGTGGAAATTTTTCCAAGAATTGGCCAAGAATATTTTGGTATTTTTTTCTTACAGTTCGGAGTACTTAGCTCATAGTAAACACTCACTAAGTGTTTTAATGTATAAAGAAGATACTTAAGTCCTTCCTACTTTATCTAATTCATAATGTGGAGAGAAAGGGGGTCATAAAGGAGTGTAGAAAACCTAAATATCTTTTTTTTTTTTTTTGTCTAGGAAGAAGAAGCAGGAAGGATAAAAGATTGCTGGGACAACCAGGAAGCACCTGCTCTCTCCACGTGTAGTAATGCCAATATCTTTCGAAGGATAAATGCCATATTGGATAATTCTCTGGATTTCAGTAGAGTCTGCACTACACCTGTAAACCGAGGAATTCATGATCATTTGCCAGGTGATTTAGGTTTGAAAACTTGAACGTGGTAGGCATCTGTACAGATCTGCTACTAGGTAGTGCATGTAAGAGGTCTTCCTTGGAAAGCTTGTGAAGAACAATGTTGAGTTGCCGGCAGTACTTGCCTTTTCGTGGTTTAGTTTATGGATTGAATCCCTCTCTGGGTGAAGACTGCCTTTGATTAGGATGTGTAAACCTACTTTATGATACACAGAAAGGTTGGGGAAAAAAGAACAGGTCACAGATTACACAAGTATTTATATAAAGAGATATAATGTGAATCACATATGTTACAGATTTTCTGGTAGCCATGTTAAAATTAAGATACAGATGAAATTAATATTTTATTTAACCCAATATATTATAATATGACAACATTTAATTAATAAGAAAACTATTAATGAGATTTTTTTTGTTAGTACTACGACTTCAAAATCCAGTGTGGATTTTACAAGCATATCTCAACATGGACATTTCAGGTGTTTAGTGGCTACTGCACTGGACAGTGTAGCTCTCGAATGTTTTAAGAGCTTTTAAACATGAGTCAGCATGCATTTAGTTTCTATGATCTACTGGATACTCCAAGGAATAGTGGAGATAGAGGGCAGCATCTCCTGAAGTTGACTCTTTCCAAGAGGTGTGGATGTCCTAATGGTGTTTCATTTTGTGGGAGTTGCAACCCATTATAAGAATGTTGAAGTGTTTTGGGTTTGAGTTATTTATTTTATTTTATATTTTCTTTTTCTTTCTTTTCTTTCTTTTTTTTTTTTTTTTTGAGACGGAGTCTCGTTCTGTCGCCAGGCTGGAGTGCAGTGGTGTGATCTCGGCTCACTACAACCTCCGACTCCCTGGTTCAAGCGGTTATCCTGCCTCAGCCTCCCTAGTAGCTGGGATTACAGGCATGCGCCACCACGCCCAGCTAATTTTTGTATTTTTAGTAGAGATAGAGTTTCACCATGTTGGCCAGGATGCTCTTGATGTCCTGACCTTGCGATCTGCCTGCCTTGGCCTCCCAAAGTCCTGGGATTACAGGCATGAGCCACTGCACCCGGCCTTTATTTTATATTTTGTTTTTCTTTCTTTTTTAAATTGAGACAGCGTCTAGCTCTGTTGCCCAGGCTGGAGTGCAGTGGTGCCATCTCAGCTCACTGTAACCTCCGCCTCCTGGGTTCAAGCAATTCTCTTGCCTCAGTCTCCCAAGTAGCTGGGATTACAGTCACCCACCACCACTCCTGGCTAATTTTTTGTATTTTTGGTAGAGATGGGGTTTCGTCATGTTGGCCAGGCTGGTCTCAAACTCCTGACGTCAGGTGATCCACCCACCTCGGCCTCCCAAAGTGCTGGGATTACAGGCGTGAGCCACTGTGCCTGGCCTGTTTCAGTTGTTTTAGATGAAAGAATATATGTTTAATTTTTAAAAATGGACCTTGAAAACAATTAGCAACAATGGGGATTCTCAAAACAAGGACTGATAATTACAGTCGACCCTTGACCAACACTACATTGAACTGTGCAAGTCCACTTATATGCAGATGTTTTTCAACCAAAGCTGGAAAATGTGGTATTCAAGGGATGTAAACCCCACATGTGTGGAGGGCTGACTTTTCTGGTACAGGTGGGTTCCTCAGGACCAACTGCGAGACTTGAGTGCGGATTTTGGTATACTTTAGGGGTCCTGGAACCAATTCCCTACGTACACCAAAGGACAACTACTGTTTTTAGTTGTAAATTCTTTTATTTATTTTTTAACTTGGCCTTAGAAATAATTCCCACAAAAATGCAGGAGTATGTGAGCATTAAATAGCTTAATGTTTGAGGGAGAGGCATATTAAGGGAGTGACTAACTTGTGGCATTTGCTTCTGTCGTACAGGAAGGCAAATGAGAGAAGGGCATACTTGGGGGTGAGGGTGGTTTTAGTGTCTTCTGACTTGTACAAAAGAAAAATGTAAGTCATGAGCTAGCCCAATTCTCTTTTAGTTTACGCTGAGTTAAAAGTTCAGGGAGTCATCTTTCTTAGTTCTAATACATGTTCTGTTTTTCTCCTTTGAGAAAATTGTGTGTATTATGTCCCAGTAAGAATGACAGGCCAGGTGTGGTGACTTAAGCCTGTAATTAAGGCTGGAGCAGGTGGATCACTTGAAGCCAGGAGTTTGAGACCAGCCTGAGCAACATGGTGAAACCCCGTCTACAAAAAAAATAGAAAAATTAGCCGGATGTGGGGTGTGCACCTAGTTGCAGCTACTTGGAGGGTGAGGTGGGAGGATCACTTGAGCCTGGGAGGTCGAGGCTACAGTGAACTGTGGTCGTGGCACTGTGCTACAGCCTGGGTGACAGAGCAGGACCCCTGCCCACCTCCGCCAAAAAAAAAAAAAATATGACACTCAACAATGACTTAAACCTCACTGGGTTGTTTCAGAGATGCTGGAAACTTTTCTAGTTTACAGGAAAATATTTTTCAGCTAATACTAGGGTTGGACTTAAGGGAAAGGACCCATGATTGGTGGGAGAGGAGCTTTCAGGAGTGTATGTTTGCAACTGTCCAGGGAGCCCAGTGACTTCACTGGTAAGATGCCAGAGTCTGGTGAGGATGTTGTTAACCATTATACTCTGCCCAGGGTCAGTAGCCGAAGTACAAGTGAAAGACTTCTCGGGCTCTTCATCTCCTTCTCAGCCTCTTAGAACCTTCTAAGAGAAGCAGGAGGAAGATCTTGAGGAAATTGGGAAACCTGGGTTCTAAGCTTGACCCTGGGCAGTGAGATAAAGAGGTCAGTTTTCCCAGCTGTAGGACAGAATGGTACCTGCTCAGCCTGCCTCACAGGTTTCTTATGGGGCTCAGATGTTAAGACATTACTGCAGTTTTAAGGGAACTCAAGGAATTGTAGGAAAGGTTTCTGTCAAAGGTAGCTGATGTTCTTGAGCCCTTCACATATACCCAGCCCCTCCCTTGTGTGGTGAACTCTCTCTGCTTTCCACTTGTGATTCACCTCAGGGCTGTGGGCCTGTATTCTCGAATGGTGAAACAAGGATGCCTGGCCTACAACAGAGAGCATTTTTTTCTGTGTTCACCAGCAAAAATACCAACCTTGTGATTAATGAGGAAGTAAACTAGGATATATATTTTTCTATGAAGAACCTTAAATAACCCAAACTTGTAGCTTCTGATCAAAAGTAATTTTGTTCCTTGAAGGAAGTAATCAGAATTATGAAAACCTAAGATCGTTTATGGACAGCATTATAACTAGGGACAATTTGGCAACAGAATGTTAAGTAAATGATAGGAGAGCTATACCATGGAATATCATGTACCATAAATATAATGTTTATAGAAGACTACTTAATGGCAAGAAAGATAACTACAGTGTCTGAAATGAAAAAAAGCAAAGTGTAAGACAGGTATAAAAAAGCAAAATGTAAAAAAGCAAAGTGTAAAAAGAATGGCCTTAAATATATATGCATAGAAAAACACTGGAATGATAGAAATGTGACAGTGAAGGTGGGTAATAGCAGAAAAAAATTATGGGTAATTTTTTTTTTCCTGAGACAGACTCCCGCTCTGTTGTCCAGGCTGGAGTGCAGCGGCGTGATCTCGGCTCACTGCAACCTCCAACTCCCGGGTCCAAGTGAGTCTCCTACCTGTCTCCTGAGTAACTGGGATTACGGGTATGCCCCACCATGCCTGGCTAATTTTTGTTTAGTAGAGATGGGGTTTCACCACATTGGCCAGGCTGATCTTGAATTCCTGATCTCAAGTAATCCACCTGCCTTGGCCTCCCAAACTGCTGGGATTATAGGCATGAGCCACCCCACCTGGCTGGGTAATTTTTTTCTGTATACTTTTCCTCACTAGTTCTTCTAAAACAAACGTTTTGTAATACATTTTCAAATGGTGTGTTTCCTAACACAGTGTTTCACATTGCTAGTTGCATGCATAACCCATTTGATAAAGCATCATTGGAAAAGTGCTGTGTTAGGGTCAGGGAGAGGTTGGTTTGGTTTGAGAACTAGGAAACACTTCTGGTTAAAGCAGCGTTTGAAATAGGCTTTGAAGAGAATTAAAATTGCTTTAGTCTTAACTGGATTTTGAGTAGATTATTTTTTTTCTGTTGCCCCAGAATTGGCCATTAGGGCCCAAAGCTGAGAATAAAGAGCTGTTAAGTGACCTGTGGTATAATGAGAATCCCTAAGAGGTGGGACCAGATACCTCCTGCCAGGGCTTACCAAAAGGTCACAGAGCTGTCCCTCCTACCACAAACATTAGCTCAACCCTTCCCTGGCTTATAAAGAGGATCACATAAGGAGGGGGTAGCATTTGAAGTGATTCCCTCCCCATCCGTGGAGGAGGGTAGGGTAGGATGTGGCTTTGTCATTCAAGCCAAGCAAGAGGGTCTTCCAAGAGAAGTATTTGTATAGATGGAGAATGCTTCCAAGAAAGAAGACAAGGTTGAACCCCTGGTTAGGCAGCTGACTTGCTGTCTGTCCCTGACTGAATAGAGATTAATGAAGAAGAGATGTGGGCTGGGTGCAGTGACTCATGCTTGTAGTAATCTCAGCACTTTGGGAGGCCGAGGCCGGCAGATCACTTGAGGTCAGGAATTTGAGACCAGCCTGACCAACATGGCGAAACCTTGTCTCTATTAAAAATACCAAAATTAACCGGGCATGATGGTGCGTGCCTGTAGTCTGGGAGGCTGAGGCAGGAGAATTGCTTGAACCTGGGAGTCGGAGGTTGCAGTGAGCCAAGGTCGCACTCTGTATTCCAGCCTGGGTGATAGAGTGCGACTCTGGAGAGAGATGTGGCGGGGCGGGGAAAGAGAGTAGCTGGAGCATCTGAATTGCCCGTTTATATACAAGAAAGTTGTGACTTGCTGTGGTTTAAGAGGGTTTTGCAAAGGCCTGAGCCTTTGGGCTAGTACCCCACCAAGAAGGCCCTTGTTGCATGATGGGTGGCAGGAGCTAGGGTGGGGCTAGAAGGTCAGGCCAGAGCTGGATTTCCTACCCCAACTGTCTAGTGGAGATGACAGGGGTGCCTGCCACCTAAAGGGCCGTCTCCACATTCCCTAGTCCTTTAAGCCATAGACCTTTTGGAATCTGTGAGGAATGGAGAAAATGGGCTGCAAATGGACATGTGATTTAAGCATTAATGCATCGAGTTGTTAGTAACAGTGTCTGTAAAGATGTGAAAAGTGGTGAAACATCATTAAGGGATGTCTTAACTGCTATATGGGTAGGGAGACAATATTTAGGATGGAGGCAATGATTAGAGGAACAGTTTCATATTAACTCACCGAGATGCCATTTCTCAATAACCAGTTAAAATAGCTTGGAGGTTTAGAAGGGAATTGATTAGCCAAAGCAGTCCTAGGTAAGGTTTAGGACTGATACGTTGATTTAACAGTTTTTAAAAACTGAAATATAATACACATACAGGAAAGTACATGCTGTATCATAGGCGAAGAGCTCCAACTTTCCCAAACTGAACACAACCATGTAAGCAGCTCCCAGACCTAAATAGACTGCTGACTTTTAATGTAGGACCAAAGAATTGTATAGTTGTAGCCCAATGTTAGATTTTTTTTTTTTTTTTTTTTCTTTTTTTTTTTTTTTTTCCTGAGACGGCGTTTCGCTCTTGTTTCCCAGGCTGGAGTGCAATGGTGGGATCTTGGCTCACTGCAACCTCTGCCCAGGTTCCAGTGATTCTCCTGCCTCAGCCTCCTGAGTAGCTGGTATTACAGGCGTGTGCCACCACCCCCGGCTAATTTTGTATTTTTAGTAGAGACGGGGTTTCTCCATGTTGGTCAGGCTGGTCTTGAACTCCTGGCCTCAGGTGATCTGCCCGCCTCGGCCTCCCAAAGTGCTGGGATTACAGGCGTGAGCCACTGCGCCTGGCCTGGATTTTTTTTTTTTTTTTTTTTGAGAGAGACATGGTATCACTGTGTTGCCCAGGCTGGTCTCAGACTCCTGGCCTCAAGCAGTCCTCCTGCCTCAGCCTCCCAAGTTGCTGGGATTACTGGCATGACTAATGTTGAATTTTTGACTGAGATGGTTTCACTTCTTATTGTACTGGATCATAAACCGTATCGTCACCAAATTGTCTGAAAAGCTATTCCAAAACAAAGTTTAATACATTCAGTCCCATCTTGCAGGAAATGATTGAAATTACTCTCATGAAGTCTTGTTTCCCACAAAGTAAACTTTTATGGAACCTTACTATGTGGCTGTAACAGTTAAGTGATAACGATTTAACTTGTGTTGTTGAAGTTAACTTACAGAAAAGTATGAGTGTACTATTCACTGAATTTTTATCTACTGAACACATCTTGTGTAACTAGTCACATGTAGAGGCAAAAATTAAGAATATACCAAAATTCCCCTTGCAGTCCTTTCAGTCTCTAATTTACAAAGGGCAATTGTTATGCTAACTTTTTATTTTTCTGAGATGGGGTATCACTCTGTCACCCAGGCTGCAGAACAGTTGCATGATCATAGCTCACTGCAGCCTTGAACTCCTGGGCCCAAGTGATCCTCTTGCCTCAGCCTTCTGAGTAGCTGGGACTGCAAGCATGTGCCACCATGCCCAACTAATTTTTTTAAAAATTTTTGTAGAGACAGAATCTTGCTGTGTTGACCAGGCTGGTCTTGAACTCTTGGGCTCAAGCAAATTCCTTGCCTTGGCTTCCAAAAGTGTTGGGATTATAGGCATGAGCCACCACACCCAGTTCATGCTGAGTTTTAATTGCATAGATCAATTGTGCCTGATTTTGAATTTACATAAATGGAATCACAGATATGTACCCTTTTTGTTTTTTTTTGGAGGCAGAGTCTTGCTCTGTCGCCCAGGCTGCAGTGCAGTGGTGCGATCTTGGCTCCCTGCATCCTCTGCCTCCCAGGTTCAAGGGATTCTTCTCCCTCAGCCCCCCAAGTAGCTGGGACTACAGGCACACGCTACCACACCCAGATAATTTTTGTATTTTTAGTAGAGACATAGTAGAGGCATACTGGCCATATTCACCATATTGGCAAGGCTGGTCTCAAACTCCTGACCTCGTGATCCGCCTGCCTCGGCCTCCCAAAGTGCTAAGATTACAGGGGTGAGCAACCGCACCCGGCCCAGATATGTACTCTTTAGCTGTGAGTTTCATCCATGTTGCAGCTAGTTGTGGGTCATTCATACCTGTTGCTTTACAGTATTCCATTGTATGAATGTAGCAGTGCTTATTCATTATACTGTTAATAGGCATTTGTGTTGTTTCCAGTTTGGGGCCATTGTGAATAGTGCTGCTGTTATCTTTTGGTGAATTAATTTCTCTTGGTTATCTTCGTAGGAGAGGGATTGTTGGGTCATAGGGTATACATATGTTTATCTTTGAGATGCTGCCAGTTTTTCTCAGTGGTTATACCAGTTTACACTTCCAGTGGTGTGCGATGGTTTGGGTTGTTTCATATCCTCATCAATAATTGTATTGTCTTTCATTTTAGCCATTTTGGGGCGTATGTAGCAGTATCTGTTGTGGTTTTAATGTTCATGTCCTTGGTGACTGATGAAGTTAGCACATTTTCATGTTTATTGGCCTTTGGATATCCTTTTTCTTGAAGTGTCTCTTCAGGCCTTATACTCATTTTTCTTAGGGTTATCTACCTTTTTCTCGTTTACTTGTAGCAGTTCTTTATATAGGCCACATATGAGTTCTTTGTCTGAAATATGTATTACAATTATTTTCTTCGAGTCTGTGATTTGTCTTTGTACTCTTAATTGGTGTCTTTTGGATAACAGAAAACTTAAATTGTAATGAAGTGTAATTTACTGACTTTATTCCATTGTGTTTAATGCTTGTGACCTGTTTAAGAAATATTTGCCTATTCCAAGGTCATGAAGGTAGTATATGTTTCTTTTCAAAAGTTGTTTTACCTTTCACACTTAGATTGGCAACCCATCTGGAATTTTGTTTTGTACATGGTATAAGATAGAGGGGGAAGATTAATTTTGTTCTGTGTGGATAGCCAGTTGACTCAGCATCATTTTGGTGAAAGAAGATTCTTTTAAATTGTATTGCCATGTTGCCTTTCTCATAAATCAGGCATCCATAGTATATGTACAGTTCCGTTTCTGGATACTCTCTTCTCTTCCATTGATCTATTTATCTGTCCTTGTGTCTTAATTATTGTAGCTTTATAATAGGCTTTGATGGTAGTGAAGTCCTTCAACTTTGTCTTTTTGGATTCTTGGCTTTTCTTGGATCTTCACATTTCTATATAAATTATAGATTCAGCTCATCAGTCCAAGCTCCATCCCCCGCCCCACATACACAAAGTTCTACTGGGATTTTGATTGGGATTGCGTCGAACCTATGAATCAAGTTCTGGATAATGGATATGTTGACAAGTCTTCCAATTCAAGAAGTTGATATATCCCTTTGTTTATCTGGTCTTTAAAAATTTTCTTAGTGTTTGTAGATGTCTTGCAGATTCTTCAAGTTTATCTCTAGGTTTTGATGGTATTTAATGCTACTGTAAAGGAGTTTTTTGTTTGTTTGTTTTTTAGTGCCATTTTCTGTTTGTTTGCTGCTGTGACAGCCCTATCTAGTGCTGGCTCCAGAAGTAGATATTTCAGGTTTTTGACATTTGAGTCCCTCTTATGTGCGAATTGTTTGTGGTAACCTGTCTCCCAAATAGTCTATAGTTTTGAGATGTGAGTTAGTTTTATTGCTTTTGTTCATCTGTGAGTTTTAGAGGATATATGGAGAGATTTGGATCCAGGCAACTGCCAATTTCCTATAGGAACCAAGAAGTCTGATTTTGCTGATCTTGTTTGAAGAATATACATATTCTATCTCATATATACATACATATGTATTGTGCATTTGTCAATGTGTATATGAGACAGAATATACATATGTGTATATATGTGTGTATACAATATATATATATTGACAAAATATACACAAAAAGTGTTTTTGCCTCTTAGAATGTCTAAAATTGAGAAGACTGACCTTACCAAGAATTGGCAGGGATGTTGAATATGTTGAATATGTTGAATAACTGAAACTGTCAAACTGCTGATAGGAATGCAAAATGGTACAACTATTTGGAAAACAGTTTGTCAGGTTCCTTTTTTTATTTATTTATTTATGTTTTTTATTTTATTATTATACTTTAGGTTTTAGGGTACATGTGCACAATGTGCAGGTCTGTTACATATGTATCTATGTGCCATGTTGGTTTGCTGCACCCATCAACTCGTCATTTAGCATTAGGTATATCTCCTAATGCTGTCCCTCCCGCTTCCCCCCACCCCACAACAGTCCCCGGAGTGTGATGTTCCCCTTCCTGTGTCCATGAGTTCTCATTGTTCAATTCCCACCTATGAGTGAGAACATGCAGTGTTTGGTTTTTGTCCTTGCAATAGTTTACTGAGAATGATGTTTTCCAGTTTCATCCATGTCCCTACAAAGGACATGAACTCATCATTTTTTATGGCTGCATAGTATTCCATGGTGTATATGTGCCACATTTTCTTAATCCAGTCTATCGTTGTTGGACATTTGGGTTGGTTCCAAGTCTTTTTATTGTGAATAGTGCCACAATAAACATACGTGTGCATGTGTCCTAAAAGATTAAATGTTTACCTACTGTAAGACCCAGTGGTTCCACTCTTTGTTTTTTTTTTAATAAGCTTACATTTTAGTATAGCTTTCAATTAATAGAAAAGTTACAAAGAAGTTACAAGTTATTAATAGAATTAATAACAATTAATAGAAAAGTTACAAAGATAGCATAGAGAATTCCTGTATATCCTATACCTAATTTCCCCTATTTTGCTAACATCTTACGTTAGTATTGTGCATTTGTCACACCTAATGAAGCAGTATTGATACTGTAGTCTGTATTTTATTTGGATTTCTTAGTTTTTTTTTTTTTTTGAGACGGAGTCTCGCTCTGTTGCCCAGGCTGGAGTGCAGTGGCGCGATATCGGCTCATTGCAAGCTCCGCCTCCCAGGTTGACGCCATTCTCCTGCCTCAGCCTCTCCGAGTAGCTGGGACTACAGGTGCCCGCCACCATGCCCGGCTGATTTTTTGTATTTTTAGTAGAGACAGGGTTTCATCGTGGTCTCGATCTCCTAACCTCATGATCCGCCTGCCTTGGCCTCCCAAAGTGCTGGGATTACAAGCATAAGCCACCGCGCCCGGCCCTTAGTTTTTACCTAATGCTTTTTCTGTACCAGGATCCCACCCAGGATATCACATTAGTCATCATGTGGGCTCCTCCAGACTGTGGCAGTTTCTCAAATTTTCCTTATTTTCGATTATGTTGACAGTTTTGAGTAGTATTGGTCACACTCAAGAGAAATGAAACCATTTATCCATATACAAACTTAACACAAATGTTCATAGCCTCTTTATATATAATAGCCAAAACCTGGAAACAACCCAGATGTCCATCAATAGATGAATGGATAAACAAATGCAAAGGAGTACTGCTCAGCAGTAAAGAGGAATAAACTATTGATGCTACTACAACATGGATGAATTTCAGGATAATTATGTTCAGCGAAAGAAGCCAGACAAAAGAGTATATACTACATAATTCTGTTTGCACAGAATTCTATCAAATGCCAGCTAACCTCTAGTTACAGCAGGGAGATCAGTGGTTGCCTGGGCAAGAGGACTCAGAGGTAGGTAGGAAAGGATTTCAAAAGGGCATTAAACTTTTGGGGCAGAATTTGAGGATAAGTGGTCAAATAATGAAATAAATAAACTTTTGGGGAAGATGGATATGTTTATTACCTTGACTTTTGGTAATGGTTTCGTGGGTATGTATACATAGGTTGAAACATATCAAATTCTACACTTTAAATACATGCAGTTTATATGTCAGTTATGTCTCAAAGCTGTTTACCTTTGTAAACATAGTTATCTCTGAATGGTAGGATTTAAATGCATATATTTGCTTTTATAGGGTTTTTTGCTTTTAAAAATTTTAACTAGCCTGGCCAACATGGTGAAAACCTGACTCTACTAAAAATACAAAAATCAGTTGAGCGTGGTGCCGTGCACCTGTAATCCCAGCTACTTGGGAGGCTGAGGCAGGATAATCACTTGAACCCGGGAGGTGGAGGCTACAGTGAGCTGAGATCGTGTCACTGCACTCCAGCCTGGGCGATGACAAGAGCGAAACTCCGTCTCAAAAAAAAAAAAAAAATTTAAAAAGAGGAACATAAAATAATGTATCTACCACCGATCTTTAACAAATGTGAAGATTTTGATATGTTTGATTCAGACCTTTATTCAGACAATATAAACATCAAATAAAAATTTTGCACTTAAGTGTACTCTTTTCCTCATTTCCTAGAGATAACTCTCCTGAAGTTGGTGTATTTCCTTTCCGTCTGTGTTTTTATACTTCTCTGTGTATGTCCATAAACATCATTTTACATTTTTATGTAAATAAAAGATACACTGAGGAAAATGCACAAAGTATATAACTGGGTAAATTGTCACAAAACAAATACACTCAGGCTCTCAAGCTCAAATCAAGAAATAGAATGATATAAGCAACTAAGAAGACCCCTCATGCCCCCTCCTAATTGTCATATGTTTTAAATCTTTATGCAAAGAATATGACATTATCTTCCTGGCATTTGCTTTTTTCCATGTATCATATTTATAATGTGTACATATTGATAGTTATTTGTAAGTAAAATCAATACATTTTAATTGCTTTGTAGTAATATTTTACATAAATATATACAATATTCCTCTTGGTAAATGTTTAGGTATATATTTTTTGCTGTATTTAGGTAAATATATATTTTTTGCTGTTATAAACAGTATTTTGGTGCACATCCTTGTTTATGTCTCCTGTTCCCACATCACAAGAGCTTCCTTGAGTATGTACCTAGAAGTTAATTGCAGAGTTTGGTATACTGTCTTCACACTTCAAGTTGCTGGGTACTTTTTCAAAGTGCATTTACCAGTTTATAATCCTGCTAGGATTTAATGAGTTTTCAGGCACATTCCATGTAGACTCTAGATATTGTCATACTTCAAAATTCCAGTTGATATAGCTGTAAATCCAACTTGGTTTTGTTTTCTTTATATTATAAAATATTTTCTGAAGTTAAAATAACACGTGTAGCATATATGATCTGGCATCAACCCAGAGTAAGTTTCTAGAATTGTGTCCCAGGGTTCTTTTCCTTTATGCCATTCTGTCTGCTGTTTCTTGACATTCCATGCATATTATATAATTAAAATCATTGACTTAGATGAAGTTGTGCAATGAATGCTTTTCTGCTACATAGTTGACAACTAAATTGACTGTCTTCCTAGAAAAAATTATTTTATTCAAGGTTGGCTTGGTTGTCACTTCAGAAACTTTATCACACTGTCCTGCCTCCAATGTTCTGTAGTCTGTCAATCCGTGAGATGAAGCAAGGTCCTTCTTGGCTCTTCCTGTTTATTTGTGGATCCATCATGTGGTGTTGTAAACATATACATTCTTAAAACGGGACGATAGGGTACAGTTTTGAAAAAACATTGTTTGTCCATTTCATAATAAACCCAAACAAAGATAGGGTACAGGCTCTGAATGCAGATGACCTGAGAACAAATTCTGGTCGTGCTACTTACTTGCTGTGACCTTGGCTTACACTCTGAGTTTAAATTTCCTCTTTAGACACATAGGTAGAAATAGTACCCATTTGTAGGGGTTTTGTGAAGCTTAAATAAGATTTATATTGAATACTATCTACAATGATGCATAGAACTGCACTTACTAAATGGTGATAGTGATTGTGATAGTGTGGGTATATAAAGATGTAGTTGTGAGAGCATTGGCTGAGGTCATATATGTATACACACACACACATTTATGTTTTAAAGAGTTGAACCAGGTTTTCTGTTTAGACTGTAAGTCTCTTGAAGAATATGTAAGGACTAGGTCTTAAATATCCTTGGGTTTCGTTTCTTTTCTTTCTTTCTTTTTTTAATGATCTTTTGAAATAATTGGATTTCTAATCCTCAGTATTGGGCCTGGTGCATGTTACATAACATTATACAATGGCTTAATGAATACATTCTCTCAAACTGGGTGCCTAAGCTGAAAAAGGCCCTCATTTTGTGTTCAAATTGTACTCCCCCCCACATTTGGTACCGATAATATCTAGGAATTTACTTGCAGTTTTGTGTGTGTGTATGTGTACACAATCAGTATTTATTTAGATTTCAGTAATTTTTACTGATTACTTAGATTATCATTGTGTTTAATTCTTGGACTAGTTTGATGGACTTTTCCAAATTGTTAAACATAGAATATATGGAAACTTGAATAAAACACCTGTATATTTTAATCAGTTATACAGCAGACACCCACGTAACCACTACCCAGTCAAGAAACAGAATATTACAGCTGGGTGCAGTGGCTCATGCCTGTAATCCCAGCACTTTGGGAGATTAAGGTGGGAGGGTCACTTGAGCCCAGGAGTTTGAGGCTTCAGTGAGCTATGATAATGCTGCTGCATTCCAGCCTGGGAGCAAGACCCATATTTTTATATGGTTAAGAGTGACGAAGAGGATGCTGGGAGCCTCCCAAGGAGGCCAGTCCCTTTCCAGCAGCCCCTCGGGCCGTTCCGGGTAGGGGTCTTAGAGCCCCAGGGTCCCACCCAGGGTGTGTGTCTCTCTCCTGGTGGGCTTCCCCAGGCGTCGGCAAGGCCACTGGTTGGGGGAGGCGTGCCGGCAAGGACTCAGAAGCAGCGAGGCCGAAGAGGATCCTGGTAGCCTCCCAAGGAGGCCAGTCCCTTCCTGGCAGCCTCCCGGGCTGTCCCGGGTGGGGGGCGGGGGGAGTGGGGTCGTAGAGTTCCAGGCTCTCATCCAGGGTGAGTGTCTCTCTCCCATGGGGGACTTGTTTCCAGTCTTAGGGGAGGGGTTGTGAGTGAACTTCTCAGCATTTCTCCTTTAAATATGCTGAAGTTTTTGCGAATGTTTTTTATCTGATTAAGAAAGTTCTTTTCAGACTTTGCCAAGAGGCTTTTAAAAAAAGAAAATCTGCAGGATGCAGTGGCTCATGTCTATAATCCCAGCACTTGGGGAGGTTGAGGTGGGCTGATCACTTGAACCCAGGACTTAGAGACCAGCCTGGGCAATGTAGTGAAACCCCATCTGTACAAAAGTACGAAAAGCCGGTGTGGTGGTATAGTCCCAGTTACTTGGGGCTGAGGTGGGAGGATCGCTTGAGCTCAGGAGGCGGAGATTGCAGTGAGCCAAGATCGTGCCGCTGCACTCCAGCCTGGGTGACACAGCCAGACACTGTCTCCAAAAAGAAACAAAACATAAAATCATGAATGTTATTAAATTACATCAGTTTTTCTGCATCTATTCATTTAACTTTCTCCTTTATTCTATAGATGTAGGAATAACATTCAGGAAAGAATACCAGAGTAAAGCCAACTTTGTGTTCCTGGAATTAACTCAAGTTCATAATATATTTTATTTAGTATATTGTTTGGATTTCGTCTGTAAATGTTGTCTTTAGGATTTTTGTATTTATGCACATAAGAGATAAGCTTGTAATTTTCTTTCCTTAAAATATCCCTGGTGTCAGAGTCGTTAGCTTCTTGAAGCAAATCATTAGCTTCTTGAAAAGTTTTTTTCTTTTTTCCTGGCTGTTCTTGAGAAGAGCTTGTGTGAAATTTATAATAGTCTTCCTTAAATTTTGGTATAATTCATTGCTGAAGCCTCCTGGGCCTGGAGTGTGTTTTTGTTTGTTTTTGTTTTTTTGAGGAACAGTTTTTAAAATGTGGATTCAGTTTTTTTGTTTGTTTTTGTTTGTTTTTTCTTTTTTTTGAGACAGAGTCTTACTGTGTTGCCCAGGCTGGAGTGCAGTGGTGCAGTCTTGGCTTACTGCAACCTCCATCCCCCAGGTTCAAGCGATTCTCCTGCCTCAGTCTCCTGAGTAGCTGGGATTACAAGCACCTGCCACCTGCCCAGCTAATTTTTGTATGTTTAGTAGAGATGGGGTTTCACCATCTTGGCCAGGCTGATCTTGAACTCCTGACCTCATGATCCACCCGCCTTGGACTCCCAAAGTGCTGGGATTAACAGGTGTGAGCCACCATGCCTGACCCAGTTTTTAAAATACAATTATCCAAATTTCTGTGGTTTTTTTTTTTTTTTTTTTTTTTTTTTGGACAGACTCTCGCTCTGTCACCCAGGATGGAGTGCAATAGTATGATCTCAGCTCACTGCAACCTCTGCCTCCTGGGATCAAGAGATTCTCCTGCCTCAGCCTCCCAAGTAGCTGGGACTACAGGGGTGCTCCACCATGGCTGGCTAATTTTTGTACTTTTAGTAGAGATGGGGTTTCACCATGTTAGCCAGGCTGGTCTCGAACTCCTGACCTCAGGCAATCCGCCCGCCTCAGCTTTCCAAAGTGCTGGGATTATAGGCATGAGCCACCGCACCCGTCTCAAAATTCTATTCCGTCTTCTAAGTTTTGCTAAGTTGTGTTTTTCTAGGAGTTTCTCCATTTCATTTAAATTTTCAAATCATTGGCATAAATGTTTATGTAAAAGCTTCTTCTGATGTTTTAGAATTTTCAGCTTTTATTTTATCTTATTTTTTGTATATATTTTTTTAGTGGAGACGGGGTTTCACCGTGTTAGCCAGGATGGTCTCGATCTCCTGACCTCGTGATCCCCCCACCTTGGCTTCCCAAAGTGCTGGGATTACAAAGTTTCCAGTATTTCTTAACATTACATTTGCTTTTTTTGTCTGTGTTACTAATCTTTTTTTTTTTTTAAATAAACTTTTGGCTTTGACTCCCCGCATTCTGTTACACATTTCTTTTATGTGTCATTTATTTTTTTTCCTATTGTTTTCTTTGGGTTTGATTTACTGTGTTTTTTTTTTAAACTTACTGAGATGAAAATTATTAGATCATTGTTTTTTGGGGTTTTCTTTTTTTTTTTTCTTTGAGACGCGATCTCTTGGGCTCAAGTGATCTTCCTGCCTCAGCCTCTTGAGTATCAGGGACTGCAGGCGTGTGCCACCGTGGCTGCTGGCCAACTTTTATTTTATTTTATTTTTTTTAGAGATGGGGTCTTGCTGTGTTGGCCAGGCTGGTCTTGAACTCCTGGCCTCAAAGGGTCCTCCTGCCTCAGCCTCCCAAAGCGTTGAGATTATAAGCATGAGCCACTCTGCCTGGCCTGCTATTGCCATCTTAACAATATTAAGTCTTCTAATGCATGAATCGGGGATGTCTTTGTTTTAATTTATTTCAGTGATTTTTTAGTTTTCAGTGTTCAAGTCTTGCAATTTATTCATAAGTATATTTATTTTTAATGCTATTGTAAGTCAAACTGTTAATTTTATTTTCAGATTGTTCATTGCTAGTGTTAGAAATAGAGCTGGTTTTTGTACATAGATGTTTGTGTGTATTTGTGATTTCTTAGGATTTTTTACATCCAAGATCATGCCTTCTGGGTGTATCATCTATATAGTTTTACCTTTTTTTCCATCTAGATGCCGTTTGTTTCATTTTCCTTCCTAATTGTGCTAGCTAAAATCTTCAGTACAGTTTTGAATAGAAGTGAAGAGAGCAGACTTCTTTCACCATTAAATATGATGTTAGATGTGGGTGTTTTTGTAGGAGCCCTTTATCAAGTTGGGGATTTTTTTTTTTTTTTGAGACTGGAGTCTCACTCTGTCCCCCCAGGCTGAAGTGCAGTGGCATGATCTTGGCTCACTGCAACCTCTGCCTCCTGGGTTCAAGCAATTCTCCTGCCTCAGCCTCCGGAATAGTTGGGATTACAGGTGCGCGCCACCATGCCAGGCTAATTTTTGTATTTTTAGTAGAGATGGGGTTTCATCATGTTGGTCAGGCTGGACTCGAACTTCTGACCTAGGTGATCCACCCGCCTTGGCCTCCCAAAGTGCTGGGATTACAGGCGTGAGCAAGCGGGCCCAGCCTGAGGATTTTTCTATTCCTAGTTTATTGAATATTTTTATCATGAAAGGGTATTGGATTTTCATCAGATACTTGTCTGTGTCCATTGAGATGATCATGTGATTTTTTTTTTTTTACTTTTGTTATATTAATATTATATTTTATTGATTTTTTTTTTTTTTGTTACGGTGAACCAACCTTGTTTTCTTGGGATAAACCCCATTTGGTCATAGTGTGTAATCCATCTTAGATGCCACTGCATTTAGATTAATAAACAGATAGGTCTGTGATTTTCTTTTCTTGTGGTCTCTGCCTGATTTTGGTATCAGGGAAATACTTGCTTCATGACTGAGTTGTAAAGTGTTCCCTCCTCATCTGCTTTTTGGAAAAGTACATGTGAATAATTGGTATTTATTCTTTTTTAGGTTTTTGGTAGAATTCGCCAGCGAAGCTTTCTTGTCTTGGACTATTCTCTGGGAAGTTTGTTGATGACTAAAACAGGCTTTTTGTTCATTAAAGGTGTATGCAGATTGTCTATTTCTTTGAGTTAGTTTTGGTAATTTGTGGCTGTAGGATTTGTTTATTTCACCTATGTTTTCTGATTTGCAGGCATATAATTATTCATAGTAATTTTTTTCTTTTTTCTTTTTTTTTTTTTTTTTTGCGACAGAGTTTTGCTCTTGTTGCCTAGGCTGGAGTGCAATGGGACGATCTCGGCTCACCGCAACCTCCGCCTCCCAGGTTCAAGCGATTCTCCCGCCTCAGCCTCCCAAGTAGCTGATATTACAGGCATGTGCCACCATGCCTGGCTAATTTTGTATTTTTAGTAGAGATGGAGTTTTTCCATGTTGGTTGGGCTGATCTCAAACTCCCAACCTCAGGTGATCCACCCGCCTCAGCCTCCCAAAGTGCTGGTATTACAGGCATGAGCCATCGCAGCCAGCCCATAGTAATTTATATTCTTTTTTTCTTTCTGTAAGGTTGGTAGTATTGTACCCACTTTCATTTCTTCTTGGTTAATCTAGCTCAAGGTTTATCAATTTTGCAGATTTTTTCAAAGAACCAACTTCTGGGTTTTTTTAATAGTTTTTCTAGACATTATTTATTTCGACTTTATTCTTTGTTGCTTCCTCTACTTGCTTTGTGTTTATTTTTTCTAGTTTCTTTAGGTAGAATGTTAGGTTATTGATTTTTAATTACTATTGTTACTTATTTATTTTTTTTTGAGACAGGCTCTCGCTCTGTTGCCCAGGCTGGAGTGTAGTGGCGTGATCACAACTCACTGCAGCTGCGACCTCCCAGGCTCAAGCAATCCTCCCACCTCAGCCTCCTGAGCAGCTGGGACTACAGTTGTGCACCACCATGCCTAGCTAATTTATAATTTTTTTTGTACAGGCGGGGTCTCTCACTATGTTGCCTGGGCTGTCTCAAACTCCTGGGCTCAAGTGATCCTCCTACCTCAGCCTCCTAAAGTTCTGGGATTACAGGTGTGAGCTACGACATCCGGCATAATCTTTAACATAGGATTTTACAACTTTCCAAGTATTATTTTCATTGCATGCCGTAAGTTTTAGTATGGTGTGTTTCTTTATCTCAAAGTATTTTCTCATTACCCCATGATTTCTTCTTTGATCCATTGATGAAGAGTATGTTGTTTAATTTCCACATGTTTTGAGAATTTTCCAATTTTCCTTCTGTTACTGACTTCTAATTCTATTCCTTTGTGGTTGCAGAATGTACTTTATATGATTTCAGCCATTTCACATTTATTGAGACTTCGTGGCCTAACATATGGTCTGTCTTGGAGAATATTTCATATACACTTAAGATTGTGTATTCTTCTTTTGTTGATTGAAATATCTTGTGTCTGTTCTAGTTGGTTTATAGTGTTCAAGTATACAGTTTCCTTCCTGATACTGTCATCTTGTTCTATACATTAAATAAATAAATGAAAATAATCAATGATCAGGGTAATATTAGTGAAATGGCAGAATAAGGACCTCTGACAATTCTTCCCACATAAAAGCCAATGAGAACATTAGCAAAAAATTGTCACAATAAACTTTGTCAGAACTCTGGAAATTAAACCAAAAGCTTGCAGAAATCTGGGGAGTATTTGTTTAAAAAATAAAAACAAGATAGCTGAATCTTGGTAAGAACAACATTCTTTGTGGCCTTTTAATTTGTATTATTTTCAT
>NW_026652289.1:45039813-45115758 GCF_009828535.3 Hylobates moloch | reverse complement strand
ATGAAAATAATACAAATTAAAAGGCCACAAAGAATGTTGTTCTTACCCAGATTCAGCTACCTTGTTTTTAATTTTTAAACAAATACTCCCCAGATTTCTGTAAGCTTTTGGTTTAATTTCCAGAGTTCTGACAAAGTTTATTGTGACAATTTTTTGCTAGTGTTCTCATTGGTTTTTATGTGGGAAGAATTGTCAGAGGTCCTTATTCTGCCATTTCACTAATATTACCCTGATCATTGATTTTATTTTCATGTATTTTTATTTATTTATTTAGTTTTTGAGATGAAGGGTCGCTCTGTCGCCCAGGCTGGAGTGCGATGCATGATCTCGGCTCACTGTAACCTCCGCCTCCCAGGTTCAAGCGATTCTTCTGTCTCAGCCTCCTGAGTAGCTGGGATTACAGGCGCCCACCACCATGCCCAGCTAATTTTTGTATTTTTAGTAGAGATGGGTTTTCACCATGTTGGCCAGGCTGGTCTCAAACTCCTGACCTCAAGTGATCCATTCGCCCCGGCCTCCCAAAGTGCTGGGATTACAGGCGTGAGCCACCACGCCCAGCCGATTTTACATACATATATTTCTGCATGCAGGGTCTCGCCCTGTTACTCAGGTAGTGGCACAGTCATAGCTCACTGTAACCTCAAACTCCTGGGTTCAAGCGATCCTTTCATCTGAGCCTCCCAGTGCACTTGTATAACAGGCATGAGTCACCATTCTTGGCCCGTGGTTTTTAATCTTTTTAATACGTTACCAAAGACTATAAATTTCCCACTCAGCATGGATTTAAGTGCATTTTATAAGTTGTGAAGTCTTTCTTTTTTTTTTTTTTTTTTTTGGAGACAGTCTTGCTCTGTCAGCCACGCTGGAATGCAGTGGCACGATCTTGGCTCACTGCAACCTCCGCCTCCTGGGCTCAAGCAATTCTCCTGCCTCAGCCTCCTGAGTAGCTGGGATTATAGGCCTGTGCCACCATGCCCGGCTAATTATTATATTTTTTTAGTAGAGACGGGGTTTCACCATGTTGGCCAGGCTGGTCTCGAACTCCTGACCTCAGGTGATCTGCCTGCTTCAGCCTCCCAAAGTGCTGGGATTACAGGCATGAGCCACCGCGCCCGGCCGTGAAATCTTTTTAATTATCATTTAGTTGACTATTTTCTAATTTCCATTGGATGTCTTGTTGGTCCCTGAGGAAGTGTGTAGTACAGCTTTCAGGTATTTGGGACTTTCTAGTTGGCTTTTTGTTGTGAATTTTTATCTTAATTCCACTATGATCATAGAACATCCTCTAACATAATTTCAGTCTTTAAATTTGTTGAGGCTTGCTTTATAGTCTAACATATGCTCTACTTTGTTAAATGTTCTAGATATACTTAAACAGTGTACTGAGTAGATGTTGGATGCAGTGTTCTGTTTATGTCTGTTAGGTCAAATTTACTAATTTGATGTTTCAGATTTTCTGTATTCTTTTTTGCAGGGGGAAGATAGGCTTATTCTATCAGTTACTAAGAGAAATGTGTTAAAATCCCTAGCTTTTGTTGTGATCTCAATTATCTCTCCTTTTAGGGTTGTTGTTTGGCTTTATTGATTTTTGTATGCTTTTATTAAGTTTTAGAATTATATCTTTGTGGATTGATCTCTGGATACTTATGAAATGCATTTCTTTCTCATGTTTTTGCCTTAAAGTTTACTTTGATACCTGTTTGGTTACAGCAGCATTTCTGGTGCTCGAATGGCATATCTTTTCTCATGTTTTTCAACCTGTCAATCAGTGACCTTATATTGTAAGACATGACCCTGGAAAGCAGCATATAGTTGGGATATTGGTTTTTAGTCCATTCTGCATATCTTTATTTATAGTTCTGAAATAGAAAAAAAAATTTTTTTTGATGGGGGGGACAGGGTGTCACTCTGTTGCCCAGGCTGGAGTGCAGTGGCACGATCTCAGGTCACTGCAACCTCCGCCTCCTGATTTCAAGCGATTGTCCTGTCTCAGCCTCCTGAGTCTCTGGGATTACAGGCGCCTGCCACCACGCCTGGCTAATTTTTGTATTTTTAGTAGAAACAGGGTTTAGTCATGTTGGCCTGGCTGGTCTCGGACTCCTGACCTCAGGTGATCTGCCCGCCTTGGCCTCCCAAAGTGCTGGGATTACAGGCGTGAGCCACTGTGCTCAGCGTAAAAAATTTTTTTTTTTTTTTTTTTTAAAGAAAACCACATTAGAAGTGACAAGTTGTACGGCCAGGCACGGTGTCTCATGCCTGTAATCCCAGCACTTTGGGAGGTCAAGACGGGTGGATCACCTGAGGCCAGGAGTTCGAGACCAGCCTGACCAACATGACGAAACCCTGTCTCTACTAAAAAATACAAAAATTAGCTGGGTGTGGTGGCACGCACCTGTAATCCCAGCTACTCGGGAGGCTGAGGGAGGAGAATTGCTTGAACTCGGGAGGTGGAGGTTGCAGTGAGCGGAGATTGCACCACTGCACTCTAGCCTGGGCAATAGAGCAAAACTTTGTCTCCAAAAAAAAAAAAAAAAGTGACAAGTTCTGGGTTCTTTAAAAAAGTGGTTTATGAGAGAGGATGAAGAACCCACCCAACCTCCCCCCCCTCCAAAACCATGTCGTTTTGTTATGCTTAAACCTATCATCTTTACTGAGTCTTCTTTGTTCTTCATCTTCTATTCCTTTTTCTTTCTTCCACGGCCTCTTGGGCAAACATATATTTACTGATCTTTTTGTGGCTACATCTAGGGATTACAGCATGTTATCATTGACTTACTAGCATCTAAGAAATTAGTCCTTTCATCACGTCCTAGAAAATGCAAGGACCTTATAGAACTTGTTATCCTTCCCCACTTCTTTTGTGCTGTTGCTACTGTACATTTCAACTGTGTATATATTTGAACCCCAGAAGAAAGTATCTTATATAGTCATTATTTACTTAGACTTAGATGTGTCCTCTTTTCATTGTTTTTTTTTTTTTTTTTTCTCTGAATTTCTGTGTTTCCATGTGGGTTCACTTTCCTTCTGCTCAAGGAGCATATTTAATGTTAAAGATGAATATTTTTATTGTGAGTCTGCTGGCAGTGAATGATCTTTATCTTCCTTGAAAATCTCTCATGTTCATTTCTTAGGATGTATTTGGTGGTTACACAATTCTTGATTGGCATTTTATCATTTCACTCTCCATATACTGAACATGTCAGGCTTCAGTGGTTTTCAAGTCAGTCACTCTCTTTTGAAACCTTTTTCTCTCTTTTGTTCCTTGTTTGTTTTAATTATCCCTTTGCTTTGTGATGTTTCACTCTTAGTTTAAATATGGTTATCTTTTTTTCTTCCTTGGGAGTTCTTGGGTTTCTTGTATGTATAGACTGGTGTCTTTCATTACTCAATTTACAACCATTATCTCTTCATATATTTCCTGTGCCTTATTTTTCTTTCTCTTCTTTTGGGACTCTGTAATTAAATATTTATTCTACTTTCTCATTCTATCTTTTGCATCTTTGGTATTTTCTACTTTTTTATGTCTCCTTTACATATTGTATACATTTTGGTTCTATATTCTAGTTCACTGCTTTTCCCCTATTTTACCTCATTTGGCTGTTGAACTCCATCTTTGAGGTTTTAAATTTTAGAGATCACAGCAGGAGATTTTGGGCCCCGGTTTTATTCTGGTTGTAGGTACTCTGGGGGGGTCCCAGCTTAATGTGGATAGACTGTCCTATTCAGTTCCTTTCTTGGGTATGTTTTGAACCTCGACTTCTTTTCCTTTGCTTCTTGGGGCCATGGGACCGTCTTTGCTGAGATGGGCAAAGAGATTCCATCATGGACTAAAAATGACTTTTGTGTTCTGGTATTGTGCTTTTTTGAGGTGGGGAGAGGGTTTCCTGGTTTCTAGTTGTTGTTGTTTGTTTTTGTTTTAAAGAATTTGGACTAGTAGTTCTATCCTGTAAGATTTCAGATGCTTTTAATATGATGTCCCTCTTTATTGTTAGCATTTTTTTTTTTTCAGGAAGAAGGTTAGTTTGAATAACTTTTCTAGCCTTTATTGGAGGTGGAACTCAAAATAGTTTAAAATTCTGTTGTATTTCAGTATTTCAGTGTTTTAATTATCCTCTAGTACTATCGTGAAGGGTTACTGTAAAGATTAGTGTGATGGTATGAGCGAAGAGCCTAGGAACATGTCCAGTTGAGTAGTACTGAGGAGTGTTTCCAATCTTCTTGTATTTTTCAACATTTTTATTCTCCTGCATAATATTTTAAGAGAACTGCTTTTTCTTTCCACCTCGTTATTAAGTTTTTCATTTGTGAACATTCTACCAATCAGACCATTTGTCAGCTTTATTTAATCAAATTTTAACTTCCGAGGTCTCCAATGGATCATCTGGTGTCTTTGGGGGAATTATTATTTATTTTAAAACTTTGTTCTCTTGGCTTTATTATCCTTCATTTCCTCAGATATAAGAGTTAAAATTTTTTTACTTTTAATTTTTATGGGTACAGAGTAGGTGTATATATTTATGGGAAAGGTATAGGTTTTATGTTAAGGTTGCTGCCACATTGAATCTCTTGGTTTTCTGAAAATATTTGGTCAATATTGGTTGTAATTTGTATTTTTAAATGGCCTTTGGTTTTTTTGTTTTTGTTTTTGAGATGGAGTCTCACTCTGTCCCCCAGGCTGAAGTGCAGTGGCGTGATCTTGGCTCACTGCAACCTCTGCCTCCTAGGTTCAAGCAATTCTCCTGCTTCAGCCTCTCTAGTAGCTGGGATTACAGGTGCGTGCCACCATGCCCGGGTAATTTTTGTATTTTTAGTAGAGATGAGGTTTCACCACGTTGGCCAGGCTAGTTTTGAATTCCTGACCTCAGGTGATCCACCCACCTCAGCCTCCCAAAGTGCTAGGATTACAGGCGTGAGCCACCACGCCTAGCCTAAATGACATTTGTTTTTGAATGCCTGAGAAACCTTGTGTGCAAATGCTGTGTAGGTTTATTCTAGCCTGCTCTCAGGATGGGAAGTTACAAGGGAGAGATGTAATAGTAGCAAAACTTCTGGATATGTAGTCTCATCATGCCACCTGGATATCATCAGGTTCCTGGTTCACAGGTGAAGTAGTAGAACCAGCCTGTCTGCTTCTACTGGGCTCCTCCAACTCAGTCATTGTCAATAGTCCTATAGATAACTCCTTTTATACACCTCTCTAGCTGTGTAATATCTGAAGCAGCTCTCCTATTTTGTAAGTCTTCTTTCAACATTTCCTCCTTCCAGTTTGAATCCATCTGTCTTGCTAGTTTTTGTTTTTTGAGGCAGGGTCTCATTCTTGTCATGCAGGCTGGAGTCGAGTGGTGTTGGAACAGGAATTAAAAGAAATTTAAAAATGTGTAAGCAGAAACTCAGTTGTATGTAAGAAAACACAATTCCCCCTGAAAAACAGAAAGAGCTGGAGTTCTTTAAAAATTAACTGCCTGTTTTTCTGTGGCTAGTGAGCCTTATCTCTCCTCCTTTCCCAAGCATTGTGAAGACCCTGTTTCTCTAGCTGTGCAGCTGAAAGTTCACTAGACAGATAAACTCAAGCCGTAAAATATGTTTTTCCTTGGAAAGTAAGAAATCATTTAATGCATGTCTCAATTAATTAAATAACTGTCTTTGTTTCTTGCTTCTGTAATATGCTTCCCCCTGCACAGATCTCCCCTGCCCCACGAAATGCTTAAAACGTAACTTAACTCTTTGTTCAGGGCTCAGTCCTTTGGATGTTAATCCAACTGGGCCGGTGCACCTAATTAATAAATATCCTCCTAAACCCCATCAGTCTCTCTGATTCCTTAAGAAATCCTGCTACATTTTGATCACTGCTCATTGCAGCCTCGACCTCCCAGGCCCAATTGATCCTCTCACTTTAGCATCCCAAGTAGCTGGGACTACAAGCATGTGCCACTACACCGTCTTAACTTTTTCATTTTTTTGTAGAGATAGGGTCTGCCTGTGTTGCCCAGTCAGATCTTGAACTCCTGGTCTCAAGTGATCCACCTGCCTCAGCCTCCCAAAGCAGTGGGATTACAGGCGTGAGCCAATGCGCCCAGCCTATATTTCTTGTTTTTAGGATTCTTTGTGATTTTGGCACACCAAGGATATCCTTTTTTGTTTTCTAATATGGTTACAGATTCTTTAAAATTGACGTTTTAGCATTGGAGGATGAAGGGGAAGCTATAGCATGTATTCATCCTGGTATCTTAAGCCTGTCATGAGTATGTTTGCTTGTTGCTAGATTGTCTTCCATATTAATGACTTAAATATGTCAAGAGGATGTATCAAAACTACTTAACAGTTCATATCCTCTTCTTGCCATGTAAACAAAACTACATGCTTCTTGGGTGTCTTCTTGCTATAAATAATACTGTAATGAACATTTTTTTTTTTTTTGAGACAGAGTCTCCCTCTGTTGCCCAGGTTGGAGTGCAGTGGCACAATCTCAGCTCACTGTAAACTCTGCCTCCTGGGTTCAAGTGATTCTCATGCCTCAGCCTCCCGAGTACCTGGGATTACAGGTGTGCACCACCATGCCCAGCTAATTTTTTTGTATTTTTAGTAGAGACGGGGTTTTGTCATGTTGGCCAGAAGTTGAAACTCCTGGCCTCAAGTGATCAGCCTGCCTCAGTCTCCCAAAGTGCTGGGATTACATGTATGAGCTGCAGCGCCTGGCCTGTAATGAACATTTTAATGAACTATTTAGTACATATGTTTTCCAAATTTGGCTTTTTTTTCTCAGATGAAAAGTTTATTAATACTTGGATTTGCAAGTTAAATCTTCTCATGTCAGAAGTTTATTTGCAAGTGAATTCGGTCAGAATATGATGCCATCAAGAGAATAAATCAGTCCAAGTTTCACCACGTGCTTGTCTTAACTGCTTTATTTTTCATGAGCTTTAGTAAAAATTAGACCTAATTGTTTTTTGAATCCTTCAGGAATAGGATTGTGATTCTGTGATTGTTAGGATTGTGATTATGTCTCAAGTTGCTTTTAGTCTAGGGTTGCTTTCTTCATCTGCCCCCTGCTATAAATTTTTTTAGAAAAGTAGGTTATGTGTTCTATGGAATTATCTGCAGTACAGATTTTACTGACTGCATTCCCATGGCAGTACTTCACATGTCCCTTGGCCCCCTGTAGTTTCTGTTAATTGGTGATTATAGCTAGAGACTTGAGCAGACTTAGGTTTGACTTCCTTAGCAAGAATACTTAGTAGGTGATGCTGAGTACTTGTTTCTAGTGATATCATCAGGCATTGACGGTCACTACCTAGATACATTAGGGGTTGCCAAATAGCAGTTTTCAAATTCTCTGTTCTTCATTTATTAGTTGATACGCTTTTTTAAAAATAAACTTAATTTCATCAACTATTTGGTAAACCAGAAGAGAACTTTTCTTCAAATAATCAAGCACAATTAAATGCTTATTTTTCTTTACTTTCTTTCATAATATTGAGCTGATTCTCTAGCATTCTCCAAAGTTGACCAGTAAGTTGTTTTTTAGTATCATTGTGAACTCATAGATTTAATGTGTTTGATGTATCTTGATCCATTGCAGTTACCCTTTTTTGTTTAGATCGTCCAATCTTTGAACAGTGGAGCCTCTTTACACCTGGTAGGATGCCTGTAGCAAAAAGGCAGTAACAATTGTTAATCAGGATGTAGAAAAAGTGAAACTCTTATACATTGCTAATGTGAAATGTTGCAACTGTTTTGGAAAACAATTTGGCGGTTACTCAAGTTTAAAGAATCACCACGTGACTCAGAAATTCACTCCTTAAGAGAAATGAAAACGCATGTTCATACAAAAACTTGTAGGTGGGCATTTGTAACAGTGTTGTTCATAATATCCCAAATGTGGAAACAATCCAAATGTCTATTAACTGGTGATGAATGGATGAACAGAATGTAGTACAGGCATACCTCATATTATTGTGCTTTATCACACCTCGCAGACACAGCGTTTTATACAAATGGAAGGTTTGTGGTAATCCTGTGCTGAACAAGTGTGTTGGTGCCATTTTTCAAAAAGTATGTGCTTACTTCATGTTTCTGTGCCACATTCTGGTAATTCTTCCAATATTTCCAACTTTTTTTTACTATTGCTTTGCCACTATTGTAATTGTTTTGGCATGCCACAAACCATTCCCATGTAAGATGGTGAACTTAATTGATAAACTTTGTGTATGCTGTGACTGCTCTACCAGTCGGCCGTTCTCCTGTCTCTCTCCCACTTTTCTTGGGCCTCCCTATTTCCTGACATACAACAAAATTGAAATTAGGCAAATTAATAACCCTACAATGGCCTCTAAGTATTCAATTGAAGGGAAGAGTCACATGTCTCTCAGTTTACATCAAAAACTAGAAATGATTAAGCTTAGTGAGGAAGGCATGTCGAAAGCTGTGGTAGGCCGAAAGTTAGGCCTCTTGTTCCAAATAGTCAAGTTGTGAATGCAAAGCACAAGTTCCTGCAGTAAACTAAAAGGGCTACTCCGGTAAGCACATGAATGATAAGAAAGCAAGACAGGCTTTTTGCTGATACGGGAAAGTTTGAGTAGTCTAGATAGAAGATCAGATCAGCCACAACATTCCCTTAAGCCAAAACTTAATCCAGAGGAAGGCCCTAACACTCTTCGGAGAAGGCTGAGAGAGGTGAGGAAGCTGCACAAGAAAATTTGGAAGCTAGCAGAGGTTAGTTCATGAGGTTTTTCTTTTTCTTCTTTTCTTTTTTTTTTCTTTCTTTTTTTTTGGTTCATGAGGTTTAAGGGAAGAAGCTGTCTCCATAACATAAATATGCAAGATGAAGCAGTAAGTGCCGATGGAGAGGCTGCAGCAAGTTACCCAGAAGATCTAGCTAAGATCATTGGTAAGATGGCTACACTCAACAACAGATTCTCAATGCAGATGAAAACAGCCTTCTCTTGGAAGAAGATGCCATCTAGGACTTTCCTAGCTAGAGAGGAAAAGTCAGTTTCTGGCTTCAAAGCTTTGAAGAACAGGCTGATTCTCTTGTTACAGGCTAATGAAGCTGGCAACTTTAAAGTTGAGGCCAGTGCTTACTGACCATTCTGAAGATTCTAGGGGCCTTAAGAAACATGCTAAATCTACTCTGCTTGTGCAGTCATGACAGCACATCTGTTTGCACTATGGCTAACTGAACGTTTAAAGCCCACTGTTGAGACTTACTGCCCAGACAAAAAGGGATTCCTTTCATAATATTACTGCTCATTAACAATGCACTTGGTCACTCAAGCTTTGATGGAGATGTACAAGGAGATTAATGATTTCATGCCTGCTGACACAAGATCAGTTTTGCAGCCTATGGATCAATGAATAATTTTTACTTTCAAGTCTTATTATTTAAGAAATACATTTCATAAGGCTAGAGCTGCCATTGATAGTTATTCCTTTGAGGATCTGGGAAAACCTTCTGGAGAGGATTCATTATTCTAGATGCTGTTAAGAACATTTGTGATTCTTGGGAGGAGGTAAAAATATTAACATGAATAGGAATTTGGAAGAAGTTGATTCCAAACTTCATGGATGACTTTGAGGGGTTCACTACTTCAGTGGAGGAAGTAACTACATAGATGGTGGAAATAGCAAGAGAAGTAGAATTAAAAGTGGAGCTTGAAGATGTGACTGAATTTGCTGCAATCTCATGACAAAACTTGGGATGAATTGCTTCTTACAGATGAATGGTTTATTGATAGAATCTACTCCTGGTGCGTATGCTGTGAACATTTTTGTTGAAGACAACAAAGGATTTAGAATTTCCACATAAACTTAGTTGATAAAGCAGAGGCAGAGTTTGAGAGGATTGACTCCAATTTTGAAAGTTGTCCTGTGGTAGGTAAAATGCTATCAAACAGCATCACATGATACAGAGAAATCTTTCATGAAAGGAAGAATCGAACTATGCAGCAAACATCATGGTTGTCTTATTTTAAGAAATTGCCACAGTTAACCCAGCCTTCAGCAACCACCACTCTTATAAGTCAGCAGCCATGCACATTGAGGCAAGACCCCTCCACCAGCAATAAGATTATGACTCACTGAAGTCTCTAATATCAAATTGTTAGGATTCTTTTTTCTTTTTTTGAGACAGAGTATCACTCTGTCGCCCAGGGTGGAGTGTAGCAGCGCAATCTTGGCTCACTGTAACCTCTGCTTCCCAGGTTCAAGTGATTCTCCTGCCTCAGCCTCCCGAGTAGCTGGGACCACAGGCATGTGCCACCATGCCCGGCTAATGTTTTTGTATTTTTAGTAGAGACGGGGTTTCACCGTGTTAGCCAGGATAGTCTCGATCTCCTGACCTCGTAATCTGCCCACTTCGGCCTCCCAAAGTGCTGGGATTACAGGCGTGAGCCACCGCGCCTGGCCCAATTGTTAGGATTCTTTAGCAATGAAGTGTTTTAAAATTATGTACTTCTTAAAAAGACATCAATGCTATTACACATTTAATAGACTATAATACGAAAATTAACTTTTTTTTTTTTTTTTTTTTTTGAGACAATATCTGGCCCTGTCACCCAGGCTGGAGTGCAGTAGTATAATCTTAGCTCGCTGCAACCTCTGCCTCCCAGGCTCAAGCCATCCTCCCACCTCAGGCTCCTAGGTAGCTGGGATTACAGGCATGCCCTACCATTCCCTGTATTTTTGGTAGAGATGGGATTTCACCATGTAGCCTAGGCTGGTCTCAAACTCATGAGCTCAAGCGATCCGCCCATCTTGGCCTCCCAAAGTGCTAGGAATACAGGCGTGAGCCACCACGCCTGGCCTAAAAACAACTTTAATATGCACTGGGAAACCAAAAAGGTTGTGACTCACTTTATTGCAATATTCACTTTGAGGTGGTCTGGAACTGAACCTGCAATATCTCCAAGGTATACCCATATATCCATTCAATAAAATGTTATTTGGCAATAAAAATAACTGAAGTTCTGGCTGGGCGTGGTGGCTCCTGCCTGTAATCCAAGCACTTTGGGAGGTTGAGGTGGGCGGATCAATTGAGCCAGAGTTCGAGACCAGCCTGGGAAATATGGCAAAACCCTATCTCTACAAAAAATGCAAAAATTAGCCGGATGTGGTGGCACACGCCTGTAGTGTCAGCTAATTAGAAGGGTGAGATGGGAGGATGGCTTGAACCTGGGAAGTGGAGGTTGCAGTGAGCCAAGATAGTGCCACTCGCACTCTAGCCTGGGTGACAGATTAAGACCCTGTCTTAAAAAAAAAAAAAAAGTTCTGATACAAGCTAAAACAATGATGAATCTTAAAAACATGCTAAGTGAAAAAAAATTTTAAATATTGTATGATCTAATTTATGGGAAATATCCAGAATAGGTAAATCTGTAGAGACAGAAAATAGATTCATGGTTGTCTAGGGGTGGGAGAGGTTAGAGGGAAATGATAGTCTCCTGAAAAGGACACGAATAGACACTTTTCAAAAGAAGACATACATTTGGACAACAAGCATATGAAAAAAGCTTTATAACTGATCATTGGAGAGATGAAAATCAAGCTGGGCACAGTGACTCATGCCTATAATCCCAGCACTTTGGGAGGCCGAGGTGGGCGGATCACCTGAGGTCAGGAGTTTGAGACCAGCCTGGCCAAACATAGTGAAGCCCTGTTTCTACTAAAAATTACAAAAATTAGCTGGGCATGGTGGCAGGCGCCTGTAGTAATCTCAGCTACTCAGGAGGCTGAGGCATGAGAATAGTTTGAACCTGGGAGGCAGAGGTTGCGGTGAGCCGAGATTGTGCCACTGCACTCCAGTCTAGGTGACAGAGCAAGACTTCGTCTCACAACAAAACAAAACAAAAAACAAATGAAAATCAAAACCACAGTAAGATACTATCTCACACCAGTCAGGATGGCTACAATTAAAAAGTTAAATAATAGATGCTGGCAAGGTTGTGGCGGGGGGAAAGGGGATGCTTACACACTGTTGGTGGGAATATAAATTAGTTCAGCCGTTGTGGAAAATAATGTAGTGATTCTTCAAAGAGCTAAAAACACAACTTCCATTCAACCCAGCAATCCCATTACTGAGTATGTACCGAAAGGAATATAAATCGTTTTACCATAAAAACACATGCATACATATGTTCATTGCAGTGCTATTCACAATAGCAAAAACAAGGAATCAACCTAAATGCCTGTCAGTGGTAGGCTGGATAAAGAAAATGTGGTATGTATACACCATGGAATACTACACACAGTCATGAAGAAGGAGATCATGTCCTTTGCAGGAACATGGGTGGAGCTGGAGGCCATAATCCTTAGCAAACTAATCCAGGATCACAAAATCAAATACCACATGTTCTCACAACTGGGAGTTAAATGATAAGGACATATGGACACAAAGAGGGGAACAATAGACACTGGTTCCCATTTGAGGGTGTTGGGTGGGAGAAGGGAGAGGATTAGAAAAAACAAGCATTGGGTACTAGACTTGACACCTGGGTGATAAAATAATCTGTACAACAAATTCACGAGTTTACTCATACAACAAACCTACACATGTATCGCTGAACTTAAAAAAAAATCCCCAGAGAGCGACTGCTGAAAGGATACAGATTTCTGTCTATGGCCATACCACCCTGAGTGTGGCTGATCTTGTCTGAAAGGATACAGGTTTCTTTTGGGGATGATGGAATGCTCTAAAATTGTAACAATTGCAGAATTCTGGATGTATTAAAAACCACTGAATTATATAATTTAAATATGTGACCAAGGAGGAAAAAATATGTGTAATGGGTAACAGAAGGTTAACTTTCTTAAATTACAGAGTTTTCTTAGGAATTAATGAGACTAACAACTTTTTTTCTTTTGTCAAAGGGATGAGGGGACACATATGAAAAAACTATTCTGCACTTCTTTTAGTCGACACTAATAAATTCTTCTAGATGTTGTGAATACAGACGTGAAAAGGGCAGACACTGTGTCTGCTCTCCTGTAGAAAAGCTATGAAGAAATATGGTGGAGTAGAAACAAAAGTTGTCCCTAGTTATCTGTAGGGAATCCAAGACCTCCTGTGCATACCCAAATCCACAGATGCCGAAGTCCCTGATGTAAAATGGTACAGTATTTGCACCTAACCCATGCATGTCCTCCATTATATATACTTTAAACTATCTCTAGATTACTTATACCTAATGCAGTGTAAATAGTTATACTGTATTGTTTCGGGAATACTGACAAAAAAATCTGTACGTTTAATATGGACACATTTTAAAAAATATTTTTGATCTGCAGTTGGTTGAATCCACGGATGTGGAACCCATAGGGAGTGCCAACTGTAATACAGTTTTCTTTTCTTTTTTTTTTTTTTTGGAGATGGAGTCTCGCTCTGTTGCTCAGGCTGGAGTACAGTGGCGTAGTCTCGGCTCACTGCAACCTCTCCTGCCTCAGCCTCCCGAGTAGCTGGGACTATGGGTGTGTGCCACTATGCCTGGCTAATTTTTGTATTTTTAGTAGAGACAGGGTTTCACCATGTTGGCCAGGCTGGTCCCAAACTCCTGACTTTAAGTGATCCACCCGCCTCTGCCTCCCAAAGTGCTAGGATTACAGGCATGAGCTACCACGCCTGGCCACAATTTCAAATTATACTCAGCAATATGAAAACTAAGCAATGGGATGTGATAAGGAATGATTAGGATGAGGGCAGGGGTTAGTGATTAAATTGCTGCCCCACATACAATTGAGGTCTCTCTCTCAGAAAGTAACATTTAAGCTGAAGACTGAATAACAAGTAGTCAGCCATGTAGAGGAACTGGTTTAAGGCCAGAGCAGGAGTATTAAGCAGAACAAACAGCAGGGCCTTGGTGTGGGCCTGAACTTGGGATGTTTAAGGGGTACAGGGCTTTCCAGGGGGTAGGAAGTGTTGAATGCTAAAGCACAGATAACATAGGAGGCTATTGCAGTAGTTCAGGTGAGAAGTGTGTTGGCTTGGACTAGTATAGTAATAATAGAGACAAAATAAGTGGACAGATTTTGTGTAAATTTCAAGGTTAGGTTCAACAAGACTTGATTGTGGGGAATGGGAGAGAGGAATCAAATTTTTTCTGGCACGCTAATGTGGATCTATTTTCTAAGATGGGGAACACGATGGGGAAATGGGGGACAATTAACATGAAAGATACTCAATCTTAAGAACATACGGTAGACTCCTTGTCCTTCAGCTCAGAATCCCATCATTGATTTAAACAACGGGTTCTATTTACTTGTCAGGTTCATAAAAAGTAAAATTTGGCAAGGGTGCAAAGAAATAGTTCTCATATCTTTGGGAATTTAAATGGGTGTGGCTCTTGGGGCAATTTTGACCAACATCTATCAATTTTAAATGTACTGGATTGTAAGGTGTATGCATTTAACAAGTATGCTTGCCCAAGTAAGTCAAGATCAATGTTGAGGGATGTTCATTGCCTTGTAGAAGAAATAAAAACTACTAGAAGCAGCCTGAATGCTCATCAGTAGAGAAATGGTTAGATACATCATGTTCATGGAATGGACTGCCATGCTGCCATAAAATAATGAAATTGATTTCTGTATACAGATATGGAAAGAATTCTTAAAATACTTGAAAAAAAGATGTGAAATGGTATATTTGACCATTTGTGCATATATTTTTAAAAGCTATGTGTATACATGCTTGTATACACAAAAGAATCTTCGAAAGATATCTCTGGGGTAGGGAATTGGGTGGAGATAATTCTTAATATCTTCCTTATTTGAAGTTGTACATGCTATTATTTTATTAACTCTTTTTTTTTTATTTTTTTTGAGACGGAGTCTCGCTCTGTCGCCCAGGCTGGAGTGCAGTGGCGCAATCTCGGCTCACTGCAAGCTCCACCTCCCGGGTTTACGCCATTCTCCTGCCTCAGCCTCTCCGAGTAGCTGGGACTACAGGCGCCCGCCACCACGCCCGGCTAATTTTTTGTATTTTTAGTAGAGACGGGGTTTCACCGTGGTCTCTATCTCCTGACCTCGTGATCCGCCCGCCTCGGCCTCCCGAAGTGCTGGGATTACAAGCGTGAGCCACCGCCCCTGGCTATTTTATTAACTCTTAATGTGGGGATGAACCTCCACATTAAGAAAAACTTTGGGCCGGATGCGGTGACTCACACCTGTAATCCCACACTTTGGGAGGCCAAGGCAGGTGGATCTCTTGAGCCCAGTTCGAGACCAGCCTGGGCAATATGACGAAACCCTGTTTCTACAAAAAAAAAAAAAAAAAAACTAGTTGTATGTGGTGGCATGTGCCTGTAGTCCTGGCTGCTCCAGGGGCTGAGGTGGGAGGATCGTTTGAGCCTGGGAGGCAGAGGTTGCAGTGAGATGAGATCACACCACTGCATTCCAGCCTGTGTAACAGAGCCAGAGCCTGTCTCAAAACAAAACAAAACAAAATTTGGCCATTATCCTTATAGTAGAATCTTAGAAGTACTGAACTACTTCTGAATGTTTGTACTTAGGTATAAACATACTCTTAAAACATATGACCAAATAGCATCCCAGAAAGGTTTTTTACTGAATTATTTTCTTAAGACAGCTCATCTTTCTTTAAATGTACTATTTTAAATATATATTGTGAATTTCTTTGTCACAGAGCCATACCCAGATTTTAATTTCTTAAAATTACCTGAATTTTTTCTGAGTAGTTTACATTTGCTGTAAACAATTTGAAAATTTCAGTAAAGATTTATACGTGCTACTACCTGTAGTCTACTTCAGTTGTTTTTGATGACTTTGAGTTCTCTCCATATTTCTGAATATCTTCATGCAGCTGTAGTCTTGCCTTGGTATACAACTTACTCTCTTTCCCCAACCACTTAAGTATATTCCTTTGTCGTATGCTGAGGTATGCATTTTAATAGCTAAGTTGGTAGTCCATTTTGACAGAATAGTTATTTTCAGTTTTCACAATTGATTGCATTCCGACAGGCATCTTTGTAGGTAAATCTTTCTTAGCATTTATGAGTATTTAGAGAGATTCTTATAATACAATTACCAAGTTGAAGAGTTTTGATATTTTAAAAATTCTTGATGGTTAAATTCTTGATGGAGATACTATCCTTCTGTGATTCTCTCAGCAGTTGAAGAGTCCTGTCTCACCATACACATAGAGAAGAAAAAATTACCTAAATGGCTCATCACCATTGAATATTGTAACTGTAATTTTTCAGGTTTGGTAAGCAGAATTCTCATTTTAATTCCCATTTTCTTTATAAGTAGAACAGTTATTTTTTCTATTAGTCTTTTAAATCTTTTCGTATGTTGAATTTCCTGATAATCTTTTTTACAACTAGGGGGTGGCAACTATTGAAACTGTCTTAAAGACAATTGCAATTCCTTCCCTGTTGCAAAGTTAAAGATATGTAGTGTGTTAATTCATTGTCATCTAGATCCTAATGAATAAAATCCCTTGGGGAAAATGCTATAAGTCAGGCTTAGGGCAGCAGACATCCTTACTAGCAACTTTAACTCTTTAACATGTTAACAAAGGCTAGGAATAGTAATCATCTTGAATTCACACCTGTGCAATTCCATGTCCCTAAGTATAGAGGGAAGTATATGTGCACGGTATGTGTGAATCTAAATTTAGAATAGCTGTGAAACCAGCCTGAACCTACAATTTCTTTAGATTCTTTCCCGATGAACACAGAAATACAAACTAACTGTAGGTGGTCTACTCATTTTCATGCAGATTGATTGAAGTTAGTTTTTACTAGCAGTCTGGCTGACCTGGACAAAATGTAGCTTAGGTAACTTTTGGTTCCGACCAAAAACGCAGAGAAGGAGAGATCAAATTTATTTTATGTAATTTTTTTTTTAAAAGGAAAATAACATTTAAAACTAGAGGCCTCTGTAAATAGTCTAGAGTTTAAAGCACTTTAAACGTAGTGCTTAGAAAAGTATAACAAAATTATTTTTAGAGTATTCTTTCTTTTAGGGTATTTCTTTTTCTAGAGGACAGTAAGAACTGGCTTATTGATGTAAAGGAAAAGCCACAGTAGAAGAACTCATTCTTAAAGAGGGCAAAGGATATAAACTGAAAATTGATAGCTAGTGGCTTTTTTTTTTTTTTGTATCTGAAAAAAGTGCTTCAACCTTCCAATCAAATTAGATTAACATTGCAAATGAGGTTAACAGATATCTGAAAGGCGTACTTACCCAAGGAAATTCTAACTACTGTTCCCCCATTAGGCCAGAAACCACCTTACATACTTTTGTGTCCTGATGTCTGTTTCCTTCCTAGCACCTCACTCACAATTATACTTTATCACTTACACCATTATCAGGTTTTTCTCTACCACTACAATAGCAAACCCAAAGAGACAACAGCTGTAACTTTTTTTTTTTCTTTCTTCACTTATATCCTGGTTGCCTAGCTAGTGCCTGACACTCAAGATTCTCATTTATTAAGTAGTGTATTTTTTAACCTATCATATTGGCAGAACTTAAAGTTGAATAGTACCAGTGTTGGTAACAGTGTTCACAAATGCATAGAAAATGGTACAAAAGGAATATCTCAAACTGTTCATTCAGAGAAGAGAGTAGGATTGAGGACAAGGAACATTGCAGAGATGTGAAAGTGATCATCTTTTATTTATTACTTGCATGCTTTTTTAAAAAACAAAATGGAATTTTACAATATAATTGTATAAAGGGCATGGTGGGGGAAGGGCTTGGGTTTTGAATGAGATGAGTGCATAGCTTGGTCAAATTGCTTCACCTTTTTTGTGCCATGGCTTTAATGCTTGTAAAATGGATGTAATGCCTGTCTTCTCCATGGGGTTGTTTTGAGGAATGTGGTGATAGTTGTAAGTTGCCTAGTTCTTCCTGAACTTCAAAAATAAGTTTTCTGCTCTTTTTCTCCCTTGAAAAGTAGAGAATGTGATGTTTCATTTAAATTTTGAAAGTCCAATTCTGCATGGTACCATCCCCATCTGCTGGAATGTCCAGACTTTGCCGCTGAAAGCTTAACTGTTGGTTGTGTCTTGATCACAGTCTGGATTACTTCCACTTTGGAGAATGTGGTCTAGTTTCCAAACGTAGATATGTTGCATCATTTTGTCTGGAGAATAAATTAGCACATTTATGGGGGTAGAGGGAACTATGCAGAGATGAGCACTTAAGGCTTCTGGAATTAGTACTAGGGGAGGGTCTACTGTGAAATAAAGGGCTTCCACTAAATGGCCTCCAAAGTCCCTCTTATTTTTAAAGTTTTGTGGCTTATTTAAATTTATGATCCTAATATCATTTTGTCATTGAACTCCTGATGTCAGATTTGAAATCTAATATGGGCTTTTATCTGCAAAAACTACTCGTTTATTTAGGGGATGTTGTCACCTTACCCAGCTTAATAGCTTGCATTTTTTTTTCTTGTTACAATATGTTCACTGTTAAAAAAAAAAAAAAAAAATGAAGAAAACAGACAAATTAGGAAAAAAAATTACGTCATCTTACCCAGAAATAACTATTGTTAACATTTTGGTGTATCTCTCCAGTTTTTTTTTTTTTTTTTAAACGTGTATATTAAATATTTTGAACACACTATTTGCCTCTTTATCTTTTATCTTTCTGTGTTAATTTTTTATATCTCTTTTCAAGGCTACATAGCATTTTACTGTGTAGATAGATTTATTATGGGATTTTTTTTTTTTTTTTTGACAGAGTCTCGCTCTGTCTTGCCCAGGCTGGAGTGCAGTGGCATGATTTTGGCTCACTGTAACCTCCTTCTCCCAGGTTCAAGCGATTCTCCTGCCTCAGCCTCTAGAGTAGCTGGGATTACAGGTGCCCACCACCATGCCTGGCTAATTTTTGTATTTTTAGTAGAGATGGGGTTTCACCATATTGGCCAGGCTGATCTTGAGCTCCTGACCTCAAGTGATCCACCTACCTTTGCCTCCCGGAGTGCTGGGATTACAGGTATGAGCCACTGCACCCAGCCTGCATTATGGGATTCTTAACCTGGGTACATGGATAGAATTCAGGGGGTCCAATAATTTAGACAGGTAAAAACTTGTATCTTTATGTTCAGTGATGTTTAACTGAAACGTAGCTTTTTTTTTTTTTTTTTTTTTTTGAGATGGAGTCTCGCTGTGTCACCCAGGCTGGAGTGCAGTGGTGTGATCTCCACTCACTGCAAGCTCTGCCTGCCGGGTTCACGCCATTCTCCTACCTCAGCCTCCTGAGTAGCTGGGACTGTAGGCGCCCACCACCATGCCCGGCTAATTTTTTGTATTTTTAGTAGAGACTGGGTTTCACCTTGTTAGCCAGGATGGTCTCGATCTCTTGACCTTGTGATCTGCCTGCCTTGACCTCCCAAAGTGCTGGGATTACAGACGTGAGCCACCGTGCCTGGCCACGTTTCTTTTAACTGTAAGTTGAGGCAACAAGTCACAATATTAGCAGGACCTAATAATTTGGTATCAATAGGATGATCAGACAATTCATATTCATTCCTTTACAGGCACTGTACATATCTTGACATTTATTTACTATTTCAGTATTATTACTATTTTATATGTTTTGAAACATGTTTCTTAGAAGGTTTCATTGGTTTTAGCAGACTGCCAAATGGTTCATGATACAAAAAAGGTTAACCAGTTTTCGTATTTTGGAGTTTGTTTAAATAGGTGCCTATTTTATACACTAATAAGTACCTGAAGTTAAAGCTTTTGCCTGCATCTGTGATTATTTGGACATAGGATAAATTTCTAAAAGTAGTATTTCTTTATCAAAGAATAAATATCTTTTGAAGCTTTCAATGTTTTTGTCAGATTACTCTCCAGAATGTTATACCAATTTACCCTCTATATGGAAATACCCTGCCTTCCTGTTTTAAATAACTGGCTTTTATATTCTGTAGATGCAATTGTGGTTGGCACTATAAAGGGTCTCCAATTTAATGTACTGTTTAAGGAACTTCTGCAGACCCCAAATTTGAACAGTGTAGTGTCAGGTAAAGTAATGTTTCATTGTGTTTTGGTTATACTAGTTTTACTAAAACTAGTTGTTACCTACAACCTAGATGGCATGTTGTATTCAAGGACTCTGAACCAGAGTCTTCAGGGTGGTCTGCTTCAGAACTCCCCCATACCATAAGCAATAGATTGGATGATGCTAGCCTTGAATCAGCAGTCGTCTTTTTTGCTCTCCATGGGTAAGAAGTAAAATTATCACCTTTGAAAATAATATATGCACATGGCAGCGAAATCTTAGAAACACCAGAATGTGAAATTGACTTTCTGCTGAATAAGTAGCAGATTGTGGAGAGAGTAGTGGGGAGGGTGAGGGAGTTAGTGTTAAGAATTAAACTCCTACAGCACTTTGGGAGGCCGAGGCGGGCGGATCACGAGGTCAGGAGATCGAGACCATCCTGGCTAACATGATGAAACCCCATCTCTACTAAAAATACAGAAAATTAGCCGTTGTGGTGGCCGGCGTCTGTTGTCCCAGCTACTCAGGGAGGCTGAGGCAGGAGAATGGTGTGAACCCGGGAGGCAGAGCTTGCGGTGAGTCAAGATCGTGCCACTGCACTCCAGCCTGGGCAACAGAGTGAGACTGCGTCTCAAAAAAAAAAAAAAAAAAAAATTGAACTCCTAGTATGATGGGATAGGTTTAGTACACAGCATGGGGACCTGAGTGCAGAAAAGGGATCCGTTGCTAACTTACTGATAAAACAGGTCTGAGTAGGGTTATTATGTATGAGTGTAGACCTGGGTCTAGAAAGTGTCCCATCGTGGGAGAGAGGTCGGGGTATCAGTTAGTCCCTGTATTTGAGACCAACAAATAGAGATTTGGATCTTACTTCTGCCTTTTAGTAGCTTTGTTGCTTATGGCCGTCTCTGAGCCTTGTGTGCTTTCTAGTAGAAAAAGATGGGAGGTGGCAAGGAATTTGACAAGGTGGTCTTTACGCTTCTTTCCTGCTTTCTTTTGTGGCTGACTTTCTCAGCTGGTGCCAAGATATTAAGGGCTTTTGTCCCAGAGATTTTTATCCTGCATGCAGTAGTTACTTGTTTGGTCTATCCTTGCTAAAGGGCCTGAATTACGCAGAACACTCTCATTTGTAAAAAATCAAACACCCAATTAGAACTTTAGTAAAATGTGGGGTATGTTGGAACGCTGTTGATACAAAGCTCATAGAATAGGAAGGAATCACTGGACAGCTAGGGATACTGAATCTGTGGCCTCCAATTTTGCCTATTTCTGTCTTTCCTCTGCTCATTTCCCAGTGTGAGTTTCATTATCTCCTTTTGCAGAGTTGCCAGTTATGAGAAAGGGTATATGCTCTCATCCTTTGGCATCATGGACAATCAGGAAATAGTTCTTCTTCCATTATATACAGTTAGAAAAATCTCAAGGAAAGATACCCACCTAGCTTGGCTGAAGTCATGCCCATACCTGGACTGGTCTCTGTAGTCATGGGGATGGGTAATTCTTGCCCAACTTGAGTCAGATACTTACCTATGGGACCATCACTGTAACCATTGAGGTAGAATGCTGCAAGAAGATGCCATTGTCTTTAGGACCACTTGGATGGCAATTCAACAAAAGCAATTCAACAAAAACCTGGTGTCGGGGAGATTTTTAAAAACATTGGGGATTCATGAATTAGGCAACAGCAATCTTCAAATGTTTGTGTACAACCTAATTTTTAAAAAAATGTACACCACAATGAGATACCAGTTTACACCTGTTAGGATGGCCATTATTAAAACAAAATGTAAATTGTCGGCAAGGATATGGAGAAATTAGAACATTTGTGCATTGCTGGTGGGAATGTAAAATGGCACTGCTGCTGGGGAAAAGAGTATGGTGCTTCCAAAAAAAAATTAAACATAGAATTACCGTATGATCCAGCAATTCTCCTTCTAGGTATACACACAAAAGAATTGAAAGTGAGGACTTGAACACATATTTGTATGCTAGTGTTCATAACAGTGCTATTCCAATAGTCAAAAGGTAGAAACAGGAAACAACCCGTGTCCATCAGCGGATGAATTGGATGGATGAACAAAATGTTGTGTATGATGCAAAATTAGCAGCTTTAAAAAGGAAACCTGGTACAGTAGTGCACACCTGTAGTCCCAGCTACTTGAGAGGGTGAGGCAAAGATCATTTGAGCCCAGGAGTTTGGGGCCAGCCTGGGTAACAGCAGAATCCTATCAATGAATGAATGAATGCATACATGCCAGGCATTGGCTCATGCCTGTAATTCCAGCACTTTGGGAGGCCTAGGCGGGTGGATCGCTTGAGCCCAGAAGTTCAGCAACAGCCTGGGCAACATAGGGAGACTTCCATCTCTAAAAATTTAGCCCGGCTGGTGACATGCACCTGTGGTCCCATCTACTTTAGAGGCTGAGGTGGGAGGATTGCTTGATCCTGGGAGGCTGAGGCTGTAGTGAGCCATTATTGTGTCATTACATCCCAACCTGGGTGACAGAAGGAGACCCTGTCTCAAAAAAAAAAAAAGAAATTCGGGATGTATTGCAACATGGAGGAACCTTGAAGACATTATGCTAAGTAAAATAAGCCTGATACAAAGGAAAAATATTGTATAATTCCACTTACGAGGTCCCTACAATAGTCAAATTCATAGAGACAAAGTAAAATAATGGTAACCAGGGGCTAGGAAGAGAGGATAGTGGAGAATTAGTGTCTAATGGTACAAAGTTTTAGCTTAGGGTAAAAAAAGCTCTAGAGGTGAAGAGTAGTGATGCTTGCACAAAAATATGAATGTACTAATGCCTTTGAATTGTATGCTCAAAAATGGTTAGAGTGGTAAATTTCACGTATATTTTACCACAAAAAAATTTTTAGTACAGGGTACCCCTTGCATATTTAACTTGGTATTTACATTTTTATTATAAGTGAAACTGTAGATTTGCAGTAGTAGAGAGATTTTGAGACCTATTATCTATTTTAAACTATGTAAACCAGTTAACAGGGGAAAACTTTTCATTATTTCTTTTTTCTTCTTCTTCTTCTTCTTCTTTTTTTTTTTTAAGACAGAGTCTTGCCTTGTCTCCAGGCTGGAGTGCAGTGGCGCGATCTCAGCTCACTGCAACCTCCGCCTCCCAGGTTCAAGTGATTCTTCTGCCTCAGCCTCTTGAGCAACTGGGACTACAGGCGTGTGCCACCATGTCCAGCTAATATTTAGTATTTTTAGTAGAGAAGGGGTTTCACCATGTTGGCCAGGATGGTCTCGATCTCTTGACCTTGTGATCCGCCCGCCTTGGCCTCCCAAAGTGCTGGGATTACAAGCGTAAACCACCGTGCCTGGCCCATTATTTCTTTTCTCCTAGTATTTGTAGTCCACTTCTCCCGCTGAGTTTTATCCTAATGTAATATTTTGTGCTTGAGAGTCTTTTGTTGATCACATGTCATCCTTCTCTGTAACAACAAAAGTACATAAACTGAAATTTTAAATTATTTCATGTGTCTCAAAGGTGATAATGACGATTGGTAGGGCAATTAAGACAATCTAAATGTTATAAATCTTGGTAAAATTTTATTCTTTAATAATTGTGTATTGGAAATGCATGTTCTGTTTTTTGTTTTTGTTTGAGACAAGGTACCTGTTGCCTAAGCCAGAGTGCAGTGGCACAATCATGGCTCATCGTAGCCTCAGCCTCCTCAGTAGCTGGGACCACAGACGCACGCCACCATGTCCAGCTATTTGTCTTACTTTCTGTAGAAACGGGGTCTCCCTGTGTTGCCCAGGCGTTCTTGAACTCCTGGGCTCAAGTGATCTTCCTGCTTTAGCCCCCTAAAGTGTTGGGATTATAGATGTGAGCCACCACACCTAGCCTGGAAATAGTTTTTAATGACATAAATTGAGATCTTTTAAAATCTCATGTAATTTTAAGGCTGGGCACGGTGGTTCATGCCTGTAATCCTAGCACTTTCAGAGGCCGAGGTGGGTAGATCACCTGAGGTCGGGAGTTCAAGACCAGCCTGGCCAACATGGTGAAACCCTATCTCTACTAAAAGTTCAAAAATTAGCTGGGCGTGGTGGTGCATGTATATAATCCCAGCTACTCGGGAGGCTGGAGCAGGAGAATTTTCTGAGCCTAGGAGGTGGAGGTTGTAGTAAGCCAAGATTTTGCCATTGCACTCAGGACGACAGAGTGAGACTCCGTCCCAGAAAACAAAACAAAACAAAAAACATGTAATTTTGTATGACTGACTTATTGCTGGAATGACTTGGGTTTTTTTTTGTTTGTTTGTTTTTGTTTTTGTTTTTTTGAGACAGAGTCTTGCTCTGTTGCCCAGGCTGGAGTGCAGTGGCATGATCTTGGCTCACTGTAACCTCCGCCTCTTGGGTTCAAGTGATTCTCCTGCCTCAGCCTCCCGAGTAGCTGGGACTACAGGTGCACGCCACCACACCTGGCTAATTTTCGTATTTTTTAGTTGAGATGGGGTTTCGCCATGTCTGGTCTCGAGCTCCTGACCTCCAGTGATCCACCTGCCTCGGCTTCCCAAAGTGCTGGGATTACACCTGTGAACCACTGTGCCCACCAACTTGGGATTTTCAGCACTGTATATATACATTTTGTTTCCATAGGTTTGTGCCCGAGTAAACTTGTTCACATAAAATAAGTAGATGGGGAATGAACTAGTTCATACAATTCTTTGATTTAGTTCTGTGCAAAAAATTAGTCATGTATTGTTATTTTTAGTCATCTACTGGCTGATAGTTGCATTCATTCCTCCTTCATATTTGTTGAAAAGAAAGAACTGAAAACCAGCTAATTTGTGAAAAGATTTTTTACCTAGTCATACCAGATATGGAATTACTCAGTTTCCTAACTGTACCAATAATGCTTTATCAATATAGCTTTTTTATTTTTTATTTTTTTTGAGACGGAGTCTCGCTCTGTCGCCCAGGCTCGAGTGCAGTGGCGCGATCTCGACTCACTGCAAGCTCTGCCTCCCGGGTTCACGCCATTCTGCTGCCTCAGCCTCCCGAGTGGCTGGGACTATAGGCGCCCGCCACCACGCCCGGCTCATTTTTTGTATTTTTAGTAGAGATGGGGTTTCACCGTGTTAGCCAGGATGGTCTTGATCTCCTGACCTCGTGATCCACCCGCCTCGGCCTCCCAAAGTGCTGAGATTACAGGCGTGAGCCACTGCGCCTGGCCCAATATATAGCTTTATCAATGCCATATTTTTCAGATGAGGCTGAATGCAGTGGCTCACGCCTGTAATCCCAGCATTTTGGGAGGCTGGGGCAGGCAGATCACTTGAGCTCAAGAGTCTGAGAACAGCTTGGGCAACATAGCAAGACCCTGTCTTTACAAAAATATACCACCCCCCCCCGCAAAAAATTAGCTGGGTATGGTGGCATGCACCTGTAGTCCCAGCTACTTGGGAGGCTGAGGTAGGAGAATCACTTAAACCTGGAAGTCTAGTCTGCAGTGAATTGTGTTTATGCCACTGCATTCCAGCCTGACGGAACAAGATTCTGTTTCTAAAAATCCATCTCAAAAAATAAAAGCAGATTTGAGGTTACTACTATGTCTGTCCTTCACTTAGACACACCTTAACTCAGTATACTTAAAACACTGAGAAAACTTAAAATAGTTCTTGTGCAACATTTGTAGGAAATTTAACAAAATTTTTTTTAAGTTAGTTTAAAAATACACTTTTGCAGTCAGGCACAGTGGCTCACACCTGTAATCCCAGCACTTTGAGAGCCTGAGGTGGGAGGATCCCTTGAGCCCAGGAGTTTGAGACCAGCCTGGCCAACATAGTGAGACCCTGTCTCTACAAAACAATAAAAATAGTTGGACATAGTGGTGTGCCTGTAGCCTCAGCTGCAAAAACAAAACAAAGCACACCTTTGCCAACATGCTATTTAAAAATGATTTTATCTTACCATTTGCTTTAAGTATGTTTTGTCAAAACCATGGGCCTATAGATTTAACTTTATTTACAGAAAAAAATGTCTACTATAATACCTCATTTAATGGAGTCAGTTCTGTTTTTGGAGACAGGGTCTCACTCTGTCACCCAGGCTGGAGTGCAGTGGCATGATCTCAGCTCACTGCATCCTCCACCTCCTAGGCTCAAGCGATCCTCCCACCTCAGCCACCCAAGTAGCTGTGACTACAGGTGCGCACCCACCATGCCTTGCTGATTTTTTGTATTTTTATTACAGATAGGGTTTTGCCATGTTGCCCAGGCTGGTCTCAAACTCATTGGCTCAAGCTATCCACCTGTGTTGGCCTCACAAAGTGCTGGGACTACACGTATGAGCCACTACACCCAGCCTGAAGTCAGTTCTTATTGTCAAACCAATTAGTTCAGTCAGACTTTCATTTTTTCAGAAAAAGTCTGACTTTATTTTTTTCTCAACATTTTATTAACATTTTCAAGCATACATAAAATCTAAAAGAATTACAAAGTGAACACCTCTAATACCACCTAGATTGAACAATGAACGTTTTGTCATATTTGTCTTATCACATATCTTTAAATTGTAGACATTGGTACAATTTACCCCAAAATCCTTCAGCATGCATATCATTAACTAGTATTCAATATTATATTTGTTTATAACTTTTTTGAGGTAAAATTTATATGCAGTGAAGTGCACAAATTCTAAATGTGTCATTAGATCCATTCTGACTGATGTATCCCCACTCTCATCAAAATATACACACTGTTAGCATCACCTCAGCTACTTTCCTTGTACCCCTTCCTAATCTACCCCCCTGCTTCCTGCCAGAGGCAACCACCTGATTTTTTTTTTTACCATTTATTAGTTTCGTCTGTTCTAAAAATTCAAATAAGTGGAATTATATACATATGTAACTTATGTACGGCTTTTTTCACTCACCATAATTATTGTTGCCTGTATTGTTCCTTTTTATTGCTGAGTAATAGTATGGTATATGCATGTACTACATTTTGTTCTGTTGATTCTCACATGGACTGAATCCACGTTTGGGTGATTATGAATAAAGCTGCTATAACTATTCTTGCATAGGTGTCTTATTAGACATACACTTTTACTCCTCTTAGTTGAATTCCTAGGAGTAGAATTTCTGGGTCATAGGATAATATGTGTTACTTGTGTAAGAAATGGGCAGACCATTTTTCAACACGGACGTATCTTTTCTCCCATTGAAAAGGAAGAAAATATATAAGCGTTTTCATAAGTACAAGGTGGATGTACCATTTATAGTAATGAAGCTTTGATTGACAACATCGAATGTTGGCAACATGTGGTACAGTCTTTTTAATTTTAGCCATCTAGTAGGTGTGCAGTAGTGTCTCACTGTGGTTTCAACTTGGATTTCTTTGACTAATGATGTTGAGCACTTTTTGAAGTTCTTATTGGCCATTTATATAATCCTCGTGAAGTGCTTTTCAGATTTGTGCCTTTTAACAATTGAGATTTTGTTAATTTTTCAATTAAGATTTCTTTTACTGATTTGTCAGATACGGTTGTGGGTATTTTCTCACATATTGTGGCTTGCCTAATTATTTTCTTAGTGGTATCTTTTTTTTTTTTTTTTTTGAGACGGAGTCTCACTCTATCGCCCAGGCTGGAGTGCAGTGGCACAATCTCGGCTCACTGCAAGCTCTGCCTCCCGGGTCCAAGCCATTCTCCTGCCTCAGCCTCTCCGAGTAGCTGGGACTACAGGCGCCCGCCACCACGCCCGGCTAATTTTTTGTATTTTTAGTAGAGACGGGGTTTCACCGTGGTCTCAATCTCCTGACCTCGTGATCCGCCCGCCTCGGCCTCCCAAAGTGCTGGGATTACAAGCGTGAGCCACCGCGCCCGGCCCTTAGTGGTATCTTGATGAGCAGAAGTTTTTTGTTGTGATAAGGTCAGCTTACCAATTTTCTCCATGATCATTGCTTTCTGTACTCTACATAAACCCTTGCTTCTATGCACTCCCTCTCCCCTACCAAGTTACAAAGATAGGTTCTTAGAGAAGCTTTATAGTTTATACTTAGCTTTCACTTTTACGTCTCTGATATCTACTAAATTAATGTTTGTATATAGGTCAGAGTTTATTCCCTCCTCCCCATATGGTGTTCCAGTGCCATTTATTAAAAAGTTTTTCCCCAGTGAATTGCTTTAAGTCTGGTATATTGGGATTACACAGATGTGCAGATGGTCCCAGACTTAGGATGGTTCAACTTAGGTTTTTTGACATGATGATGGTGTGAAAATGATATGCGTTCAGTTGCAACTGTACTTTTTGAGTATCCATATGACCTTCCTGTTTTTATTTTCATTACAGTATTCAATAAATTACATGAGGTGTTCATCACTTTATTATAAAACAAGTTTTGTGTTAAATTATTTTGCCCTACTGTAGGCTAGTGTCAGTTTTCTGAGCACAGTTAAGGTATGCTAGGCTAAGCTATAATGTGCAGTAAATTAGATGTATTTAAATGCATTTTCAATTTATAATATTTTCAACTTACAGTGGGTTTATCAGACCATAACCCCACTGTAGTTGAGGAACATCTGTGTATTAATTTTGTGGGTATCACTTTTTAGCACTGTTGAGTCTTCCAGTACATGAACATAGTTTATGATTTTTTTTTTTTTTTTTGAGACCGAGTCTAGCTCTGTTGCCCAGGCTGGAGTGCAGTGGCACGATCTCGGCTCACTGCAACCTCTCCCCTTCCTGGGCTCAAGCAATTCTCCTGCCTCAGTCTCCTAAGTAGCTGGGACTGCAGGCATGTGCCACCATGCCTGGCTAATGCTTTTTATATTTTTAGTAGAGACAGGGCTTCACCATGTTGGCCAGACTGGTCTTGAACTCCTGACCTCAAGTGATCTGCCTGCCTCGGCCTCCCACAGTGCTGGGATTACAGACTTGAGCCACTGCACCTGGCCTCATATATTTTCTTTAATCCTCACAAAACACCTAAAAGATGGCTACTGTTGCATCTTTAAAGAAGAAAAGATGCTCAGAAAGACAGTGGCAGACCTGGTGAGCAGAGCAAGGTCTTGTCAGTCATCTAAAGCCGTTGATTTTTCCAGCCTGCCGCACTAATGGTTTTAACAGGTATGGCCTGCATTGAGTTGGATCTAGTGAAGGAATCCTACAATGGTAGTGAATCTTTATCTGGAAGAAACAACAGATTGAGGAATGTCTGGATAAGGAGGAAGGTGAGGTCTGTGGTGGGGGTTGTAGGGGTGAGGGTAGAGTTATACTGTGTGTAGAACTCTACGCTCCTGGATGCATGTAGCCATTTGGTCTTAAATGGGTTTAACAGACCTGTTGCTCAGGCCTGGGGTCTTTCAGCTTGGGGTGGGAAGATTGTGTTAGTTGTATACGTCAGTACTGTTCAAACTTTTGAGATGGGGACTGCTTTGTCGCCCAGGCTGGAGTACAGTGGTGCAGTCATGGCTCTCACTGCTGCCTTGAACTCCTGGGCTCAAGCAGTCTTCCCAAAGTTCTGGGATTATAAGCATGAACCACCACACCCGATTGTTCAAACTTTTTTTGCATACATATATATTAACTGGGGATCTTGTTAAAATGCAGATCTCAATTCTGTCGGTCTTTGGTGGGGCCTGAGACTCAGTATTTATAACAAGCTCCTGGTGATGCTCATATTGCTGGTCTGCCACACTGTATTTTGAGTAGCAAGAGCATAGTTGATTCTCTCCTCGTGAGGGATGGGGGTAATCATATGCACAGTCACCCTGATTTTAACGGGTAGAGAATGGCTGCTTCTAGACATAGATGCCCTCAGATTGGGGTATGAGGGGATTATATAGATATTTGGCTTGGGGGGAATAGATACTTAAATATGGATGTTTTTGAAGGAAGCATTATGCTTTGGTAACTAATATGTATGGGTGAAGTCTAAAGTATATCTTAGCTTGAGGGAAGGGTGAACATAGAGAAGCAGGAGGGAGTAGTCAGGGGTAGGGGCAGCACCAGCATGGTGATTTTTGCTAGGCCTTTGCCGTGATGAACAAGGCTTTGACAAACACAGATAGGGAGCAAGCAGAATATCTACAGCCAGCAGGAATAACGTGGATGGATGACACAGCAGCAAAGCTTAAAAAAAAAAAATCTCCAAAGGAAGGAGACTGATAATTTTCCCTTCTTGGCTATGCCTGAGTGCTTCAGGGTGTACTTCAGGAAGTTCTGAGCAGCTATTTCTGTGGCAGCATTATTCTCTCGACCCTGCCATGGGAGGTCCCAGGTGGGCATGCTTCCCATATCTGCTTGCTTCTCCTTGCAACAGGGGAGAACAAGCAGGTGGAGTGCTACCAGCCGAGTCCAGGTGTGAGCAGCCTGCCTGGTGAGTCTGGGCCTGTTGCCCTACCCTCCTTTATGAGGAAGAAGCCCAGTGACCCCGGGCTCATGTTGGAAAAGCACCAATGTGGGAGGAGATGGCAAAGAGGAAATGGCGGAAGCTCCAGAAGCTGAATTTTCTTAGTCTTTGTTGCTAGAACTGTGAGTGGCCACAGAAATAAAGCATTGGTCTTGTGCAGCACCTCTGAGAGAGGGCTTAAGCGTTAGAGGCATCAGTGGCCCTTAGGACTGCCCTGTATCGTGCTCAGGGCTCCTGGAAGGGCAAGAGAAGCAATATTGACAGAGCTAGGTGATTAAGTTTCAGGGTTTGGTGTTTCTAATAGGGCATAACAATACTTCAGAAACTGTTTCTCTTGGTTTGTCAGATGCTGCTTTGAGAGTGTTTCCTCAGCCTGTGCCTACAGTTGCAGGAGGGAGGAGAGGAGCTGAGCCGCTATATCTGCTCATGACTAATAGCCACCTTGTTGGGATGAGGGAACCTGGGCACAGGGATTATCCTAGTCAGGACAGGTCTCACTCTGGCATGTGGGTGGTGGGCCATGTCCCGTGAGGTGTACCTGGAACAGCCCAGTGACTTTCCCCCACTCTGCCAAAGCTTACCCCCTTTCTCTGTGATAAACTGCTCTAGACAAGCCTGGAACACCAGGTGTTGTTCCCCAGGGTCCAAGTGTACAGTGTTTTTCTGAAGGTTATCTTGTTCCTCAGTGGTAAACACTGCTGTGTCAGGGTGCTGCTCAGGGGCCACTTGGAGCACAGATTTTTGCTAGCAGGACTGTGAAGCTTTGCATTGGGCTGCAAAGCCAGGGCTTGAGCCAGCAGCTGGAGAGAGTCCAGGACTAGAGTGTTTTTGGGTTTGGGGGTGGAGAGCAGGGGGAGGGAAAGGGAGGGGCAGGAGGGCAGAGCCACACGAGCAGGCAGTCGGCTGCTTTGGCTCTGCTGTCAGCGGAGAGGACTTCAGTCGTGCGTGAGGGCTGCTTGGCCACCATTGCTGGAGACCGGAGGGCGCTGCCTTGCAACCCAGACTTACCAGCACTGCACCGGGACTATTCCAAGTAGCTGTTGTGCTGTCTTTCCCCGGGAGGCAAGTCTCCTCCCTGTCGTCCCCTCCTGCTCCTCCCCCGTTCTGTGAGGGATGATGCCGCTCTCGATTGCACGGCTCAGCCGGCTGATGTCACTGGCAGCGGGAAGCATCAGCAGCCTGATCACATGCTGGCCCAGTCTGTAATGCAGACGGGATAGGGGTGTGTGTGTGAGGGGAGGGGGCCTGTATGGCAACTGCTCTTGCCCCAGCGCCCCCAAAAGTGCAGAGGCAGCGGCTGCAGCATCCAGCCAGCTTGGATGTCTGGCCTGTGAGCCTGGGGAAACTATTATTAATAATATTTACTTTTGATAATATTGGGGAAAACAGCCCTTAACTCTGAGGTTTCTGCTGTGCTCCTGTCCAAAGCAGACTTCCAGGACTCTGAAGAAACAGTTACAAGCAGGATGCTTTTCCCAACCTCTGCGCAAGAATCTTCCCGTGGCCTCCCAGATGCAAATGACTTGTGCCTTGGCCTGCAGTCCCTCAGTCTGACAGGCTGGGACCGACCCTGGAGCACCCAGGACTCAGATTCCTCAGCCCAGAGCAGCACACACTCGGGTGAGTGCCAGAGAATGAGTTGGCTGGGGTAAGGGGATGCATGGGGGTGGTGAACGAAGATATCCACAGCAACAGTTGTTCTGTTCCCCTTTGCATCACTCCCCACCATACACACATACAACATGGAGCTGTTTTGCAAGAGATGGAAATGGTAGCTGTGAGTGTGGCAGGACAGATGGCTCTGCGTAAAGGCAGGCATGGCTTTTCCACTTACCCTGATAAATTCCCTGGAGTTGTTAGTCTGCACCTGGAGTGGCCCTGAGAGGGTCCCCAAGGTGATGGCCTTATGCAGAAAAGATCCAGCTAACCCCCTGGTGCCCAGGCCTGTCTTGGAGATGATGAAGCAAAACACTTTTAGGTGGGGGAGGGGAGTTAAGGGGTTGATTACTGGATGACCAGAATTACTCAGTGGTTTTAAAAACCAGGGAGTTATATGAAGAGTGAGTGGTCTCTGAATCATGGCAAGGGAAGGATTTTAACCTCAGATGAGGCTGGATAATGCACTAGGATATTTGGAATTGACTTAACATAGGGTTCAGAGCATTGATCCTGGAAAGGGGTAGGCAGGGTGAGTGGGGTGGGGTAACTCTCAGCTATAGAATCTTTTTTTTTTTTTCCCTTTGTGTTGAGAGTGACCAGCTGGATAAAAGAAGAGCCACTCCCCTTTAGGATCCCTTGTCTTCTTGGTAGGGTTCAGTGGGGACAAACTAAAGGGACTTCTTGGCAGACCCCCCTTAAATTGCTTCTGCTCAGGCCTTCTGTTACTGTTTATTTCCCTCTTGTGGTACAAGGAGGAGGGTTGCCCAAATACAAGTCTTGGAGTATTCAGGAAGAAATGTGAACTTAAACACTACGGGTATACTTACAACCTACATATTTTGCTTTCTGTAAATTATAATAAAGAGGTATTGGCAGCAGATACTCTAGGAAGATGAAAAGGTGGTAAGGGGCAGTAGGGCGCGGGGGAGGGGGTAGTACAGCCATTCACTGTTGGTGCTGACAGTGGGAAACACCAAGCCTTCTGTCCTTCCCTTCCCTCCCTGGTCCAGGAACCGGCAGCCATGGCAGCAAGGTACTGTCTTGTTGATTTCTGTGGCCTCCACCCTGCTTGGCGCAGGTCTTTTTTTAGAATGCGTTGCAGAGCCTGGGCCTGTTGTGTCTGTTAGGCATTTTAATGCCCAGTTGTTTTGGTAAAACCCCATTTAGGAGAGGGGTATTGAAATTGTTTTATGTGGATGTGGATGGGGAGAGCTTTACCTTAAGTAACTATCTCTGGGTTAAGATAGGGTTTCTTGAAGTGCTGGCCTTCTGCTGACTCAGGTTTTTCCAGAAAGGTCAGCAACTACCCTGTTCCCCTGGGCAAGGAAGTATGGTATACCATTGTTTGGTATTCTATGCCTGCAGACCACGGTACTTTGTTTTGTGTATTCTTGAAGCCAACCTTGGTGGCCTATGAAGCCAGCCTCCCCTGTCCTCACTTCCACTGTATCTGAGCAAAAGATAGAAGAGCTCACAGAGGAGATGGGCACCTGTCTGTGGGCAATCAGTGTTTGACCAAGGCACTGTCTTTCACTGGCATCAGGTTGAAGTATAGCCCTTCTTTGGCTCTGGTTCTCTAAGCTACAATGCTCTTTCTGAAATACATTATAGCATTGGGCCCATAGAAATGCAGGTGTGCCCCACTGGGGGCTTGGAGAGCTTGGTGTGAAAGTTGCTATGAAATTCAGCAATTAAAAGTAGCTTGGATCTAGTCATAATATCCACTGCTTCTCCACCACCTGAAAGGCCTGTGCTTGTAGCTGTTTGTCTCTGAAATAGAAATAGTTTTTCTTTTCCACTTTCCATCCCAAGCACTTTAGTGACAAATATTACATGATTTTGTGGACCAGGGAGGACTGCAGCCTGAGCCTCAGAATTCATAAGGACCAGAACCAGAGTTGCCCCAGCAGTATGATCTGGCTGTGTAGGCAGGTTAGTGTGGGTATGTTTTCCTTTCTGAGGGTTGAGGACACACCCATCCCTAATCGTCATGTTGCCTTTGGTTTTGGAGCTGTGGTGACAGCCATTGCTCTTCTTTCCCTGGGCTCTGGGCCTTCTTGGAAAGCCCACATGAGGGTACTACCTCCTGGAGTAGGATGCAGTCCTCCCACCAGCCAGCTGCAGTGCCAGATCGTGCACCCTCACCAGCAATGCGGGAACATGCAGCCCACATTCCAGTGCCTACACTGTCTTTCCGTCTGAAAACCAGCTAGCTCAGTTGCTTCAGTGAGGGAGGAGGCTTTCAACAGTTCTGGGCATTTTCGGAGTTATCCTTGCAGATACCCTGTTACACTGTTGTCTCTTTGTAGAGACCAAGATGCAAGCTTATTCCTTGAGCTCTGCTTGGTGATATATTGCCCAAGGCAGCTGTGGCATCACATCTGACCATCTTCTACCACTCTTAAGTAATGAGCAGGGTTGGAGATAGTAGGGCTGTTGGCTAAATTCATTTGGCAAACATCGAGCATTCGTTGTGTGCAGCACTGGAAGTACAACATTGAATAAGATAAAATTGTTACCTTTAAGAATCTCCATGGCTATCAAAGGAAAACAAATGAGGAAGTATACCGAGTGCTGCATGATAGCTGCTATGATAGGGGCTTTCATTTTTTCCCTTAAGGATTTTCTTCATTGTAACAACCTTTCATTGGATTCTTAGCTTGAGGCTGGTACATGGATACCATTCTCCAGGGGCCAGAGTATTTCTCCTATCTAGATTTCCTTGGCCTCAGAGTCCTGCAAGAAGACCCTGGGATAGAGTCTGTTTTTGAGAATTGTACCTGCAAGGCCTGCATGGGCTTGCTTGGATGTAACACTTTGTGGGGTCCTTCTCTTCTAGACTGTGCCTACCCCGAGGCACCACCCCTTGATGGGGAGGAAGCCTTTTGGGGCAAGATGAGTGTTATAAGTGCGTTTTTCTCATACCCTAGTGCTGCCCTTTCTCATGTCCAGGGCTACCCTTGTCCTGCTTGCAATGTCTTAAGATCTGTAATGGAACAGAAGGGCTGTGGAAACTGTCCTCAGTATCCTGGAATGGGGCATGGAGTGACTAATAACCACCATTTATCGACTATTTTTTGTGCTAGGTACATCACATGATTTTAATGCTTGCACAGATGAGAAAATAGGTTCATGGAGGTTACAAAGTGCCCAAAGTGACACAACTACTGGAAGACTCAGAATTCTAACCCAGGTCTCTGGTTACAAAACTCATATGCTTCCTGTTACACCTGTGGTCCTATTAGCAGAACTCTAACATATTGGGTGAGAAAACTTAAAGTAACCATATACTACTCTAGGGGCTATTCAGCTAGAGGTGATGTGCTCCCTTGATGAGATCTCTGAAGGTGAGGGCATATGGTAGACAGTTCCAGCCCCATCTTGATCCCTGAGTCTCAGCTCATCAGCTGTACCACCCGCTGGATTTGTCTTCCTGCCTTCCCCTTTGCGACTCTTTTGTGTGCAGCATTATGCAGCAGAAGAGTGAGGTGACTGAGACTACTTTGGGGGACCTGGAAGGAAGGACTCTCTTAAAGATGCCTTGTACAGAAGCCCAGTGGGCAGACCAGATGTGCAGTCTAAGGATGCCAGAGGACATATCTGTTTTTTCCCACTCCCCTTTAGAAGTCCCTTGAGGACTAACCTGTTCACACTCTGGTTTTCTTTTCTTTTCTTTTCTTTTTTTTTTTTTTTTTTGAGATGGAGTCTCACTCTGTCGCCCAAGCTAGAGTACAGTGGCCTGATCTCAGCTCACTGCAACCTCTGCCTCCCGGGTTCAAGCAGTCCTCTGCCTCAGCCTTCTGAGTAGCTGGGATTATAGGTGCCCACCACCATGCCCAGCTAATTTTTTTTTTTTTTTTTTTTTTTTTAAGTAGAGACGGGGTTTCACCATCTTGGCCAGGCGGGTCTTGAGCTCCTGAGCTTGTGATCCACCCGCCTCGGCCTCCCAAAAAGCTGGGATTACAGAAGTGAGCCACCGTGCCCGGCCCACACTCTGGTTTTCTACCCTAACTGCTAATCAGTTAATGGAATGTTCCCTGTGCTGTGTCACTTGCAGGCTCCCCATTGATCTGCAGGCTAGATCAGCCTAAGATGAGTGGGGAGTCTTAAGCAATTTTCCACTGAAGCTTATTCCAAACAACCATTCTGAGGCGACATTCAGAACGGGATTAGGTCTCTCTTATGTGGAACATGGACTTCCTCGGCCCAGCCAAGGTCTCTTGTAAATCTTCCTCAACTCCCAGTTCTCCACTGCTGTATTCCCAGCAGTAGAACAGTGCTTGGCTAATGGCTAATACATATTTTTTGAATGAATGATGAGTGCTGAGCCACTGTGTTTATCCTGGGCGTTTTTTAACTGCAGAGTTCAGACAAGGTCTCTCCCATTCTTCTGCCTCCTGCTTGTGTTGATTTAGCTAGATGGACAGATTCTTCAAAGATCAGTATCTTGGGCCTTGTAACTTCTAGGGGACGGTGATGTACTTATACAAAGTTTTCATCATACAGTGGAGCATGAGCTCTATTGTGGAGTCAAGTAGTCTATTTGGGAAAGCTTTCAATGCAGAGAGGAGGGAGAACCTGGGAAGCAGTGTGGCCAGATGAGAAAGAAGTTGAGGTGGTTAGTGACAGGGGCAGGATGTGTGCTGACCTTACAAGGGACATGAATATGTCTTTTCTACAGGTAATGGAACTTGCCTGATGATCAAGACTGGGAGTTATACTGGGGAGAAGGGCTGTGTTTGTCACTAACTTGAACTTGCGGGATCCACAGTCGGGGGGAATTCCACACTCTGATTACTGCCACAGTAGAGATATGGTATAGAGTTGCAGATTTGGGGTCACAGGCAGAGTGGTCTGTTTTCATACCTGGAATGAATGCTACTCTCCCCTCTTCCTGTTCCTTCAGAGAGATCCTGAGTAAGCAACCTAGAACCAAGGATGGTGATAGGGAAGAAGAGTTCCAGGTATACGGCCTTATATCATAGGCTAGAAATAATGGCTCCTGGTCTGGATTTTACCCATTAGATTTTTTTCCCCATTAGACTATTTCCATTAGATAACAAGCACCTGACCATCATGTCTTGGGGCTAGTCTCTCCTTCAGCTAAGCTCAAGCTCAGATGGTCTTACAATGCAGGCATTCAGTGCCAGGCTCTTGTTGCCATTGCTAATGCTGCCATCACACTCCAGGTGCCTTTGTACTCTTGGGGAAGGCTTCCGAAAATTCGAACAGTGACTCAGCTGTAAAACCGACAGGAGCTGGCATAGAAGAGTGAAAGTAGAGAAAATTAGCAATCAGTCTAAAAATATTACTGCTGATTTGGTCTCTTATACCCTCTGAGGTAGCATTAATGAACTGGAACCCTCTGCCAGGTCCCCTCCTCCCCATGACTTCCCTGAGAGATGTCTGTAGCTGATTTCCTGCCAGCATGTGAATGGGGATGGGTACCTCTGTTCTAGGAAGAGCACAATGTCTTACCCATTTTTAGAAGATAGGAATTTGCTGGACACTTGGACACCAGAGCTGGAGGCACTTGGTAAACCTCAGACTTTCCATGATCTCCTGTGTTCTGGAGGCCAAGGAGAGAACAGAGCAAAGAGGTCAGGGCCTTGGCCATTATTGGAGATTGACTCTAGAGCTTCTCACCACCTCTCCCCCTCCTCTAATCCATCTAGGTTAATACTTGACATTTGGAATTATGAAGTTGTGTGCCCCGTGATGGGGAGTGGACTTTGAGATGAGACACTGGCCTGCATTATGAAGGACCTGTCATTTCCACTGGATTTTAGTTTGTGTGGCTTAAAGAGAATGCCTTTCCAGTTAGGTATGCTCATGGCTTTGAATATAAATGGGAACAGTCTAACGCTAGCTATTTTGCTCCTTTCCTTCTGATTCCCAGCTGGTGGAAATCGGTGCTGTGTACTCAGCAACCCTACATAGGGCAAGTATGGTCTCATGAGCTGGGAGCAAGACAGGCTTTCTTTATTGAAATGAGGTCCCCCCACTTCCCTTTGTCTTTGCTGCTTTGCTGCTTTCTTTCCATTGTCTTTGCTGCTTTCCTTCCTTTGATCTGTAGACACTCAGAGAACTGCCTGGCCAGACCCTGTAGAGGTACAATCAGGTCACTCTAGGGCATCTGACCATGGGTGGCAGTTTCCACAAAATTCACTTGTTCTGTGGGTTGAAGGAAATAGCAAACCAGCTGGCAAGTTCTAGGCCTCTTGCTTCTTGGTATCTTCTAGTCAAATTTACAGTATATCCCTTCTGATTTAATATTTGCAGGAAACTGATGCATGGAGATGCTGACATCCCATGTGTTAATTCTGGGGCACCCTGATCCTATTCTCTAGGATGGCATTGCCCCTTTCTGAGCCATCAATCCAAGTCCTTTCCCTGTTTTTCTACGTGGTTGGTATATAATTCAGTGAGACATTCTTCCTTGCTCCTGTACTTGAATGTAGGAGTGTATTGCAGTGGCCCTGAAGATCCCAGTAGAGTCTGGGGAGGATTGATTAGGACAGAGTGTTTTCCACCCTGCCCCTCCTCAAGCAGAGGAGCTTTCTTCAACCTTTTTCTCTTTGAAGAAATTGAGACTCAGGGAAGAAGTACTGTCGCAGATGTGATGTGGTGAGTCACTGTGGTTTTTAAACCTCTGTTTTGGAGATGGGCTGGGTAGGGATGAGTTAAGGTTTATTCCCCTAAATCTGTATTACACTCTAAGTCAACATTGTGTCCTTAGGCCGGGCACAGTGGCTCACGCCTATAATCCCAGCACTTTGGGAGGCTGAGGCGGGCGGATCACAAGGTCAGGAGATGGCGACCATCCTGGCTAACACGGTGAAACCCCGTCTCTGCTAAAAACACACACACACACAAAATAAGCTGGGTGTGGTGGCAGGTGCCTGTAGTCCCAGCTACTTGGGAGGCTGAGGCAGGAGAATGGCGTGAACCCTAGAGGCAGAGCTTGCAGTGAGCTGAGATCACGCCACTGCACTCCAGCCTGGGCAACAGAGCGAGACTCCATCACAGAAAAAAAACAAAAAAAAATTGTGTCCTTAAATTGAATATCCTTGATAGAAAAGGGTAGAGCCTCAGCATACTGGCTCTGTGGAATATGTACTCTCTTTCAGTAGAATTCAGCAGTCATTGTTCACCTGCTTTTTGCCAGATGTTGAGCTAATTGCTATTGGAGTAGGGTGGTAAAGATGGGTCTTGGTATGCTTGATTGAGAAGGCACAACTTTTTACACATGTGGGCCTGCAAATATCTATGCAGATTTTTTTGAGACTTTAAAAAGCATGTTTAAAAGAAGATTATTTCTTCTAATAGAGACTCCAAAAGTACTCAATTACTATCTTATCCTCTGGGATCCTAGTTCCTATTACTTGTGCTTGATTTCCCTTTGCTGATTAGATAAGTTACCTTGAAAGAGGCAAAGAAAGCCAAATGGGAATTGACTTGTTTTCCTTCCTGTCATTAAAAAAAAATGGAAATAATTTCAAATTTATAGAAGTTACACAAATAAAATTATACAAAGAATATTTGTAATCCTTTTTATCCAGAACCTCCTATTGTTGTTGTTCATTTTACCCCATTTGCTTTATCATTTGCACATTCTCTCTCCATATATCAATACATAATTGTTCTCTGAATCATTAAGAGGAGAGATAATTGGCCCAGGCACAGAGGCTCACACCTGTGATCTCAGCACTTTGGGAGGCTGAGGCAGGAGGATTGCTTGAGCCCAGAAGTTAAGACCAGCCTGGGCAACATAGTGAGATCCTGCCTCTAAAAAAAAAAAAAAAAAATTAGCCAGGCATGGTGGCATGCCGCTAGCTACTTCGGAGCCAGAGGTGGGAGGTTGAGACTGCAGTGAGCTGTAATAGTGCACCTGCGCTCTAGCCTGGGTTACAGAGGGAGACCCTTGCTCAAAAAAAAAAAAAAAAGAATAGAGATGATCTTACATACATTCATATGTAACAAAACAGTTAACTTTAGTCAATTTAAAGTTGATAACACTACTTTGATTAAACTGTCATTCATATTCCAGTTTTGTCAAGTGACCCAGTAATGTCCTTAAATCCTTAATAACGTTTTTCTCTTTCTGCTCTAAGTAGGCCCTTTCTCCTTTTGGTTTTGCTCAGTATGAGCTTACAAAGTCCCTTGGGTTGTCTTGAATGTTTTTCACAGTGATCAGCTTGTTCTAGCCATCACTTTTCCTGAAACTATGATAATCCTTACCACTCTTTTTTTATATTCTTATTTGTTCATGGTTACTGTGTCTGTCTTGCCTCTCTGTGTTGTCCTCCACTCCCACCAAGTGTTTCAGAGAGAAGGAACTGTTAAGTAAATGTCTTATATAGCCATGTTGATTTCTTTATCTGATGCCTTTTTTTTCCTCTTAAAGTATTTACCATTTTAGTGTGAGAACTGTATTTAAATTATAACCTCCAGTCTTTTTTTTTTTTTTGAGACAGGATTTTGCCCTGTTGCCCAGTCTGGAGTGCAGTGGCACGATCATGGCTCACTGCAGCCTCAACCTCCTAGGCTCAAGTGATCCTCCTGCCTCAGCCTCCTGAGTAATTGGGACTATCGGTGCATGCCATAATGCCTGGCTGATTTATTTTTTTTAGAGACAGGCCTTGCTATGTTGTCCAGGGTGGTCTTGAACTCCTGGCCTCAAGCAGTCCTCCTGCCTCAGTCCCCCAAGGTGCTGGTATTACAGACGTGAACCACTGCACTTGGCCATAACCTCCAGTCTTTAAGTCAGAGGAAATAATTATATATGAAAGATGTTTGGATGTGATAAGGCAATTGATTAGGAATTTGAAGTAGCAAGCCTCGGGTTTGTATAGATCAGTGCTTCTAAAACTTAATGTGTATACACATCTCCTGGGGATCTTTTAAAAATGCAGATTCTGATTCAGGTCTGGGGTGGGACCCAAAATGCGTTTTTAATGAGTTCCTGTAGTGGCAAGGCCCTAGATAAGATTTAAGACCCGAATACTCTAGGTCCTAAAGCAGGGACTTCTGGTAGGGAAGATCAGTAGTCTGTAGTTGATGGTCTTACAGGATTCAGACAAAGGAAAAGTGCTGAGGAATGTGAAGACAGATGTGAAGTCCTAAAGATTTAAAAAAAAAAAAAAAAAAAGGTAGCTAGTGAATGGTACTTGGAGTGGGAAAGAATCCAGTCTCTGTCACTCATTAGCTGTTACTTTTACAAACTGACTGCCCCAAGTCTTGGTTTCCTTTTGTTAAGATGCAGTAGTAATAGCCACTTCTTAGGATTTGGTGAAGACTGTTTACCTAAAGTGCTTCTAACACAGTGTTTGGCATGTGCTAGACGTTCAGTAGGTTGTTAGAAGCTTAACTGAACCTGGTCCAGACTGCGGAACAGATGAATGACCATGAACTGTGAGCACTTAAGGAAGTAGAGTTCGTTAGTGACCAACGTGGGTTTTCATGCCATTTTCTACTTAGACAGGTTTATTGCCAGATTAGAGGATCACTACAGAGATAATTCCTAGCTTTGTACAGGAATTTGACAAAGCCTCAAGATACCTTTGTAGGCACAGTAGAGAACTTTCAAGTTAGCGGAGGTAGATGGGTTTGTGGCTGGTGAAACAGGTGTACCAACACAATAGTGAATACAAATTGATGTGAATGAGAAAAGGGGTCTGTAGTGCTTACCATGTTGCTTTTTTGACTCTTTCCAAAATACCTTTTAAAAAAACCTTGGGTGAGGACAGTTACCAGAGCCCATGCTTGCCATCTTTGGTGTTTTCAGACACAAGCCTTTGGGACAGCATCCCCTCTTGAGTATTTTTTCTGGCATTCTGCTTTATGCTGTTTCTCCCTTGACAACTCTCAGAGCTCTCTGCTGTGCCACTTGAAACTCCCCTTTTCCAAGGTTAACAAACTGGCTTTCTTCTTTTTACTGGTGAATGCTCCCCCCGTCTTCTGCTTTAGCTGAAGACTTTTTCTTTAAGATGCTGCTATGCCAAGTAGAGCCTACTCATTGTCCCAGGTCTCTGAAAATCTCATTGTTTAACTCCAGGCCCAGTTATCACCATCGGTCTCTTTAGTGTCCACATGAATGACTTATGTAATATTTCAAACTTCTCACATCTAAGTCAGCCACCTCTAGTTTCATACTCTGGACCTTGCCATCCTCAGAGCTCTTAATCTTCAATGTCCCACCTCTTCGTGTTTATGTTGTCTGCCACCCTCATTCCTCTTATAGCATCAGCCTATTAAAATCACTGGTTTTCCATTTATTTGCTCCTGATCTATTGACTTTGTTCTGTCTTTAGCCTATAATGTATGACCCATTCTTCATTTCCTTTGTTGCTGTTATCATCAATTCTGTTGTCCCATTTATTCCTTCATACCCCCTTGGGGGAACAAAATCATAGCTCTGTATGGCTCCAGTGTCCATCCAGGTATCTGAGCTCTGCTGCAGAAAATCCTTTAAGTCCAACTTAGTTTTCCTCTTTGCTGGACACTGGTTCCTACTGGTACTTTTCCTTAGTTTCCCTGGTCAGCCTTCTTTGCTATCCAGCAGCAGCTCTGCAGATCCCCTTTTCCGTGTCTCTCAGTTACCCTTAAGATAAAATCATGCTGGGTGCAGTGGCTCATGCCTGTAATCCTAGGACTTTGTGTGGCTGAGGTAAGAGGATTGCTTGAGCTCAGGAGTTCGAGACCAGCCTGGGCAACGTAGTGAGACGCTACCTCTACTAAAAATTTTTTTTAAATCAGCCAGATGTGGTAGATATCACATGCCTGTAGTCCCAGCTGTTCTAGAGGCTGAGGTGGGAAGATTGCTTGAGCCCAGGAAGATTGAGGTTGAAGTGAGCCACTGCACTCCAGCCTGGGCAACAGAACTAGGCCCTGTCTCAAAAAAAAACAAATGACAATAAGATAAAAACTATTTAACCTAGTTGTCAGGGTTCTTTGTGATTTGAATTGTTACCTCACTGTTCATCACCCTAACTTGTTTTTGTGAAATGTGTAAAAGGATGAGGCCCTCCAGGGCATTGGTACCACTTTTAAGACCAATGCATGTGATCTGTTGATTTTTCACAGTGCCTCTTTGCCAGGCTTTGCAGCATTAGGGTGGAACCTTGAATAAAGTCTTCACATATTGTGCCTTCTCAGGGCATGGACTCTGCAGGCTTTGATTTTGGATTTCTTTCAGGCAGGAGTTTGTCAAGGAACTTTTTTTTTTTTTTTTTAGACAGAATCTTGCTCTGTCTCCCAGGCTGGAGTGTAGTGGCGCAATCTCGGCTCACTGCAGCCTCTGCCTGCTGGGTTCAAGCAATTCTTGTGCCTCAGCTTCCCGAGTAGCTGGGATTACAGGCATGCACTTCCACGCCTGGCTAATTTTTGTGTTTTCAGTAGAGACAGGGTTTCGCCATGTTAGGCAGGCTGGTTTCAAACTCCTGACCTCAGGTGATCTACCTGCCTCAACCTCCCAAAGTGCTGGGATTACAGTCGTGAGCCACCACACCCGACCAAAGGATTATTTGAGAAGTTTGTCAAGGATTATTTCTGATGGTTATCAATCCAAGCATTTTGAGACACTTAGTTTTAGCATACAGTTAAATGTTAGAGCTTTGAAAACTGCTTCAAAAGGCAATTTCAAAGTTAGGACTATTTCCTTGAAAAACAAAATGCTAAACTAACTCCTTGCTGGATGTGATGTGGCTCCACCCTACCCACATCCCACAACATACATACATATTAGACTGGCTAGATATAAGAAGATTGACCAAACCAGGTGTTGGCCAGGTTGTAGAGGGACTGAAACTCTCATCACTGCTGGTGGGAATGTAAAATGGTGTAGTTCCATCTACTTGGAAAACAGTATTATGACAGTCTCTTTAAAAATTAAAGCTATTTTTACTACAAAATAATAACTAGATAAATAGATATATCTACAGTTTCCCCTGTGTTAAATGTTAAGGATACACCTACCATGTCTTATCCAAAAGGGGAGGTCATACACCCAAAGGAGAGTGGGCTGGTCTGGTCCCATATTAACAGATGTTTGGGATCTTGTGTATATGTTCCGTTAATGGCATGTGTGTCTGGTACCCTGAAAGCATGCATTGATTTTGATTTCAGTCTTGAGAGGTTTATTCCTGCTTCTTGGGACTCCAGCTCCAGACAAGCATTCAAACTGACTTAGAAGCCTGGGAGGAAACCAGCTCTGGGTGACCTGTGTTTCATTTCATTGCTAGTCAGGGCTGAAGTGGGGCCAATCACAGCCAGTTATTGAGCACTTACACATATTATTTTGGTTTTACCTCAGCCATTTTGAGGTGAATGTTCTCATTCTTCAGATGAAAAAAAAAAAAACTTCAAATTAAGGCTTCTTTCCTAGATTTAGCACACCCATAGCTCCATGGCAAAGCCCTCTTATTCCTTATCCTCATAGATAGAGGGTGTGCTTTGCTTAGGTTCCCCAAGGCCAAGTGTGGAAAACGTTGCTCTTTTTTTGTTTCATATTTAAATATTTATTGTGTTCTGGGTGCTACTGTGCTGAGCTCTTTCCATCTGGTGTCTAATTATTGAGCTGTCCTAACAATGTTATGAAATAGTTGATACTCCACCCTAGATGCCAGTGAGAAAATAGAGGGTCAGAGAAGCTAAGTGAGCTTCCCAGAGCTCACAGACATATACAAGAGGTGTCAGACACAGGGTTTCATCCCAAGTTTGTCTTAAGTCAAAGAATGGGCTTAACCGTGTCATTCTCCTTCCATCCTAAACATTTCAAGTTCAAGGGTACATTGAAGAGAATCTGTATATGCTAGAAGTTTGCATAAGTGAACCTCTCACATGAGGTGGTATGCTTATGCTATACCAGATTTCTGGGGTGTGGCCTGAAATTCTATATTAATGCATTAGAAAGGTGGGAATTCTTCTAATAAACAAATTGTCAGGTAGTAAAGATGAAGTATGTTTTGGGATTTCTAACTGTGCTGTAGGTGTATCCAGGCATTAATAGCAGCTGTGGCCAGGGTCCCCAGTGACAGTTTCCCAAGTGCTGGCATTGACCTTTTAAGCTTGGGTAGAAGAACCCAGCAGTTTTGCTGCTACTGTAACAGCAGGAACTCTGATCTTCAGTCAGCCTGTAACTTCCTCTAACAGGGCCCTTGTGGCAAGGTCTCAGAGCTGGATATATATATCTGTTCATTATATTGTATTTTGCTGGCATGCTTTTAGTGGTCTTGCCTTTGGTATCTCTTGTTGGGTGGCTGTAGGAGAAGAAAGAGGCTGTTGGCTGCAAAGAAAACTAAGAGGTCATGAGGTTTCCTTTTTTGTCCTCCTAGTACTGAGCATGCTCCATAACCCACTGGGAAATGTCCTAGGAAAACCCCCCTTGAGCTTCCTGCCTCTGGATCCCCTTGGGTCTGACTTGGTGGACAAGTTTCCAGCACCCTCAGTTAGAGGATCACGCCTGGACACCCGGCCCATCCTGGACTCTCGCTCTAGCAGCCCCTCTGACTCAGACACCAGTGGCTTCAGCTCTGGATCAGATCATCTCTCAGATTTGATTGTATGTAACTCATTTGGGAAAGGGGGGGTTGTGGGTGGAATTGCCTGTGTGTGTCCAAGGGGAAGGAGGGTACAATATCTATGGGATGCCTGTCCCCTGGAATGCAGGCTGGGAGATGGGATGAGGGGAGGAGTGGAGATCATTGTGGACATTTGTAGAGTTCTTACCCTTAACAGGATAGAGGATGCTTTGAAGACCCATTGAGCAGTACATTTCAGGACCTGAGCTCAGGACTCTCATTTTACTAGTTACTCCAAGAGTACTGGAAAACACTTAATTTCAAAAGTAAATGTGAGGGTCCTGACAGTGTTCTGCTTCTTTACCTACACGGGGTGCTTTCTTTAGCCCTTAAATGGTGTCATTTATGTACTTTGATATATGATATCTCAAAAGTAATAACTTAAAAAAATTTTAAGTAGTAATTAGCAGAGATAGGATTTTAATCCAGATCTGACTGTAGCTCCTATATTTTTTCCACTGACCCATGTCAGCTTTCAATTCATGCCATGATGAATCTATGAAACATTGCCTCAGTTAATTTTTGCATTTCACGTTCCTTATCTACAGCCATGTATGATGCGTGTGGTCTTCATGCTAAGTGGAGTTGGCAAATGAATTAGAATAGGTAGGGGATATTATAGATAGAGTAGTACAGATAATATAGATAGGGGATAGTAGAAGTAAATACAGGTGGGATTGGCAGTGAGAAATTACCCCAAAATAAGAATACAGTTTCAGATGCGTTATAAGCATTTTTGTTGCCAAATCTCCCAAGCTGAATGTGCAGTGAATAGAATGGCTTATTTTACCACCTTCTTCTCTTCCCCATACCCAGGACTGGCAACTTTGGTTGTGATCGCCTGTCAGCCTGTCCTAGAATATGGAAGTTGGCGATGGTGTTCTCACTGCCCATTGGTTTTATCTGTTAAGGCTGCATTTCTAAAAGGGCAGTCACATGCGGGTCTCTTTGCTTCTCTGGGCTGCAGTTACCTCTTCTGTAAAATGGGGTCAGATACGGTGCTGGTAGTTCTGTCTATATTACTTAGATTGGACTCAGTCTTGGAAATTTATCTCATGACTGATTAATATTTGGGGATTTTAAAATATTCTGTCAATGAGTGATTTTGATAATGTTTCATTTCACAAACGTACATTAGAATTTAAAGGTTTGACACAGCTTATGGTATTCTGATACATTTATGATACAATGCAGAGCTCTCATAGATAGCGTTTTTGGCATTCGACTTTCTAGGAATCTGACCAAAGAAAACACAGAATATGAAGAAGCTACATCTTAATTTTTATTTATGGTTCTGAAAACTTGGAAAGTATATATATAACAGGAAGAGTATGGGTCAGTGAGATGTACTTTGTTCCCTAAATAGAATATGATAAATGCATTTTAAATGGTTATAAAGACTGGCAATGTGGAAAAATTGTTGAATGAGGAGAGAAGGAGCATTTGTTTAAATTATAGTATAACTAGAACTAATCAAAATTGCTCAGGAAGAAAGTCTAAAAGAATATATATCAAATGCTAAATGTCTATTGGATGTTTTTAATAATTTCTATAATGTGATTATTACTTTATAACAAAATTATCCTTTAAAACCCTGTCTTCCTTTTTCCTCCCCTAGTCAAGCCTTCGCATTTCTCCACCTCTGCCCTTCCTGTCTCTGACAGGGGGTGGTCCCAGAGACCCTTTAAAGATGGGGGTAGGGTCTCGGATGGACCAAGAGCAAGCTGCTCTTGCTGCAGTCACTCCCTCCCCAACCAGTGCTTCAAAGAGATGGCCAGGAGCTTCTGTGTGGCCATCCTGGGACCTCCTCGAAGCTCCCAAAGACCCCTTCAGCATAGAGAGAGAGGCTAGGCTGCACCGACAAGCTGCAGGTGAGTGTGCCTTGAGCATGTGTGGGGCCTGAGGCTTCATTTTGGGAGCAGAGAGGAAGTGACCTTAGTTCACACACTTGTGAACTGTCTAGAGGAGGCTTGGTTGCATGGTGAAGTCTCCAGATCTGCAAAGAATTATCTTTCTGTGGAGTAAATACTAATGGGAACAAATTCAGGAACTTCTTGAGGCTGAGTGGAGAGGAAAGAGGCAGGTAATCTGGCACATGCATGTGCCACAGCACAAGGAGCTGGCTCTGTCTCTCACTTGTGCCATTCCGTGGAGACTGGCTGTGTGCTGCTCTTGCTTTTACTTTTTCCATGGGTGGATGTCCTCGAGAAACTCTGGAAGGGATGTCCAGCATTTTGTCTACCCTCCCCACATTCTAATTCAAAGACCGTCAGACACAACTCATGCTGGAGCTTTCTTCCCGGAGGCTTTCTGATTGGTATACTCAGGGATGCACTGGGGAAGGAGGGGTCCATTTGTCAACCTCTAAGGTAAGGAATGTCACCAGATGTCCTGGTCTCTTAGGAATCCTTAAGGTTCTGACATTTAAATTTAATCTTAGGCTGGCCTGGGTGGCTCAGCACTTAAGCAGAGGCATCAGGATGGCTTGAGCCGAGGAGTTGCCCAGCCTGGGAAACATAGTGAGACCCCCATCTCTATATATTTTAAAAGGTTTAAAAAATAAATTATCCTAAATATGTATTAAATATGTTTTTCATCTTTGTCTAGTACCGCTTCAGAGAGATGTTCATTAACCACTGGCTCTTCGGAGGTCCTGAATTTGATGACTAAGTTAGTGTTAGTTTCTCCATTCCATTTGTTTCCATAGGCTTCAGTGTGTCTGTTTGCTCACAGAGTTGGGCTGGATCTCATTCTCCTCTGATAGTGCTGTGCCCTGTTCACCTAATGATTTTGGCAGCCCATCTTTGTACTTTCTCTGGTGCCATTGTTTTCCTGTGAAATGACTACCATGCTTTTGGATGAGACCATTATATTCTGTTTTTGTCATAAAAGATTGCTGACATTGCCCAGTTTCTTGCTGTAGCAACACGTTGGGCCTATTCCTTTTAGGAAATGTCCTTCCACATCTTTGTCTTGAATGAAAATGATAGTTCCTTTCATTGGCTGTCTGCCTCTTTGCTGAAAGAGGAGGGTGAAATAAATGGGCAAGAACTAGCTAGTCCTCACTAAGGTCAGTCTCTGATTTGGAAAGGTACAAACAGTGGGGACAGGATTGAAGACTGATTCATTACGTTACCATGTTGGCATCAAGGAAGGCCCATTGTCTATTTGGGTGCTATAAAGATGAGTCTGGCTTGGAACAGTTGTGACATTCTTGTCTTACTGGGTTGCCAGTGCTGGTTTTTATTGGCAGTGTCCTAACTTCTGTGATTCATGAGTTCAGAGCCAAGACAGAGAAACAGAATAGAATGTTTCTCATTTGAACATTGGGGAGAAGGCCCATTTGTACCAGTAAGCCTGTAAGATGTTGTATTGCTCTGTTTATTTTCAAGTAATTATGAATTAGTACTGTAAGCAATAACAAGATAAAACTGCTTTGTGGTTAGCATATTAGTTGAATGTTTGAAAATAACATGGGGTGTAAATTTTTACCCTACACATCTGGTTTGGTATTCCTTTCAATTTTAGTGGGGACAGAATTAGCAAAGTAGGATTATCATACTTGACTGAGTAGATTGGTGAGACATAGGTTTCTTGCTTTTCAGAATAATCATGGATATTCTCTCAGGCATCTGGGCAAGGACTGTGGCCAGTCAGGTTCTTACTGGACAAGTTCACCCTGGGGAAGAGTGGTGGCTTTGTTGATTCTCTAACCTCGCCTGTTTATCTCTTTGCCATCTACCAAAGCTGTGAATGAAGCCACCTGTACCTGGAGTGGCCAGCTTCCTCCCCGGAACTATAAGAACCCCATCTACTCTTGCAAGGTGTTTCTAGGAGGTGTTCCTTGGGATATTACAGAAGGTGAGCTGTCTCTAAGACCTCCTGCTTTAAGAGTTGAAGGGTGGGGCATGTCTTTCAGGAGCATGAAACTTGGAATTGAGGCCAGGGGCTGAATCCCCTGCCTGAGCTCAGGGTATTGCATGAGTAATATCCTCATGAGTGTCACTCAGACACTCCCCTCAGACACTCCCTGAGGGGAGAGGTGCATTTCATAGACCCCCATAGTGCTCCTATGTCGGGAGCTTACACCGGAGATCAGCATTCATTTTTGAGTTGTTTGTCAGTGGGGATGAGCCAGGGAGGAGAATGCTGGTGATTCTGTGTTTGTGTTTTTACTGGGAAAGATGGTTCCTCAGCTTCTGCCATTCTTTTCTGTCTCTTTGCAGCTGGATTAGTTAACACCTTCCGTGTTTTTGGCTCTTTGAGTGTGGAGTGGCCTGGTAAGGATGGCAAGCACCCCCGGTGTCCTCCCAAAGGTAATATGCCTAAAGGTAATAAAGACGTGGTAGGAGCTTTTTTTTCCCTTCCCTAGTACATAACTGCACCTAGGGGTGCTGGGATGTCACAGCTGCATGTTGGTAACATGGTGGGCACTCCAGGGCACAGACCTGTCATGTGTCGCACTTTCTCTTCAACCTAACACATCCCTCTGTTTCTTCTGAGCTAATGTTCCATCTGTCCAGACTTACACAGCAGTGGGAGTTGCCTCTGAAACGCCTTCCTTGTACACTTCTCTCTAAACCTGAACCCAAGCAGCACCTTTCCTCTCAAAATAAGGCATTTGAAAAGCTTTCCTTTGCCTGCCTGTCCTGCCCAGTTACGTTGTTGCCTGACCTAATTCTTGAAGTCCCTTTGGAGTTGGCAGGAATGAGGACCAAGCATCTGATTCTTCACTGGTCTGAAATGAGATCCCTTCCCTGTAGAAAGGAGCAGGTGCTATTTTCACCCTGCCCCATCTTCATTGAACTGAACTAATGGTTTAAGTAGGCGTTTAAAGCAATACCTGCCATCCTTCCTGCCCCCAGGAAAGCCTGGCTCTGCTGACCTGAACATGCTCTGTGTTCTTGCATAGAGAGCTGTGGTAATGGTGGGATCCTCTGTCTCAGCTTGCCAGTCCTTTCCTTCACCAGGGTGGGAGGGAGGCCCACAACCCGGGGCATCTGCATAGCAAATGCTTCCACTCAACAAGACTTTTCAGGAGTAAAACAAAAATGTATCTTACACACAAGACCTTCTTTCTTGGAAGAAACGCCCTGCTGCAAAGCCAAGGCTGAGGATTGGCCACCTAAGGGATATTAATGTGAGTTTTCCTCTCATTGGGAATAGGGTATGTGTATCTGGTCTTCGAACTAGAGAAGTCTGTCCGATCCTTGCTTCAGGCTTGCTCTCATGACCCGCTGAGCCCAGATGGCCTGAGTGAATATTATTTCAAGATGTCCAGCCGAAGGATGCGCTGCAAGGAGGTGAGAGCATGATGTCCTTTCTTGATCGAGGTTCTTGGAATATTGAGGCACTGGATTTTCTTGGGGTAGGTGGATAGGCAGGCTGCAGGCAAGGAGTATTCCTGCTGAGGCAAGAAGGCTTTTCTTATCCCACAATAAAATAGCAGTATCCTCTCAATTACATAAAAAAAAAAAAAAAAAGGCAACCTTTGGGCCCTAATGGGTGGTGCATGCCTGCCCATGGTAATCAAACTGTCTCCCAGTCTTTATTCTACTCTTCTTTCTGGTAGCCAACACTTTGGTTTCAAACCTCTTGTCTTAGAAATGAAATTGAGAACAGCAAACTTCCCTACTTGGACTTAACTGATAAACCTACAGCTGTTTTTCCCTGGTCCTGCCCTTCCTGTGCCTTGTGACCTCCCAGTCTGTGGGGGTGAATTCCTCTTTAGCCCACACCCACCTGTGGGTCACTTCTTCATTCTTATTCAGGGCTTTATTTAGTTTTGTGGGTTTTCCCCAAAAGATTCTCTCTTCCTATGCCTTTTCTAATATCAGCGTTATGTATCCTTGGCAGCATGGGTCTCTAACGAGTTTATCTCACCTGGGCATCTCATTGCACATTCTTGGGCCTTATCCCAGACTTACTGAATCACTCTAGGTGGAATTTAGGAATCTCCAACTGAACAAAGATCCCCAAGTGGTTCTAGTGGATAGTGTTTGAGAACCACTTGTCAAAGCAAGTTTTGAGCTCAGGAATCAGTGTGGTGGTAAAATCAGATTCGAGAGCACACAAATTTTGTGACATTGGACTAGATATTTAATATCTCTGAAACTTTGTTTCCTCTTCTCTTCTATAAAATGGGAAACTAAAATGCCTATTTTAGTAAAAAAGATCAGTGGTTGCCAGGGGTTTAGCAGGAAGGGATGAAGAGACCATAGCACAGAGGATTTTTAGGGCAGTGAAACAATTCTGTATATGGTGGATACATGTCATTATACTTTGGTCCAAACCCATAGAAGGTAAAACAAACACCAAGAGTGAACTCTGATACAAACCATGGACTTTGGATGTTGATGATGTGTCAGTATAAAAAAATGTTCCACTCTCATGCGGGATCCTGATAGTGGAGAAGTCACACAAGTGTGGGGGCAGAGAGTATTTGGAGAATCCCTGTACTTTCTGCTCAGATTTACTGTGAACCTTAAAGCTTCTCTAAAAAAATCTATAGGGTAAGAGGAGAAATGCCTATTTTATTTGGATGGTTGCGTTAGATTTAAAATAAATCCATATAACAAAGCTGGCTCTTGTTCTGCGTTAGTGAGAGGGCAGGCTCGTCCTCTGGCTGCCCACAGTGACCCACAGCTTCCCTACCTTCTCTGCTTCCTTACTGTGTGGAGCTTGTGTAGTCTTCCCACCTTAGTATGTTCTAGGACTTAATTAACATGCTCCTTTTTCCTCCCCTCCTGCTTTCACAACCAGAGATGGCCATGTGCATATCACAGAGCCCTTCCCCTTCCTCAGTGCCCTGTAGACACTATCCTGTCTCTCATTCCCTCCTCATCACCTTACAGGGATTTAATCTTTCTTTCATTCACTGGCTATAGGCTGATGCGGTTCTCCTTACTCTCTACTTTTCTTTTTCCTTTGTGTTCCCCTCCCCGCCAGCGCCAATATAGCCAATCTTTGACTCCCTACTTCTTTTCTAGTTCAGACAAATGACTCACTTTTGTGGCTCCTCTCACCTTTAGACCCAGATTCACCTTTCTAGCCTCATGTCCCACCTGAGCCCCACCTTCCTGTGGGATCCTCCTTTGGGATGTCCTGTAATCCCAAACTCTTTTGTGGGCAAAATGGGCTTTTTCATCTTCCAGTGAAATTGGCTCCCCTCTCGTAACTTCTGCCAGGTCCTCTCATCCCAAGACCGTGTAGGCCCAGCACCTACCAGGCCTGATTCTTCCTTGCTTGCCCATCCTGCTTATGCTGTCTGAGTACTGCAGACTCTTCTGTTGAAGAATCTCTTTGGTCTTGGCCTGTTCTCTGCTTGTTGCCACCAGCCTTGTCCAAGTCTTAATCACCTGTTCTTTGAAACTACTGTTTTTGCCTCCTTGCTGGTTTCTGCCTCAGATCTCTTCCTGCTTCAAGACATATTTTTAGATCTTCACTTCATTCTGGAATCCTCCACCTGCTCTACAAGGTTTTGTTCCAGGTTCAGGAGATTCAGAGGCAAAGGACATGGTCAGCCCCAGCCCTTTAAGACTCCAGGGATCTTATTATGTGACTTTCTACCCAACCTCTCTCCAGTCATTGCCACTGCTCTGGCACAAACCCTCTGAAGCCTAGGTTGGGCCAGTAACCATCTCATACAAATATCGTAAGTACTCCCACCCCTCTGTGCTTTAGGATCCTGGCCTTTAATTTCTCTGTGAGTCCTTCCTTTCTTGAGGACTTCAGATTATGCTCTTTTCATCAGTGTCCACAGCCCTTTGTTGGAACTACACAGTTGGAGGTTGAAATACAATGCTGGGCTCCTGGGTTTGGTCATGTGGTACTTCTTTGCTTACTCTCCAGCATGAGTGAGTACTGTGTCCACTTCTACCATTCTGGACACATGGACTCAGTAAAATTCAACTCCAGTTGGGGTGGAGTCAGGGTGGTTTATTGGACGCCTGCATGCCTAAGATTGGGCAACAACACCTTTTCACCCCTGTAAAGGCCTTAGCTCAGCTTCAGTATCTCCAGAGCACGTACCTTGCCATGCAAGCACCTCTCTCTCTGTGGCTGTCTGCCAGGGCTGATACACCTTTGGGTGGTTTTCAGGTGCAGGTGATCCCATGGGTATTAGCCGACAGTAACTTTGTCCGGAGCCCATCTCAGAGGCTTGACCCCAGCAGGACGGTGTTTGTCGGTGCTCTGCATGGAATGCTAAATGCTGAGGCCCTGGCAGCCATCTTGAACGACCTATTTGGTGGAGTGGTGTATGCCGGGATTGACACAGATAAGCACAAGTATCCCATTGGTAAGTGTCCCACTTCTGTGTGTGAAAGCTTGGTTGGCCCCTGGGAGTAGACCAAGATTGTGATACTTCCCCATGGGAGTGAGGAGAGAGGCCTGACCCAGGTCTGCAGATCAGCATATACCAGCACCATAATATCTTTTTCTAGACAAGTCACGAGTACTGGCCCTTCTGTATCTAGCCCTCTACCCACCATCTCCCACGCAGTGGGAGAAAAAGCAGTTGGAGACTACAGGAGGTGATAAGAAGTGAGAGTGAGGTAGGAACTTTGTTGGAAGCTCAGAGTTCACAGCGAAACCATTTGAACAGACAACAGGTACTATTTCATGAAAAGGCTGCAATTCTCTGAACTTGCCTGGTTTCTTTTATTAAAAGTTCTTGAAAAGCTCTGGCATTGTCTAAGGTCAGAGACCAGGTCAGGCGGGAGGAGGACTTCTGAGTGAGTCAGGCAACAGAGTGTGCTTTCCTAACTCAGAAGTCTGTGAGCCTAACCATTAGGTTTTGATCAGCTCCTCTGAGAAAGGAGGTCAATTTGCCAGTCCTGGCAAAATGTCAATGATGGGGTATGGAGGTGGAGCAGAGCCTGACCTCTGTGATTAAGATGTGGTTAACCCACCTCCCCAAATGCTTAGTCTTCACACCCACACTGAATCTGGTCAGGAAGGAGCACCGCGTACTCACCAGTGCTGTGCAGCAGATTGAGAACAGGGACTTCAGAAGCCGCAGGAGCGGAGGAGGCACTTGGCAGGATGGGGCTTCTTCCAGCTCTCTTAATAGGTCTCCAGAGTGCCTCCAGGCTAGGAGAGGTTCAGTTCAACTGCTGGGCTTACCCTTCAGACAAGTGTTCTATCTGCATCTTAGCTTCCACTCTGAATCCTTTAACCTTAACCTATGCTCTACCTGCAATGAAGGAGTCCCTTCTCTTGCCTTCCCATCTTGATCTGCAAATTCTTCCCCCATTCCTGAATGGTTCACGCTAACATGACCTCCACTGTCAAATATGGTACGAATATGGTACCCACCAGCTAAATGCGGCCCCATTGAGTTTCGGAAACACAGCTGTTGTCACATTTGGAAATAGTATTATTAACGTATAGGGTTAAATAAAACTTTTTTTTTTTTTTAGATGGAGTCTCACTCTGTTGCCGTGCTGGAGTGCAGTGGTGCTATCTCAGCTCACTGCAACCTCCGCCTCCTGCGTTCAAGTGATTCTTCTGCCTCAGCCTCCTGAGTAGCTGGGACTACAGGTGTGCGCCACCATGCTCAGCTAATTTTTGTATTTTTAGTAGAGACGGGGTTTCACCATGTTAGCCAGGATGGTCTCCATCCCTTGACCTCATGATCCGCCCACCTTGGCCTCCCAAAGCTCTGGGTTTACAGGTGTGAGCCACTGTGCCTGGCCAATAAAATATATTATTAAAATGAATGTCACCACTGTTTTAAAATTTCAGTGTGACTACTAGAAAATTTAAAGTTACATAAGGGCTGACCGTGATGGCTTATACCTATAATTCTGGCACTTTGGGAGGCCGAGGTGGGCAGATCGTTTGAGTCCAGGAGTTCGAGACCAGCCTGGACAATATGGTGAAACCCCGTCTCTACAAAAAAATACAAAAATTAGCCAGGCATGGTGGCTCATGCTTGTAGTCCCAGCTACTTGGGAGGCTGAGGCAGGAGATTGTTTGAGCCTGGGTTGCAGAGGTTGCAGTGAGCTGAGATCACGCCGTTATACTCCAGCCTGAGTGACAGACGGAGACCCTGTCTCAAAAAATAAATAAAGTTAAATAGTAGCTCACATTATATTTCTGTTGGACAGCACTGGTATCGTAAAGGGTTTCCTGCATTTTAAAAGAGTAGCATTAGGCCAGGCTCGGTGGCTCACGCCTGTAATCCCAGCACTTTGGGAGGCCGAGGTGGGCGGATCACAAGGTCAGGAGATCGAGACCATGCTGGCTAACGGTGAAACCCGTCTCTACTAAAAATACAAAAAATTAGCTGGGCATGGTGGCGGATGCCTGTAGTTCCAGCTACTTGGGAGGCTGAGGCAGGAGAATGGCATGAAACTGGGAGGCAGAGCTTGCAGTGAGCAGAGATTGTGCCACTGCACACCAGCCTGGGCGAAAGAGCAGGACTCCATCTCAAAAAAAAAAAAAGTAGCATTTGGGAGAATTCGGTTAGAAGGGAAGCTTGTGTCTGTTGTCCTAGGATCTGGTCGTGTGACTTTCAATAACCAACGGAGTTACCTGAAAGCAGTCAGCGCTGCTTTTGTGGAGATCAAAACCACCAAATTCACAAAGAAGGTGAGTTGGCTGGTTTATGCCCTTACTCTGGGGTATATGAGAGGGGTTTGGGCAGTTACTACCCAGGGCAGGCCTGAGATCTGAAGCTGTTTGTGCTGGGTGTGTTTAGGGAAGTGAGCCAAACTCCTGAGAATTAACATTGAAGTTAGGGTTTGGGAGTGGGCTTGGTCTTTGTATGCCCAGGAGGAAGGGAACTGGGACTGTTGAGCCTCTTCAGTGTGTAGGGTGCCTTCCCTCACGGTGGTATTTCTTTGGCATTGCTAAGTAGCCTGACTTGCTATTTTCCAACCTTTCGGGAATCCTCTGAACACTTGCCTATATTGATAATTGATAGAGGGCTGAGGTACAGTTTGCCAAGAAGACCAGGCATTAAGGTGTGTGGTTGCCTGAATCCCAGAGGCATCCAGCCTGACTCTGCATGGTATATGAGTCTGTCCTCTAGAACCCCTTTCTGTACTTCAGGCCCATAATTCTCTCCAAGCCTCCTTTAAAACAGGCAAATATCCTGCATTCCAATATCCCGCATTCCTGTGTGTGGCCAATAATGTGCCGTTCTTCTGTAGCCTATCGAGCCTCCTGGTAAGAAGAGCCACTTCCATCTTCTTATTTTGCCTTTGTGCAGGTTCAGATTGACCCCTACCTAGAAGATTCTCTGTGTCATATCTGCAGTTCTCAGCCTGGTCCTTTCTTCTGTCGAGATCAGGTGGGTCTGATGTCTATGAAGTCCCTGCCCTCAATTAAAAATTGTTGACTGGGCGCGGTGGTTCACACCTGTAATCCCAGCACTTTGGAATGCCAAGGCGGGAAGATCAGGAGGACCAGCCTGGCCAACATGGTGAAACTCCGTCTCTCCTAAAAATACAAAAATTAGCCTGGCATGGTAGCATGCGCCTGTAATCCCAGCTACTTGGGAGGCTGAGGCAGGCGGATAGCTTGAACCCAGGAGGCGGAGGTTGCAGTGAGTCAAGATCACACCACTGTACTTCAGCCTGGGACAGAGCGAGACTCTGTGTCAAAAAAAAAAAAAAAAGTTATTCCAAGTTCATGACGTTGGATGTTAGAGTTCTTAGGTACCCTGTGGTGTCTGAGAGCATGGAGGAGGCAGCAGTAATGTTTGCTGAAGGTCAGACCAGGGACAGACACACTTTAGATAGCTTGATCCAGAACTCTTAAGAAAATATGTTGAATTGAGTCTTTATACTTTGGCCTTTTTCTTTTTTTTTTTTTTTTTTTTTTTATTATACTTTAGGGTTTTAGGGTACATGTGCACAATGTGCAGGTTTGTTACATATGTATCCATGTGCCATGTTGATTTCCTGCACCCATTAACTCGTCATTTAGCATTAGGTGTATCTCCTAATGCTGTCCCTCCCCCCTCCCCCCACCCCACAACAGTCCCCAGAGTGTGATGTTCCCCTTCCTGTGTCCATGAGTTCTCATTGTTCAATTCCCACCTATGAGTGAGAACATGCGGTGTTTGGTTTTTTGTCCTTGCGATAGTTTACTGAGAATGATGTGGCCTTTTTCTTGCCTGGGATGTTGCTATGCAGTATGCCACTATTGCTGAGAGGTGGTTTTGTAGATGATGAGAAGCCTGGCTGGGTGTGGTCAGCAGCACGTGGGAGCCAGGCTCAGCTGCCTAACCCTGAGGCCTTCTAAATGGATTTTTCTCTACTCAAGGGACTTGTCCTCCTTTACATCTGAACTTCTGGATGACTTTGATATTTGCACCTGGGCTGTACCCACAGGTGTCAGTGACAGGCAGAAAGCAGCGAGATGGCTTTCTGTTGAATGTTCCTAGGTGATGGAACGTGGATCTGGATGTGTTTGGCAGTGCTTCTCAAATCTTAATTACAGACACATCACCTGAGGATCTTAGATTCTGATTCAGTGGGTTTCGGGCGGACCCTGAGATTCCGTGTGTCCAACAAGTATCCAAGTGGTGTCAGTGCTGCTAGTCAGCATCATCCTTTGACAGGTATTAGGGGAAGTCTGGGACCTCTTAGGACACCAGCAGCAGTCCATCCATGCTTAGTGGGTGCTTTTTAAATTTTATTTAAAAATTTTTTGCAGTGATGCCGTTGATCAGATTTGGAGTCTCTGAATATGGTTAAACTGAGGCTCTCAAGTGAGAGTTTGAAGTTAAGTTTGGATTGTTAGCTAAAGCCTGAGACCAAATACCTCTCTGATCAGCCTCATCTACCAGGCTTTTATGGATCTGGATCTTTCACAGATAATCTCCGTAGTCAGATAATTGCTCAGAGATTAGTGGCTTGCCTGAGGTTACACAGCAGCCAAGAGATGGGACTAGACTGAGAAACAAACCCAGTCACCTCTCCTCACTTAATGGGAAGAAAGCAGGATGTTGCCTAGCATTAGAATTTTTAGTCAGTGTCTTTATACATTCTCCACGTTAGCAGCCATGTGATACAACTACTCTGTAGGAGGTGAGAAGGGCAGGGGAATAGGAGAGCAGCTGTCATGGTTAGAGGGGTAAGAGAAACTAGCATGGTCTCTGCACACACTACGAGCCCAACATGTTTAAGTAAGGGGACCCGTAACGAGGATGGTGGGTTTGCCATAGTTAATCAGGCTTCTGTGTTGAGGTGAGAGCGCTCCTATGGACCATCTCTTCTAACCCACAGAGGCCATCGGGAGTCTCCCACCCCTTCTCCAAACAGGACAAGCAGCTCATGCAACAGCTTCTGTGTCTGGTGCTGACACAAGCATGGCATCCTCCTTTTTGTTCCCCCAACCCAGGTCTGCTTCAAATACTTCTGCCGGAGCTGCTGGCACTGGCGGCACAGCATGGAGGGCCTGCGCCACCACAGCCCCCTGATGCGGAACCAGAAGAACCGAGATTCCAGCTAGAGGAGCTGGCCTTGCCCAGTGGCCTGTGGCGCCCGAAGCTGGCAGGTCAGGCAAGCAGCTTGCACCACCCTGCCACTGGCGACCAGGGAGCTGGCTTCCCGAGGACAAGGGAAAGTTGTAGTCACCTTTGCACTTGCTGAATCTGTCTTTGTTTCTGCACTAATTAATGCACATTGAGTTTTGTCGGGTTTTGTTTTCGGGGGTATACCAAGGGCAAGGACCCTCTGGCTTACCCTCCAAGCGACTCTGTAGTTTTCCCAGATTTTAGTTCCTCATTTTGCAGATGAAAAGCGAAAAAAAAAAAAAAAAAAAAAAAAAAAAAAACAACTACGTGTCCAGAAGGTATTGAGGTATTGACACGGATGCCTACACCTAGGTTTATTTATTAAAAGCGCTTTTTTACATTCCTTGCAATACTGATGGTGATGATGCGCAGGTCTCATTGGTTTCATTCTTGCAGTTGCCATACAGTGCCTTTCCATTTATTTAACCCCCACCTGAACGGCATAAACTGAGTGTTCAGCTGGTGTTTTTTACTGTAAACAATAAGGAGACTTTGCTCTTCATTTAAACCAAAATCATATTTCATATTTTACGCTCGAGGGTTTTTACCGGTTCCTTTTTACACTCCTTAAAACAGTTTTTAAGTCGTTTGGAACAAGATATTTTTTTCTTTCCTGGCAGCTTTTAACATTATAGCAAATTTGTGTCTGGGGGACTGCTGGTCACTGTTTCTCACAGTTGCAAATCAAGGCATTTGCAACCAAGAAAAAAAAAATGTTTTTGTTTTATTTGAAACTGGACCGGACAAACGGTGTTTGAGCGGCTGCTGTATATAGTTTTAAATGGTTTATTGCACCTCCTTAAGTTGCACTTATGTGGGGGGGTGGGGTTGATAGAAGTTTTTAATCACAAAGTCACAGGACTTTTTTCTTTTGTAACTGAGCTAAAAAGGGCTGCTTTTCAGTGGGGGCAGATGAAGGCTCACAGGAGCCCTTTCTCTTAGAGGGGGCAAGTACCCTTCCCTTATATCTTTAATTTGAGGAATGTATGAGATAACAGTTGCAGTTGACTGAAATGCCACTGGAATTTGAAAACTTGACTTTTTTCTTTCTTTCCTTTTTTTTTTTTTTAAAATAAAAAATAAAAAAACCCCACAAAAACTACTTGCCCCTCCTAGGGAAGCTGTGTGCCAAAGAACCAGTGTCATAACCCCTCCCTCCTGCTGAGCTGACGTTGCATTGTTGCATATCCCAGCTACTCTGTGGGTTTTGTGAAGCTGTGTGTGAAGTCTCTACCTCATTGTAGTATATGCAGGCAAGACTGCACTCTCCTACAGATGTGTGGAGTAAGCTGTGGTGTAGTTTTTTTGGCACATAATAAACACGTTGCAGCAGAGTTCTGGTTTTGTCTCTGTGTTTGAGGTCTGGGAGCAAGGGGCTAACGTGGGGAGTAAGGGGGTAATGGCATAGCCACAGCTTGTTTCCTTGGATTTCTGTGATGGGATCCTGGCCCAGGATAATGGTGGGACTGTGTGGGAGACCTGCCCTGTGAGTACTTCTTGGTCCCTTCCATCATCAAATATACTTTGGAGATGCCTCTCCAGTGGGTGGGTACTTCTAGCCCAAATATAAAAAGTCCTCATATCTTAGCTTCTCAGGGGTCCTCACAGCCTCCAGGCTCAGCTTGGAGAATGCTGGAGGCACAGCTGCTCACGTGCCAGCAGAAGCCACTTGTTCTCAGCTTCTCCTGGAAGCCTTGGCCTATTACTTCTTCGGAGGCTGTTCATCCTCTTGGACCCACCTATAATAACCCAGGTCCTTTCTGAGAGGGAGTGATTTGGTTTTTGCTGTTGAGAGAGCCCTATCAACTGAACTTTCTCAGAGCTCACAGGATTTGTGGCAAGGTCTGCTGATTTTTTTTTTTTTTTTTTCAGTCGGCCTGGGCCCAGCTGTTGGACTGATTCTTTGGGAACCTCTAATTTAGTCTGAGGTGGAGGGAACCTGCATACTGAAGCTGTCTCTTCTGAGAAAGGTGCAAGAACTATTGGGCAAGGTGGGGGAGTCTCCTCACGAGATGCCTGGCCGGGCGCGGTGGCTCACGCCTGTAATCCCAGCACACTGGGAGGCCAAGGTGGGTGGATCACGAAGTCAGGATTTTGAGACCAGCCTGGCCAATATGGTGAAACCCCTTCTCTACTGAAAATACAAAAAATTAGCCGGGTGGTGGTGGCAGGCACCTGTAATCCCAGCTACCTGGGAGGCTCAGGCAGGAGAATTTCTTGAACCCAGGAGGCGGAGGTTGCTGTGAGCCAAGACCATGCCACTGCGCTCCCAGCCTGGGCGACAGAGTGGGACTCCGTCTCAAAATAAATAAATAAATAAAATTAAAAAAAAGGAGAGGCCAGACTGGGCACAGTGGCTCACGCTTATAATCAGCACTGTGGGAGGCTGAGGCAAGAGGATTGCTTGAGCCCCAGAGGTTTGAGACCAGCCTGAGCAACATAGGAGACCCCATCTCTACAAAAAAAAAAAAAAAAAAATAGCCATGGTGGTGTGTGCCTGTGGTTCCAGCTACTAGGGAGACTGAGGCAGGAGGATCATGTGAACCCAGGAAATCGAGGCTGCAGTGAGCTGTTACTGTGTCACTTCACTGAAGCCTGGGCAACTGAGCAAGACTCTATAAAAAAAAAAAAAAAAGGCTGGCCGGGTGCAATGGCTCACACCTGTAATCCCAGCACTTTGGGAAGACAAGGCAGGCGGATCACCTGAGGTCAGAAGTTGGAGACCAGCCTGGCCAAAATGGCGAAACCCCGTCTCTACTAAAAAAAAAAAATACAAAAATTAGTCGGGCGTGGTGGCGCACGCCTGTAATCCCAGCTATTTGGGAGGCTGAGGCAGGAGAATTGCTTGAACTTGGGAGGCAGAGGTTGCAGTGAGCCGAGATCGTGCCACTGCACTCCAGCCTGGGCGACAGCAAGACTCCGTCTCAAAAAAAAAAAAAAAAAAGCCTGATCTTTCACTTCGGGCCTGACAGCAGCTTGATTGGAAGTTTGCTCCCGCAATTCTGAGATTCTGGCCTTTTCTTTTGTCCCATTGCTACTTTTCCTGCCAGGGTTTTCTGTCCTTCAGGTTTCCATCCCCAATCAGTTGAGAGTCCGACTGGAGTACCCAAGGTGCGTCGAGGAATGAGGCACAGCCCTGGGCTGCTTAACTCATCCAGCCTGGCCAGCTCAGCCTTCCCCTCCCTGTCAGGTGGGAGCCTAGGACTGCTGTCAGCCCAGGGAGCAGAGTTGGAAGAAGGGGGCAGGGCCCTACCTAGGCTGCAGCCCATCGGGGCAGCCTGCGCTGGTGGCTTCGGAAGGCCCTGGTTTGAGGATGGGTATGGCAGGAACAGCTTGAAGGTAGTGGATGGAGAAGGTGCCTGAGGTGTTGGGAGCTCTGCTGGTGAGTTGGGCCCTTCATGTCAATGTTAGAGAGGTTGCTTACGTGCTAGGCGCTGTTCAAGCACTGGGAATTAGCTTAACAAAATGACCATTACTGTCATGGAGCTCACCCCTAGTTGAGAAACATAAGCTGAATCACACGGCAAGTGCTAGGAAATATAAGCAGGGATAGTGAGGGAGTTATTTTACCTAAGTTTGAAGGGAAAGCCCTCTAATAAGGCGACATTTGAGCAAAGGCCCGGAAGAAATGAGGTATGTCTCGCCCAGTCGCACCCTGTCTCTACCTGACAAGTCTCCGGCTCGCGGACTGAGTGGGGGACCTGGGCAGCCGCCATCCCCCACTTCCTCATTGTTCCACGGCCCTGGATCCCCTTCCTTTCTCGGTCCTCCCGAGTACTGGATGCTTCTCTTCCTGGCGTGTGTGGAAGAGATGGACAGCTCCTACGCTACAGCACATCACACGGGTGGTTCCATTAAAAATCAGATGGGGGAGAGAAGCAAGCCCAAGTCAACCGAGGGGAGCGGGGAGCGGAAAGGGAGGAGCCGTCGGGGGCGGGACAGACACCCTGCCCACCGGAGGGGCGCGCCGCCGCCGCTCTTGCTCCATTCCGCCAGGGGGCGCTGTGTGGCTCCCGAGTAGGCTCAGCGCGCACGGGGCCGGGCGGAAGCGACTTTCTGGCCTAAGCTTTAATAGGCCTTGCCTGTGCTTCCTGTTTCCTCTTTTACCAAGGACCCGCTAACATGGTAGGTGTTTTGGTTCCAGGCCGCCATCCTCCACAATCGTCCCCCATCTGCAGCTTCCCGCGGTCCTCAGCCCACAGAGAGAGGCCCTGGGCCGGGCAGGCGCGGAGCCCTGTCAGGCTGGAGCGCAACGGGCCGGCGGCTTCCGCATTGAGCCCGGCGCCCGGTACTGTGCAGCCGGGCCCTCTCAGACTCAGTGCAGCCGTTGGTCCCCAACCACACCTGCCGGGGCTCGGCGCCGCACTCTTCCCAGAAGGTTGCGCTGGCTCGTGAGTGATCCTGTCCTCTCCACCCGCAGGGCCGCGTTCGCACCAAAACCGTGAAGAAGGCGGCCCGGGTCATCATAGAAAAGTACTACACGCGCCTGGGTAACGACTTCCACACGAACAAGCGCGTGTGCGAGGAGATCGCCATTATCCCCAGCAAAAAGCTCCGCAACAAGATAGCAGGGTGAGTCGGGGCTTCCTCGGTCTCCGGGGCCCCGCGGTCTGTTTGTGTGCTCTGCCGCCCTCCGACTCGGGAAGAGACGGTGCCGTGGTGGTTTCATTAGCCTGAGACTCCCTGGTGTCCCGGAGAAGGGCTAGAGCTCTGCGTGTGCAGGATTTCTGTTGTGAACTTAGGCCTGTGTCATGGCTGGCCGCGGTGACACTGGGTCGAAGGTAGCCACCGTCAGACCTCTTGCCTTGAAACTACGTTGCTTTTAGTTGTCAACTTTCTTCTCTTTTCTTTTCTCTTTTTTTTTTTTTTTTGAGACGGAATCTTGCTCTGGCGCCCAGGCTAGAGTGCAGTGGTGCCATCTCGGCTCACTGCAACCTCCGCCTCCCGGGTTCAAGCGATTGTCATGCCTTAGCCTTCCGAGTAGCTGGGATTACAAGCACGTGCTACCACACTTGGCTAGTTTTTGTATTTTTAGTGGAGACGGGGTTTCACAATGTTGGCCAGGCTGGTCTCGAACTCCTGACCTCAAGCGATCCGCCCGCCTCGGCCTCCCAACTTGCTTGGATTATAGACGTGAGCCACCGCGCCCGGCTGCATGTCAACTTATAATGCGTTCTTCACAGTTGCAGTTACTGTTCGAGAGATTTATAGGAATATGGCCTGGAAGAATAGTGCCAAAGTCAACGTATTGCCAAATTATGTGAATTTGAAATTGGAAGAAAATTAAGGCTGTGAAGGGTCGTGAAACTGCGGGGCGGGGCAGTTGATCATGAGGGAGAGTTTGAATAGAGTGAGAAACCAAAGGGAAGGAATGCTCAGGCCAGTGGAGGTTCTATGTGTAGGAGGTCCCAGGATAGTGAGTCGTCTCCCTTCTCACTGTGGAAGAGAACTAAAGCGGGTATTTACATATCCACATGTGCTGAGTACCAGGTGGGAGTTGATTTGTCTTCCTACTGTTCTCTTTGGCTATGTGTGCTTTGTAGCTATGTCACGCATCTGATGAAGCGGATTCAGAGAGGCCCAGTAAGAGGTATCTCCATCAAGCTGCAGGAGGAGGAGAGAGAAAGGAGAGACAATTATGTTCCTGAGGTAAACTTCCTGGATATTTGGGCTTCTGGCTAATCCTCAAATGATAAACCTGTGGGTTCCTGGCTTCCAAAGGGATCTCAGCTGAATCTGAGGAGACCTTTTATCCATACATTCCATAACCAGCTGTGGGTGCCAATAGGCTCCCTACGAGTTTCTTAGCCTCCATTCTGCTCTTCTGGAACCAGTTAAGTCTATGAGAGCCCTTAATAATGTTGATTTGATGACTGCTGTTGTGGCTTGATTGCACCTAATATAGTATTCTTTGGTGTAAACACAGACTTCAAGTGTTCTGAATACTGAATAAGGGCATGGGAAGGTAAGACCAGAAGAACAGGTCATCGGGGTCTGTAATACTGTAAGAGACTGCTCGCCTTTTAAGAGGAATGCTATCCTTGTGCAGCTCCTCTTCCCCATATTTAAGAACCTGGGGAGAGCAGGAGGAGAGGTGAGTGATAATCTCATTGATTGGTATTTTGACCCTACCTCGTTTCCTTCTAGGTCTCAGCCTTGGATCAGGAGATAATTGAAGTAGATCCTGACACTAAGGAAATGCTGAAGCTTTTGGTAAGTATTTGCTGGATTCCTAAAGTGGTATTTTCCTGGTAAAAAGCCATCAGTAGGTCTTGTTATCCAAGGTCACCCAGCTAGTAAGTGGCAGAGTTGGGAATCCCATCTAAACTTCTAGCCACTAAACTGGACTGCTTTCATAAGGGATGTAGCGGAAGTTGTGTGCATTGAGTTTGCTCGCCGCAAGATCATGATTCCCAAATCTAGTGGCTTCCAGGACACCTTTTCTCTCTTGGCTGCTTCTGTTCCTGGTTTTATAGCTGGCTTACGTTGCCCCTTTTGTGTCAGCCCTGGCTGAATCTGCCTGCTTTTCTTCTGTGAAGGCATTTCTTTGGTGTCTCCATGCTAACCACTCAGAAATGAGCTTTGGTCCATTTCCAGGTACATACAAGGCACTACTTAGGTAGTTCACGAGTATCTTCATTGCACTTTGATGTTTTTTTCTGTGGCTTATCTTAGTCCTTTTGCATACTTTGGTGAAAGCATGGGCTTCAAAATCCATTGGGCGGTTGGTGATTTTGAACAACTTCATTTTTCCTATTTTTATGGTGATTAAATGTTTAAGACACTCAAAAAGGTAATAGCAAAGTGAACTCACATGTACTTTCCCAGCTTCAGAAAAACATCACCAGTACAGCTACAGCCCCGCTGTGGGTCTTTTCTTCCTGAAATAACCACTGCGCTGAATGCAGCTTTTTTGTTGAAACTAAAATGGGTTTCTGAGGACCAAATAGGACATGAAGTTCCAGGTATAAGGTGGGCCCTTTGGCTTCTTGCCCTGCCTACCAGCCTGAACTTGTTTGAGGGCAGGGTCTGCACTTGCCTCCCTCCCTTCTGCTTGATGGCTTGTGTACTTGGGCCCTTCACAAATGTTGATTAGATTAGTCATAGCTCTTACCCGGGGCTGGTCCTGGAAAGCAAGTGGCACTGTGTATTCTCAAAGGGACAGAGTTTTGCTTTAGAGGACATTTGGCATTGTCCAGACACGTTTTTGGTTCTCATAGCGAGGGAATACCTGCTAACTTCTAATGCGTAGAGGCCAAGGATGTTGCTAAACTTTCTGCAATACTCAGTACAGCCCCCTTTAACAAAGAATGTCCAGCCCAGGATGTCTACGTTGCCAAGATTGAGAAACGGTGTTTTAGAGTGATTGATAGGAAGGGGTTGTGAAAACAGATACAAGTGGCATGGTACATTGGGTAAAAGTCATAGAGTTGTAAATGGGGATACCACATGGTCAGGTGTGTGTTGAAGGAAGATCACTCTGGAAAAATGGGAGGCACTGCGAACCCTGTTGGCTCTTAAAGGGTCCTTCAGGTCGCCTCTGAACCCCCTTGAGAGTGCTGTGGCTCTAGGGGCCTCTGTTTTCTTCTGGGGTCCACCCACAGATCTCACCAGTAACTGCTCACTGATCCATTTTCTCATTCCAGGACTTCGGCAGTCTGTCCAACCTTCAGGTCACTCAGCCTACAGTTGGGATGAATTTCAAAACGCCTCGGGGACCTGTTTGAATTTTTTCTGTAGTGCTGTATTATTTTCAATAAATCTGGGACAACAGCCTTGCCTGTGTCATCTTTGCAGTTGTGTGTGGGTAGAGGAAAGGCAGGAGTTCTCAAGGCAACACATCAGCTGGCACTTGCCTGGGGTTCAGGTGCTGCTTCATCTGGTTTATGGGGAGTGTGTTCACCAGAGTTTAGTAAAGGAGCAAGGGCAAGCCTGAGTGTGTCGAGAGTGGTCTGCCGTATGAGCCTGGAAAGATGCTTTGACAGCTCCACCCTGCTTCCCTGGGTCTTCAGCCCCTGCTGGGTACACACAATTTGGGCCAACTTGCCCACGTTCAGAAGGTAGCAACAGGATTATCGTGTATCAGGGTTTGACTTTTCTTTCAGTGGGAGGTAGGATGATGTTGAGCCCAATGCCTAGACTATAAGAGATCTCAAAAAATGTGAATAAATGTGTATGGGAAGATCGATACTGGGATGCTTCAGCCTAACTGGAGGCAGAGCTCACCAGCTGCAACCTGGGTAGACTCCCCTGGACACTGAGCTTTAGGATCTCTGTCGCTGTCAGTTAACCGCGTGTGTGTGTGTCTCACAGGAGCTGGGCTGCACTTGGTTGGTTCATGCCCTTGCATATGAGGAAAGTTGTGGGCTCCGTGTTTCTCCAGTGGGACAAGGAGCTGTTGCAGAGCCAAGCTTAGCTGGATGGGTGTCCAAGAGAACAGGCAGGGCGGCTCACACCTGTAATCCCGGTACTCCAGGAGACTGAGGCGGGAGGGATTGCTTGAGCTTGAGAGTTGGAGACCAGCCTGGGCAATAGCAAGACCTCTCTACTAAAAAGGTAGAAAATAAGCTAGTCATGGTGATGTGCATGTGTAGTCCAGCTACATGTGCTTAGGCGGTCGGAGGGCTACCTAAGCCTTGGAGGTGGAGGTTGTGATGAGCCGAGATCATGCCACTGCACTACAATCTAGGCGACAAAGTGAGACCCTGTCTCCAAAAAAAAAGCAGTCAGAAAGTGGCAAAGCTCTAGCCTTAAAGTGATTCTTGCGTATCTATTTCTGTCAAGCAGATAAATACAGCAGATATTTTTAATGTGTTTTGTAACTTAATTTTTGTATAATCTCAAGCTTACAGAGAAGTTGCAAGAGTAGTACAAAGAACACCCAGGTTTACCAGTTCACATTTTGCCTCAATGGCTTTATCTTTTTTTCTGGGGGGAGATGGAGTCTCACTCTGTCACCCAGGCTGGAGTGCGGTGGCACAATCTTGGCTCACTGCAACCTCCATCTCCCAAGTTCAAGTGATTCTCCTGCCTCAGCCTCCCAAGTCGCTGGGATTACAGGCGCTCATCGCCACACAAAGCTAATTTTTTTTTTCTTTTTTGAGACAGAGTTTCGCTCTTGTGGACCAGGCTGGAGTGCAATGGCGCGATCTTGGCTCCCTGCAACCTCCACCTCCCAGGTTCAGGCGATTCTCCTGTCGCAGCCTCCCAAGTAGCTGGGATTACAGGCATGCACCACCACGCCTGGCTAATTTTGTATTATTGGTAGAGACAGGGTTTCTCCATGTTGGTCAGGCTGGTCTTGAACTCCTCACCTCAGGTGATCCACCTGCATCAGCCTCCCAAAGTGCTGGGATTATAGGTGTGAGCCACTGTGCCAGGCCATATATTCTTCATACACACACACACACACACACACACACACAACTTTTTATATTCAAGAAAATCTATAACATTTTTTCTTTTTTTCTTTATTTTAACGATTTATTTTTTTTAATTATTATACTTTAAGTTCTAGGGTACATGTGCACAACGTGCAGGTTTGTTACATATGTATACATGTGCCATGTTGGTGTGCTCCACCCATTAACTTGTCATTTATATTAGGTCTATCTCCTAATGCTATCCCTCCCCCAACCCCATGACAGGCCCCGGTGTGTGATGTTCCCCACCCTGTGTCCAAGTGTTCTCGTTCAATTCCCACCTATGAGTGAGAACATGTGGTGTTTGGTTTTCTGTCCTTGCGATAGTTTGCTCAGAATGATGGTTTCTAGCTTCATCCATGTCCCTACAGAGGACATGAACTCATCCTTTTTTATGGCTGCATAGTTTTCCATGGACACGCAAAACTTTTTTTCTGCTCCACTTGAAGTTAAGTTGGAGATGTGCCCATTTACTCCCAAATATTTCAGTGTTACTTCCAGAACAAGAACATTATTTTATATAACCACAATACAATGATCAAAGTCAAGAAATGTAACATTGATATAATACTATGTAATTCAGTCAGTCCTTGGTCACATTTTGGTCACATTCACAAAATGTGAAAAGTCGGTTGATTTATTTTGTCCTTCAATTTGGGCTTTAGTAGCCGGGACCACAGGTATAGACCACCATGCCTAGCTAATTTTTAAATTTTTTATAGACATAATATCTCCTATGTTACCCAGGCTGGCCGTGAACTCCTGGCCTCAAGTGATCCTCCCCACTCAGCCTCCCAGAGAGCTAGGATTACACTAGTGTGTGAGCCACCACATTCAGCCATGTACTCTTATATCTGTTAATCTGTTAGCCAACCTTTGGCTAACCCCCTCCGCCTTACTCTTCCTCACCTCTAGTAAACACTATTCTAAGCAAATAGATCTTAAAGGAGACCACCCAGAACCTGGTGACTCCTATATGGCCATTGTCAACAAGACAGTGTGGGACCTCATGGTTGGTCTCATGCCCAGGATCATCATGCACCTCATGATCAACAATGTGCATGCACTGCTCCATGGGGGCAGGGGGTGACTGTGGCACTGGGGATGGAGGTGGCCATGTTGGCCTGGGAGAGATGCGGACCAGCCCTATGGGACCAGGTCCAGGGAGGGAGGCACGGTCAAGACCAGAGCTGTCCCATAGAAATATAACATGGGACTGGGCACAGTGGCCCATCCCTGTAATCCCAGCACTTTGGGAGGCCAAAGCAGGAGGATTGCTTGAGCACAGGAGTTTGAGACCAGCCTGGGCAACATAGTGAGACCTGGTCTGTACATAAAAATTTTAAAAATAGCTGGGCTTGGTGGTGGCACATGCCTGTAGTCCTAGCTACTCGACAAGCTGATGTTGGAGGATCACTTTGAGCCCAGGAGGTTGAGGCTGCGGTAAGCAGTGATCTCACCCACTGTACTCCAGCCCGGCGACAGAGTGAGATCCTATCTCCAAAAAAATTTTTAAAAACTGAGTAGACAGTTGTGCCGGTGGCATGATAGGTCCTGAGTCCCTTTCCATATCTGTAACCTTGGACAGGTGACTTTTCCTCTGGACCTCAGTGTCCCCATCTGAGTGAGAAAAGGCAGTGGGGAGGCAGATCTTCGAGTCTAAGTGATGTAGAAGCTGCATCTGCAAAGCCATACTCAGGGCTCCAAGCCCAGCGCACAGTCCCAGCAGGGCCCGGCAGGGCAGCCAGGGTGGCACAGGCATCAGGTTCCACCCTCCTTCCTTCTTTGCCCACTCTCAGACCAAGGAATTCATCTTCTTGGAGCTGCTGTGCAACCTGTACTCGAATGGGGACCAGAACACGCTGATGGAGGAGTCTGCAGAGCAGGTACAGCGAGGTGATGAGATGTTGTGCATGCACCACGTGCTGACAGAGGTGCTCAGCATCATCAGCGACATCAACACAATCACCATCAGCATGCCCATGGGGGCCTGTGGATGACTCCTGGCTGCAGGTGCAGAGCATCCCGCCTGGACACAGATACCAGGGCCGGCCCCCACGGTCCCAAAGTCCCCAGCCTCCATGACTGAGCCTGGGGGCTCTTGGAACGGGCTCCATGCCCAAGCTGGCAGACATGGATGGTCTCTGGAGCCATCAGAGAGGGCAGAGAGCTCGTGGTTTATGGTGTAGGGGCTGGGAGCTTGGAGGGGGGTGTGTGTGGGGCTGGATTCTGAGGCAGCCAGAGGCCTAGGAACATCATCCTGGGCATGCCATACCTGTCGTGCAGTCTGAGTCATGCTGCCAGGGCAGGGTATCCAGCTCCCAGCCTGGGAGTGCTGAGAGCCAAATCAGATTAGGGTGATACTCAGGGTCCCACCTCCTCTATTTGTTGGCGATCCAGTAGTGATCTAGGATAAAAGCCTGAGAGTTCTATACGCACGGTCATCCCACAACACACTTCACAGGCCAGGCAGGGACACACAGCCCCCATCCCTCTCTCTGATACCGTCATAGCTGCCAGTGTGTGACCAAAGGCAGGGTCCCTGGCCCCCGCTGAAGCACTACTGCCAGCCAGTGGGCTCATGCACCTTGGCCTGTTGCTCCTAGAGGTCACCTATGCTATTCAACCAAGGGGACCACAGTGCCTACTGGCCCGGCTGAGCTTTGTCCAGTGAGCCTGCCCACCTCTCCTGCCGCAGACTCTCCCTCTTCTGCTTTTCCCTGCAGGAAGGGCCCATCCTCACCTATGTGACCTGCAGTCCCCCAAAAAGCTGAGGCTCCCCTCTTAGACTTACTAGTCTATGGCCAGTGGCATCTGGCTGCCTGCCCTCCCTGCCTCACCCAAGGTCCTCTCAGAGGGTCCTGGGCTTTCTGATGGCCCAAAGGGGCCTCCGGTGCTTACTCCAACCATCCATCCCCTTTAGCTTCATCATCCTGGTTCAAGCAGTGTTCCTTCCCTATCAGGCCTGGTGGCTGTTGCTTGGGGCTCCCCAAGGCGAGGGGTGGCCCTGGGCCAGTGGGTTGGAAGACAGGGTGACCAGAGAAAAGGGAAGCCTGAGGGGGCTGAGCATTGGTCTGAACTGTGGGTACACTGCCTGGATGCCATGGGAGAGGCGTGTGTGGGGTGTGGAGGGCCGCTGCAGCCCCCAGGCACTACCTGTGAAGCTCCGGCTTCTCCCTCCATCCTGCTCCCCTTTCTCTTCCAGCCCCTTTTCCAGGAACCTTACTACACACCCGCACCTGGGCCCTCCCCTCCCCGGCCCTCCCACAGCTGCCGAGTCACGCCCATGCTCTGCACTTGCCTCACCAGCAATCCACTCGCTTTTCTCTCCTGTTCTCTCTGCTTTCTCTCCACTTACCAGCTGATCGGGTCAGGCAAGTCCATCCCATCCTGAGAGCCCCAGGCCCCACTTTGACCTCTAAACAGATCCCTCCTCTTCTCAGAGACCTCCCTTTCCAAGCCTGCCTGGGCGGGTGTTATGTGACTTGAGAGTGTCTCCCCCAGCCCTAAAGCCAGCCCCCTTCATCTGTGACTTAGTCTGTTATAGTGGTGAGCTGACACATCCAGGTGTGACCGTTGCTGAAAATTTGTGCCCCCTCTGTGGTATTCCCTTGCCCTGTTCTATAAATAGCCATATACATATATATATACGCTATATATGCACCTACACATGGCCGACTGCCTCGCCTCTAGCACTAGGAATAAGTCCCTGTGCTGTTCTTTTGGAGTCTTGTGGCCCAACAAGAGAAAGCTGTCCCCTGACATCTCCCCTCCAAAGTGTGCCACCTCCAGTAAGCCTCCCTGTCATGCCTGGCCTGTGGACAGCGAGCCCCAGCCATCCCTCCTACCCTTCACCAAGCATGGGGGTGCTGTGCAGGCAGCCGTGTGGCCTGACAGTCTCTACCAGTCCTGCTGTCCCTCGGCTGAGAATCACACCCATTTCTGGAAGACGGAGAATGTGTCCTCTACTGGCTGTGTTCTCTGTGGAGCTCAGGGGAGGGGAAAGGCCAAGCCATTTCTAGGGTGCTGTTGGGCGCAAGTGAAAAGGCCACATCCTTTCCAAGGGACACTTTTCCTGGAAAGTCCCTAGAGCTTAGCTGGCTCTTATCCTATGAAGCCGGCTCTGGCCACTAGGGGGCAGGGTCATGATCTCAGCCTGGAGGGAGACTGAGTGGCAGCCGGCATTCTGGAGGGACAGACAGAACAGGCCACCATGTGCACTGGAGGGACAGACAGAAAAGGCCACCCGGTGCAGACAGGAGAGGGAGGCAAGGGGACGGAAGGGAAGATGCCTGGGGTGGATGGAAGTCAGTGCCCTTGGGTGCTGGTATCTCTCTTCCTGGCCACTGCTAGATCAGGCTTCTGAGCCTGTTGGCTGTCAGGGCCGGACTGTGCCCCATAGGTGCCATGGCAGTCCCCGTGACGTCCACCAGGTGTCACCAGGCAGCATACAGGTAACAGGCCTGGAAGATCCCCAACAGCCCAGCTGGACATGCTCGGACACTCTGGGGCTCCTCACTCAGTGGGACAAACTCCAAGACCCAGTGAAGGAAATGGGAACACACCAGGCTGAGCAGTATGGCTAAATCCACTTATTCCAAAATCAAAAGCAAAATAAACAGGAGTCGCATCACCAAGGGAGCCAGGACCCCATCTCCGCCTCCTTCCTCTGTCCTATGCTAGCAATAAATACGTTTCCCAGATGCAAATAATTATTAGAACCTCCTCCCCATATGCCAGCTCCAACCTCCACTAGGTACGATAGAGGGGCAGCCCCACCCCCCAGAATATACAAAATGTTACCCAGATACAATATATACACTGGGGAAGCGGGGGTCACCCCAGCAGCCCGTGCCCTCACCTGGTCTACTGTTAGCCCCACTGTCCCGCCTCAGCTGCCTTTCTGAATAAGAAGATGGGAGCCCCCCTGAGGGAAAAGTTGCTTTGGTGAGAGTAAGGAGGCCATCAGACCTCCTCCAAACAAACCAACTCCACCAACCTCTGGCTCTTAAATAACAAGCATCATCGTCCAGAAATTTAAGGACTCAGCCCTGGTTAACGTGGCAAAGGGTCTGTCTCCCCCCATTAGACAGGGGTCTTGTCTTGCTACCCTAATGGTAAAGGGGAATGGTGACTGGGAAGGGGTTGTAGGGACATGGTGGGGGCGGAGACTCCAGACCCACTTCTCCAGGCTTATGCTGACAGGGGCCTGCTTTTATTTATTTTTATTTATATCCCGTGACTTTTTTTTTTAATCCCATAACTTCTTTTTCATAACTTTTTAAATAACTTTTCATACTTTTTTCTACTTTTTTTGACACACTTCTCCACATTTTTTATCCCATAACTCTTTCATCCTATAACTTTGTTCTTCTAATAAACACACTTATATAGTTACAATTTTGTAAAAATAAAAACAGATTATCTCATGCCAAGTGTGCCCATTGTTTGCATGCTATAGTATTTAATACTATAGTTTTCAAGACACACAAAATTTTAAGGCAAAAACAGCACTTTGCAACAATTTAATAATTTATTACATTACAGTAACATCACAGCAGTCAACAATGCCACTTTAGGCAAAAGTCAGTATTTCCATTATACATTCTGTTTGTAAGAATTCATAAATAGGTAAAAGTCATTCTAAGAAAACTTGGCAAATAAAGCTTTGGACTGGAATTGGCATTTCTTTCTCTACTTTTCCTTCCCCTGGTTTCTTTCTTTTAAACTACAGTATTCATATTTAAAATGTTTTAACTTATTTCAAAACATGAAGATAGCAGTTACATTTTTGAATGGTTATATTATTTTAAAATGACTAAGATAAAGTTTTAGAGAAATTATATTATGGATAGGGCTGATTTACATTTTCACATTTTCAAAAAATTAGCTTTGGTTTTAGAACTGATTTTTTTCATTTCGAGAAAACCTATCAGGTTTAATCAAATACTTTAAAAATAATTATCCTATATTGCAGTCTTTAGATAGGTGTTTTGATTCTTTACTTCCTACAGAAATTCACATTTATTCAGTTAAACTCACATTTTAAAATTCTGTTTCTGATGATCTCTAACCTTCTAATGTTGCCTTCTAAGCAAATTGAAAGCTGCCTTTTACTGAATGAGGAAGAGAACAAATACTTGGCTGAATGAGGTATTGCAAAAGACTGCATGCACTTTGAAGAAAGACTTAAGTTATTGTCACACGATTTCCGTTCTTTTTAGCTTTTTTTAAACGTATGACAAAATACCTACACAAAGAGTGGTATTTCAGTTAATATAGTACATTTTTCAGACTGACATTGAGCTTAAATATGCCCATATGTGATTTAATCCATAGGTACCTGATGAACACATTATTGTCAGATTGGTTACAGATGCTAAATGCTATCTGAAGGTCATTCCTAGTCATTTATATGTGTCAGGGTAAAAGTGAAGTGATTTGAACTATAAAAATACCCTTGAAATAATTTATCAATGTATTAGGTAAACCCAGTTTCAGAATGATAAAGAAAAACTGTTAGACCAAATAATGTGGTTAATTAACAGTGGTAGGATTTCTAGCCCGAGGGTTTTAAATGGACTTAAAGTAACTGTCTTTAAACTGAACTCAAAGAATGCAAAAGCGGCAAGTTCAGAAAATAAAAGGCAAGAACAGGACCTTAAGGCCATTTAAACCCTTGGGGTGGAAATCCTACCACCGTTCATTAGCCACATTATTTGGTCTAACGGTTTTTATCATTCTGAAACTGAGTTTATCTAATACATTGATAAATTCATACAATTTGGAAGAGTCAGCTGAAGTCACGAGGGCTCAATATTTGCACTCTTTCAGTGAATGCAGGCAATTCTCTTATTCAATCTGTAAAATCCTATTATTGATCTCCTATTAATGTCATATTTAGCAAAGTATGAGGATGCCAAATGCTAAAAATGGAGATGGTCTAGTAACTAGAAATGCCCACCCCAGGGAGTGCAGATACATCTCTCCCTACATCCTAATGATATGATGTATTTTGGAACACAGACATTAGAACTTCATGAAGTTTTAGCTGTTGATTCTTTCCCAGGCATCATCCAGTTATGATTTAGGCAACACATGACTGAAATAATTCATTGATCATGCACATTAACATAAATATTACACAAAATATGCCTGTAGCTGAAACCGAGAGGTATAAAAACATATTTCACTCTTCGTAAAGAACTTTGTGAGGAAATATAACTCTGTAATTGTATAGACACTTTTCCTCATAACACTTTGACATGCACAAACAGTAGATTGCGCTGCAGTTTGTAAACATTTTAAGTTGCATAAACTTCTCCTTGATTTTCAAATGTAGTATAATACTATCTACTAAAACTCCTTTTTGTTTCAACTAAGTACTCTCACATATATT